>NC_091993.1:122947194-123270944 GCF_044704955.1 Pristiophorus japonicus
CACACATATACACACTCATACACACACACATATACACACTCACACACACACACACACATACACACACTCATACACACACACATATACACACTCACACACACACACACTCACACACCTCACACACACACACACATACACACACACATATACACACTCATACACACACACATATACACACTCACACACACACACACACACACACACACACACACACTCACACACCTCACACACACACACACACACCCCTCACACACACACATACACACACACATATACACACACACATATACACACTCATACACACACACATATACACACTCACACACACACACACACTCACACGCACACACACTCACACACACTCACACGCACACACACTCACACACACAAATACAGGCACACACCTCGCATACACCTCAGACACACATGATGCACACATATACATGCACACCTCCCATGCACCACACCTCACACACACTTCACACACACACACGCACACTCCTCGCACACGCACCTTACACATACAACAGACACACATGACGCACACACATACATACACATACACATCTCACACATGCGCACACACCTCACACACACACCTCACCCACACAACAGGTGCACACCACACACCACGCGCACACACATACACACATCACGCACACACTTACACACACACATAGTCACAAATAACACTAGCACCTCAAGAATCCAAGCACTTTCCTCAGTGACCGAGTGGTTAATATTAATGCCAAATATGGGTGATCCACGATCCAAGAAGAGTCCCAATATATAACTAATCCCATCTGAGGGGGTGATTTATGGCACCACAAGACTGAAGCTGAACCAGACCGTGCACAACCTCGGCGTCCTATTTGACCCTGAGCTGAGCTTCCGACCCCGTATCGCCTCCCTAACCAAGACAACCTACTCCCACCTGCGTAACATCGTCCGACTCCACCCCTGATTCAGCTCATCTGCTGCTGAAACCCTCATCCATGCCTTTGTTACCTCTGGATTTGACTATTCCAACGCACTCCTCTCCGGCCTTCCATCTTCCACCCTCCACAAACTTGTGTTCATCCCAAACTCGGCAGCCTGCGTCCTAACTCGCACCAAGTCCCGCTCACCCATCACCCCCTGTGCTCACTGACTGACATTGGCTCCTGGTCTGACAACACCTCAATTTTAAAACTATCATCCTTGTTTTCAAATCCCTCCATGGCCCTCGCCCCTCCCTATCTTGTAACCTCCTCCAGCCCGACAAGCCTTCGAGATCTCTGCGCTCCTCTAATTTTTTTCTCTTGAGCATTCCTGATTATAATCGCTCCACCATTGGGGCCCATGCTTGCAGCTGCCTGGGCCCCAAGCTCTGGAGTTTCTTCCCTAAATCTCTCTGCCTCTCTACCTCTCTCTCCTTTAAGACGCTTCTTAAAACCGACCTTTTTAGCCCAGCTTTTGGCCATCGGTTCTGCTATCTCCTTCTGTGGCTCGGTGTCAAAAATGCTTTTACTGATATTGCTCTTGTTAAGCACCTTGGGACATTGCTATGTTAAAGGCACTATATAGATGTAAGCTGTTGCTGTTGTGTCATTGTGTCTGGTGTGTGTGCATGTGTACGTGTGCACGTGAGTGAGGCGGAGAGGTTTATGACTGCGTTGACATGATATGGTGGTCTACTACAATAATTCCTGTGGTCTGGACAACAGAGAGCTGGATAACCAAGAATACCTCAACAAAACTATTTTTTTGAAGGCACATCATAGAAACATAGAAATTTACAGCGCAGAAGGAGGCCATTTCGGCTCATTGGGTCCGCGCCGGCCGACAAAGAGCCACACGGCCCTCGGTCAGCAGCCCTGAAGGTTACACATAAACCTATGAACGGTGGCGGAAAGGTAAAGAGCACCCAGCCCAACCAGTCCGTCCCTCACAACTGTGACACCCCTTACACTGAAACATCCTACACTCCACCCCAGCCGGAGCCATGTGATCTCCTGTTACAGTGTTACAAGTTGCGTCATGATACGGTGTTTAATTGGGAATGGTTAATCATAATCAAAAATTGACCAACACTGTTAGGTGCTGGTTTCACAATCTGTTGAACCCAATTGCTGCGTTAATTTTAACTTGGGTGCAGCAAATGCCAATCGGTAATCCAGTTACTGATCTATTTTGCGTAAGCTGCTGTTGTTGGACTATTGGTTACCTTATACAGTTCTGTTGTATCAAAAGAGCAATGCTTTCAATTGAAAGTGACCCTGCCATTTCTCTATTTGCTCCTGGTATTATTGTGACATTATCAGTTTGGAGAAAGAACTTGCATTTCTATAGTGCCTATAGTATGGTGCCCATAACGCACAGAATCTAGGCTGACCCTCCAGTGCAGTGCTGCACTGTCAGAGGTGCCGTCTTTCAGATGAGACGTTAAACCGAGGCCCCATCTACTCTCTCAGGTGGCTGTAAAAGATCCTAATTTCGAAGAAGAGCAGGGGAGTTATCCCCGGTGTCCTCGGCCAATATTTACTCCTCAATCAACATCACTAAAAAAAACAGATTATCTGGCCATTATTTGTGGGAGCGTGCTGTGCGCTAATTCACTGCCGCATTACGCTTCAAGAAAAAAGTACTTCATTGGCTGTAAAGCAACTTGGGACATCCTGAGGTCAAGAAAGGCGCTATATAAATGCAAGTCCTTTCTTTTTTCTCAGATCTGAGGATAAAGTAAGCAGTTGTGATGCAAACAAACCAGCTGGTTTGTTTTCTAATTCTGACAGCGAGTTATGCCCAAAACATTAGCCTGTTGGCTCTGCCTTTACGAATGTCAATGGGGCTGATGAATATCTCTCAGCCATTTCTCTTTCTCTTTCAGTTTATTCGTCTCTCCTACATGTTTTCCACATTACAACAGTGACTGCACTCCACAAGTACTTCATTGGCTGTAAAGTGCTTTAAGAACATAAGAACATAAGAAATAGGAGCAGGAGTAGGCCATATGGCCCCTCGAGCCTGCTCCGCCATTCAATAAGATCATGGCTGATCTGATCATGGACTCAGCTCCACTTCCCCGTCTGCTCCCCATAACCCCTTATCCCCTTATCGTTTGAGACATCCGGTGCTCGTGAAAGGCGCTATATGAATGCAAGTCTTTCTTCTGTCTTTCTCTCGAGCACCCGCTGTATATAAATACGGAAAAGACTAATTAAAGGAGCTGAGACCAGAATGTTTGCAAAAGTTCAAAAGGACGTCAGGCCAAAATTTCCATCCCTTGCTTTCCAGCTTTTCCTTTTCTCCCTCTTTGAGTCATTCCCACAACAGGGAATTATCAGCCTGACCTCAGTAGTGGGTAAAATGATGGAATCAATTATTAAGGATGTCATAGCAGCGCATTTGGAAAATGGTGACATGATAGGTCCAAGTCAGCATGGATTTGTGAAAGGGAAATCATGCTTGACAAATCTTCTGGAATTTTTTGAGGATGTTTCCAGTAAAGTGGACAAAGGAGAACCAGTTGATGTGGTATATTTGGACTTTCAGAAGGCTTTCGACAAGGTCCCACACAAGAGATTAATGTGCAAAGTTAAAGCACATGGGATTGGGGGTAGTGTGCTGACATGGATTGAGAACTGGTTGTCAGACAGGAAGCAAAGAGTAGGAGTAAATGGGTACTTTTCAGAATGGCAGGCAGTGACTAGTGGGGTACCGCAAGGTTCTGTGCTGGGGCCCCAGCTGTTTACATTGTACATTAATGATTTAGACGAGGGGATTAAATGTAGTATCTCCAAATTTGCGGATGACACTAAGTTGGGTGGCAGTGTGAGCTGTGAGGAGGATGCTATGAGACTGCAGAGTGACTTGGATAGGTTAGGTGAGTGGGCAAATGAATGGCAGATGAAGTATAATGTGGATAAATGTGAGGTTATCCACTTTGGTGGTAAAAACAGAGAGACAGACTATGATCTGAATGGTGACAGATTAGGAAAAGGGAAGGTGCAACGAGACCTGGGTGTCATGGTACATCAGTCATTGAAGGTTGGCATGCAGGTACAGCAGGCGGTTAAGAAAGCAAATGGCATGTTGGCCTTCATAGCGAGGGGATTTGAGTACAGGGGCAGGGAGGTGTTTCTACAGTTGTACAGGGCCTTGGTGAGGCCACACCTGGAGTATTGTGTACAGTTTTGGTCTCCTAACTTGAGGAAGGACATTCTTGCTATTGAGGGAGTGCAGCGAAGATTCACCAGACTGATTCCCAGGATGGTGGGACTGACCTATCAAGAAAGACTGGATCAACTGGGCTTGTATTCACTGGAGTTCAGAAGAATGAGAGGGGACCTCATAGAAACGTTTAAAATTCTGACGGGTTTAGACAGGTTAGATGCAAGAAGAATGTTTCCAATGTTGGGGAAGTCCAGAACCAGGGGTCACAGTCTAAGGATAAGGGGTAAGCCATTTAGGACCGAGATGAGGAGAAACTTCTTCACCCAGAGAGTGGTGAACCTGTGGAATTCTCTACCACAGAAAGTAGTTGAGGCCAATTCACTAAATATATTCAAAAAGGAGTTAGATGAAGTCCTTACTACTCGGGGGATCAAGGGGTATGGTGAGAAAGCAGGAAGGGGGTACTGAAGTTTCATGTTCAGCCATGAACTCATTGAATGGCGGTGCAGGCTAGAAGGGCTGAATGGCCTGCTCCTGCACCTATTTTCTATGTTTCTATGTTTCTATTCCATAATAATAGGCTAGCCAGGTAACTCGCTCTCTGTGATCCTTCACAACCTGCGGGTAAAACAAGGTCCCAAGGACTGACATGCCCAAGGAGTTTCGCACCCCGCTGTGAGCCGCACTCGATGCTGCTCTTTCCTCAAGAATATTTCCTGAAGTCAGAAACCTCAGAAACCTCAGTCACACTTGTGTGTAACTGTGTGTGTGAGTGCATGTGCGGGAGTGCGTGTCACTGTGTGCATATGTTTCCATCTGTGTGTGTGTGTGTGCCTATATGTGTGTGTGTGTGTGTGTTCCTGTGTGTGCCTATGTGCATATGTGTGTGTGTGTGTGTCTGTGTGTATGTGTACCTGTGTGAGTGTGTGTGCATGTGTGTGTGTATGTGTGCCTGTGTCTATGTATGTATGTGTGCCTGTGTGTCTGTGTGTGTGTCTATCTGTGTGTGTGTGCCTGTGCCTGTGTTTCTATGTGTACGTGTGAGTGTGTGTGTCTGTGTGTGTGAGTGTGTGCGTGCTTGTGCGGGTGTGTGTGCCTGTGTGTGCATGAGTGTGAGTGTGTGTGTGCGCCTGTGTCTATGTGTGTGAGCATGTGTGTGTGTCTGTCTGTGTGTGTGTGTCTGTGTGTGTGTGCCTGTGTGTGTGTGTGTATGTCTGAGTGTGTGTCTGTGAATGTGTATGTCTGTGTCTCTGAGTGTGTATCTGTGTGTCTGTGTCTGTGTCTGTGTCTATGTGTATGTGTGTGTCTGTGTGTGTGTGTGTGTGTCTGTGTGTGTCTATGCGTATGTGTATGTCTGTCTGTATGCGTGTGTCTGTGTATGTGTGTGTGTGTCTGTATGTGTGTGTCTGTGTGTATGCGTGTTTCTGTGTATATGTGTCTGTGTATGTGTATGTCTGTCTGTATGCGTGTGTCTGTGTATGTGTATGTGTGTCTGTATGCGTGTGCATGTGTTGGAGTTTGATAATCTGTACTCATTCAGCAGCTGACACCTGCGTTTCTAAACAAACACCTTGCCGCATCCATTCACACGCTGTCATCGCACTCTGTTGTGCCTCAGGTAACAATATGAGTTTGATCACGTGATTGTTATGAAACTCAGGTGTTGCCCTGGACAGTAAGGAGAGTCACACCATCAGGGCATTGCAGAATCCTCCCGAGCCTTTGCATGGCGTGTTAATGCACGGACCTGTTCGCTGCACCATAACCCAGGCACCATCCATCACATCCAGCTTTCTGTGACATCCAGCAACAATTTGCCGCAGAAATATGAATAAAAAAATGGAAGGAAACGACACAGGAAGTTGGCAATCAGAGTAGGACGCACTTGCTCTCGGAGTTTCTATGTGAACCAAGAGAATGAGTCTGTGCATAGATTAGCAATCCCCTGTGGCATTTTCTCTCAGCTCTCATTTACATTTAACGCTTTCATACACAAAGATACAAACTAAATGCTACTCAGATTTCTACCTTGTCTTGGGTTCACAGCATAAATTACAATTGCCCAATCTCCTTTGGAATTATCTTTCTTCTTAATCCATTCCCAGGATGTGGGCATCGCTGGCAAGGCCGGCATTTATTGCCCATCCCTAATTGCCCCTTGAGCAGGTGGTGGTGAGCCGCCTTCTTGAACCGCTGCAGTCCGTGTGGTGAAGGTGCTCCCACAGTGCTGTTAGGGAGGGAGTTCCAGGATTGTGACCCAGAGACGATGAAGGAACGGCCGATATATTTCCAAGTCGGGATGGTGTGTGTGTCGGAGGGGACCGTGGAGGTGGTGGTGTTCCCATGCGCCTGCTGCCCTTGTCCTTCTAGGTGGTGGAGGTTTGGGGGGTGCTGCCGATAACGCCTTGGCGACTGCGGCAGTGCGTCCTGAAGGTCGATGGTCTACTGCTCGCCCTCCCAACTCCACTGGTTTACTGGAAAACTCACGTAGAAACAGCAAGAAAATAATCGGAATATTTACTCACAGAACTGAAGTCGCTTCATCCTGTTTAGCTTCTGCTTCAAACTGGATAGTTCCAGTCGGTGCTGCTGGCCACGAGCGAGGAACGTCAGGTCGGAAAATCGAACCCTTTTGTTTCTCATTCACTGGTTTGAATTTAGTGGGCTGGAGGTTTGGGAAGGGCTGCTTTGGGGTCCTTTTGCCTCATTGGTGGATAAACCCTGAACCAAACCAGGTCTGTTACACTAGCAATCTGAGATCTTTGCAAAAATAATGGGAATAGGTTTGAGCTTTACACAGCCAATTTCATGATCACACATTGTCAGCTCCCCAGCATAAAATTGGGCGCCGATTTTCATCAAGGCCTCCACCCACCCAAAGTACCGCCGATGGCCGCTGAGGTACCGGACGGTACTTTGGGCGGGATATTCATCCCTGAAGTCCCTCGAAGGTCGGCGGGCGGCAAATGGACGACATAGGCCGCCAATCTGGGCGGCAGCGGGCGGGAGCTCTCGTTCTCGGCGGCAGAGGCGCTTGCCGCCCAAGTGCCGCCGAGGATGGAGTCGGGCCCACCGAGGGGCGAAGAGCTGGGAAAAAAAAATCAACACAAAAAAAATTTAAAATCCTATCCGACGACCTTCGGGGGACCCCATCCAGGTAAGTCGCTCTGGGGAAAATGTTTTTTTTAAATGTTCACTTACCTTTTTACGGGTCTTTCATACTCACCGTCGGGGGCAGACCAGCCTCCAGCCAGTGTTCTGTCGCCGGCTCCCGCTGACTCCCGCCCGCAGGAATCTGGGAGCTCGGCGGGCGGGAGATCCGTTGCGCCACTCGGCCGCCCGCTGCTTCCCGGCGGCTCTTTCCTCCCGCCCGCTCCAGACCAAATGGAAAGTGGCACTGGGCGGATCAAGTTGAGCAATGTCGATGGCAGCGGGCGGAGACTGATGAATTCCAACCCCTTGATCTTTTATCTATGGCCCCGATTTCACCATGACTTCCACCTACTGTGTTCATAAAGTCAAAACCTCCCGCTGCTCACCTGATGGTGTGTTACCTCCTGAGGTCGTGAAAGGCGCTACATAAATAAAGTTTTTTCTTTACATAGGAACTGGAGTAGACCATTCAACCTCTTGAGCCTGTTCTGCCATTCAGTGAGACTATGGCTGATCTGTGCCTCAACTCCATTGGCTAGCCAATGCTCCAGATCCCTTGATCTCCTGACCCAACAAAAATCTAACGATCTCAGACTTGAACGCTCCAATTGCCTCCCAGCATCCACAACCTTTCTGGGGAAGCGTGTTCTAGATTTTTACTGCCCTTTGTGTGGATAAGAAGTGTCTCCTGATTTCCGTCCTGAACGGCCTGGCTCTCATCCTCAGGTTATGCTCCCTTGTTCCTCATTCCCCACAACAGGAAATTGTTTCTGTCTCGCCTATCGATCCTTTCAACATTTTAAACACCTCGAGCAGATCACCCTTCAATCTTCTATACTCAAAGGAATGCCAGCCAAGTTTACGCATCCTGCCCTCATAATTATTTACAACATTTATTTGTTCCTGGGATGTGGTCGTCGCTGGCAAGACCAGCATTTATTGCCCATTCCTAATTGCCCCTTGAGAAGGTGGTGGTGAGCCGCCTTCTTGAACCGCTGCAGTCCGTGTGGTGAAGGTGCTCCCACAGTGCTGTCTTTATCGCAGTAATTTGGTACAACTGAGTGTCTCGCTGGGCCATTTCAGAGGGCAGTTAAGAGTCAATCACGTTGCTGTGGGTCTGGAGTCACGTATAGGCCAGACCGGGTAAGGACGGCAGATTTCCTTCCTCTGGAAGAGATAATGTGAATTTATGGACATTGCATCAGGACAGAATCGGGCTCAACTATGAATTTATTGTGGACACTCTTGTAAAGGTGCAGACATTAAGCGAGCTTACTTTGGTTCTTAAGCGCTTTGGCACGTACTGAGGTGGTGGAAAGAGCTATATAAATGTAAGCCTTTTCTATTGTATATGCAAGGACTCTGTTAATGACTCCACGAGGCAGGGGTATGGCACTTGAACTGTACAGACCAGTCCTTTATTGCAGCTAGAGTGAGGACACCAAGAGGTGAGCTCCCTTTTATACTGGGTTACCTGCAGTGTACAGGTGACCCTTAGGTTTCCAACAGCAGCACCCTCTGGTGTACCGGTATGGTATATACAGGGTGAAGATACATTCAGGTCTAGTGTTACAGTACACCATTAAAATGCATACATAACACATTCCTCCTTACTTTGTTGCGGTATCAGAACTGTACCCTACAACATGAAAAACAATTGCATTTATATAGCACCTTTAACGTAGTAAAACATTCTAAGGCGCTTCACAGGAGCGTTATCAAACAAAATTTGGCACCGAGCCACAAAAGGAGGCATTACGACAGGTGACCAAAAGTTTGTTCAAATAGGTAGGATTTAAGGAGCGCCTTAAAGGAAGAGAGAGAGGTCGAGAGGCAGAGAGGTTTACTGAGGGAATTCCAAAGCTTGGGGTCCTAAGCAGTTGAAGGCACGGCCACCACTGGTGGAGTGAGTAAACTCAGGGATCTGCAAGGGGCCAGAATTGGAGAATAGAAATCTCGGAGGGTTGTGAGGGTGGAGGAGATTATAGAGATAGGGAAGGGGAGGCGAGGGCCATGGAGGGATTTGAAAACAAGGATGAGAATTTTAAAATCGAGGCGTTGCTGGACCGGGAGCCAATGTAGGTCAGCAAGCACAGGGTTGATGGGTAAGCGGGACTTCTTGCGAGTTAGGACACTGGCAACAGTGCTTTGGATCGGCTCAAGTCTATAAAGTGGGGAAGGTGGGAGGCCGGCCAGGAGAGCATTGGAATAGTCGAGTTTAGAGATAATAAAGGCAGAGATGATTCTAATATGAGTCAGCATCTTCAGGACAGAAGAGACAGAAATATCAATAGAAAACAGCAGCTCCAGAGATGAGACAACATTCTTTTACTTCTTGACCAATGCTTACATCCTTGCAGTGAGATTGGGATAACATACTTCGATAACTAAATTCTGTTTTCACCCACCTGCACGGTCATGGACCTAGAGCTGGTAAGTAGGATTAGACTGGATAACCTCTTGTTGGCTGGTGCAGATACGATGGTAAGTACTGCAGGGAATTGAATACGGCCAGGGTGAGCTCCTGGACTTGGTTTCGATAACCTGGATGGGTCAGAAAGGAATTTTCCCATATTTATTTCCCCCCAATTGGCCTGGAATTTGATCTGGTTTTTGCCTCTCCCAGGAGATCACATGGCTCCGGTTGGGGTGGAGTGTAGAATGTTTCGGTGTAAGGGGTGTCGCAGTTGTGTGAGGCGGACTGGTTGGGCTGGGTGCTCTTTACCTTTCCGCCATTGTTCATTGTTCACAGGTGACCAAAAGTTTGCACAAATAGGTAGGATTTATGTAACCTTCAGGGCTGCTGACCGAGGGCCGTGTGGCTCTTTGTCAGCCGGCGAGGACACGATGGGCTGAAATGGCCTCCTTCTGCGCTGTAGGTGTCTATGTTTCTATGGGCTAGATTTTACATCTTTGTGAAGATTGCCCAAAAATGGGCGTTATTTTGGGCGTGGGTAGTAAAAATGGGTTTTCAGATCGCTGGCTTGTTGCCCATTCTCAAAGCCCCTAGTCTCCATTATTGAAATTGGGCATTACCGTGAGCGATATGAAATGGGCGGGACTGTTAAATCTCTCTGACCTACTTCCATAAAGTGTCACCGTCCTTAGCATGGCAACTCTCGTTTCCCGCGATTCAGGAGGTCAGGGGTCATCATTACATGCGCAGAAGAGGAGACAGATGAGAGAGGTAGCAGAGAGGGACTGAAAGCGAGTGTGGCTATGGTGTGTGCTTGTTTGGCTGTTGTGGGAGGCATGAGGGAGATTCACCAGCAACAAAAAGCCTACGAAACATCAAGAACATAGTTTTTGTCCAACAAATACTATATAACATGGAAGGGATGTGGAGGCCCTGGAGCTGGTAGCCAGGAACACTGGTGGCAGAGGGCTTCCAGTGGTCCCGGAGCATGGCACTGCACCCCAAGGTGCTACACCTCCATTGCCAACCACATGAGAGCCAGCAGCAACATCTTGCTTCTGGCTCGGAGCACGTTCCCACCTCGGGACTGTCCTCTCCCGTCTCCGTCCAAGCAACGGTTCTGCCGTCATTTCTCCACCCCCAATGAAGCATCGCCTGAGGAGCTCCTCGGCCAAGCGGCTTAGAGTCAGGAGGGGAAGGGGAAGGGGTAGAGATGGGGATGAGAAGCAGAGGGAGGAAGGGTTGGTTTTTACAGAAATACTGATGATTTCAGACAAATGGTCAGTTTAAATGTGTTTTATTTAACATAACCTTGTTGCGCATTGGCTCAGATAGCTGCACCATTACATGCTGGTGATTCCTTAACATCAAAGGGTATAATTACACTTAACTTCAATCAACTTAAACTTTAACTGTCACCAAGGTGATGCACACCACTGATGTATGACCTGCACACCCAGCAGTGTGTTAGCCTTGTAAATACCACCAACGTTCTTTCAGGCAAAGCACCTATTTATGAGCTCCTGACATAAGAGTCTTGCAGTCATGATACCACCACGGGCATCTTTCCTGCGATCTACAGGGGGGCGGGGGCATGGCTTCAGCATCAGCCTGATTGTGTGGCCCGAGGTCAGCGTCCAGCTCCTCGTCCTCCTCTTCCTCTCTCTCCTGAGGTAGACTGTCACACCCTTCTGGCAATTCTTGTCCCCTCCTGATAGCCAAGTTGTGCAGCATGGAGCACACCACCACCACGAATTGAGCTACCTGCTCAGGGTGGTATTGGAGCTCACCTCCTGAGTGGTCAAGGGTTCTTAGCTGAGTGTAACGTAGCCAAGTTTGCTGTCGATACAAAGATGGGAGGAAAAACAATGTGTGAGGAGGACACAAAAAATCTGCAAAAGGGCATAGACAGGCTAAGTGAGTGGGCAAAAATTTGGCAGATGGAGTATAATGTTCAAAAGTGTGAGGTCATACACTTCGGCAGAAAAAAAATCAAAGAGCAAGTTATTATTTAAATGGAGAAAAAATTGCAAAGTGCTGCAGTGCAGCAGGACCTGGGGGTCATTGTGCATGAAGCACAAAAGGATAGTATGCAGGTATAGCAAGTGATCAGGAAGGCGAATGGTATCTTGGCCTTTATTGCAAAGGGGATGGAGTAATAAAGCAGGGAAGTCTTGCTACAGTTATACAGGGTATTGGTGAGGCCACACCTGGAGTACTGCGTGCAGTTTATGGTTTCCATATTTACGAACGGATATACTTGCTTTGGAGGCAGTTCAGAGAAGATTCACTAAGTTGATTCCGGAGATGAGGGGTTTGACTTATGAGGAAAGGTTGAGTAGGTTGGGCCTATACTCATTGGAGTTCAAAAGAATGAGAGGTGATATTATCAAAACATAAGATAATGAGGGGACTCGACAAGGTGGATGCAGAGAGGATATTTCCACTCATAGGGGAAACTAAAACTAGAGAGCATAGTCTCAGAATAAGGGGCCGCCCATTTAAAACTGAGATGAAGAGGAATTTCTTCTCTCAGAGGGTTGTAAATCTGTGGAATTCTCTTCCCCAGAGAGCAGTGGAGGCTGGGTCATTGAATAAATTTAAGGCAGAGATAGATGGATCTTTGAGCGATAGGGGAGTGAAGGGTTATGGGGAGCGGGCAGGGAAGTGGAGCTGAGTCCATGATCAGATCAGCCATGATCTTATTGAATGGCGGAGCAGGTTCGAGGGGCCGTATGGCCTACTCCTGCTATTTCTTATGTTCTTATGTTCTTATGTTAAGCACTCCAATGGTTTTCTCGACGATATTGCGAGTGACTCTGTGGCTCTCATTGAATCGCCTCTCGGCTTCGGTGTGGGTGTCATGCAGGGGGGTCATCAGCCAGCTGGCGAGGCCATATCCTTTGTCACCAACCATCCAGCATTGACCTTGTAGCTGATTGTTAAACAAGTCAGATACAGTGCTCTCACGCAGGATGTGAGCATCATGGATGCTGCCCGGAAATTTAGCATTCACTGCCATAATAATTTTCTGGGGTGGTCGACAATGAATTGCACATTCAGGGAGTGGAATCCCTTGCGGTTCCTGAAAACCTCTGCATCCTGAAAAGATGCCCGCATCGCAATGTGCGTACAGTCTATTGCTCCCTGCACCTTGGGGAAGTTTGCAATGTGTGGCATGCTGAGACATACCGCAAATGTTGCCAGCTGAGGCCTGAAAAGAACCCGATGCATAGAACGACAGTGCCGCGGTGACCTTGACCTCGACGGACAGTGCGGTCCTGATAGTGCTGGCAGGCAGATCTCCCCTGATCAGCTGGCATATCTCACTTTGTGGAATGCAGTCTCCGAAAGCAGGTAGTGTCGGACAAGTTGAGGTGAGACATCTTCTCCCTGTGCTTGCAGGGGGTGTAAGGTCTGGTCCTCCTCATCAGTCTGTCACATCTTATATTGGGCTGTCGAGCGTACCTTCTGCAATCTCGAGTCTGCAGCATGTAAGTGGTCATCAACAGAGGGTGAGAAATGACAGGCCCCATTCCAATAACTATCTGATTCCCACCGATTGTTCACAAAGAATGAATGTCCCGACAAAGACAACTATTAAATTCCAATCATCCACATTATGATAAGATATTTGTTCAGATGTTCACATCACCTCCAAAGGCCTCCAGAGTACATCCGACCTCCCCCGAGGTTGAAGCAGAGCAGCCTTTTAAATGATGCGACGTGTGATTTAGAACATGGCGTCCATACCGCTGTGCGTATTTCCGGTTAGTTGCAATTTTTCCTGGCGCTTTTTTCGGATGTGATGTGTGCGAGGTGCCGAAAGCAAGGACTGGCGATATGCTGGATGTTAGTTTCGGCAAATGTGATCTTTACGACAAAAAACAGTGGGCGGATGGTATTATTAAATCTCGGCGTTAATTACGTGCCGAAAGTAAAGCTGGCCGATATTATGGGCGTTGGGATCGCCCATTCAGATGATTCCGCCCCAAAAAAGTGGGTGGGCGGAATTATTTTTTCTCGGCGTTACGCACATGTGGAAAGTAACGCTCGCCGATAAGTGACCGAGAAATGGGCGTCAGTTTCCATTTTGTGGCTAAAGGGGCGATATCTGGGCGTTGCACCTCATTTCAGCGTTAATCTGGACGTTAAGTGGGCATTATGCATGCAAAAAAAGTGGAAAATCTAGCCCTATGTTTCTATGTTTGTGGGCTTGTGATTGGCAAATATTCGAAGGGCAAAGCACAAATATCCATTACTTGGTTCGCTTACCTTGAACATTGGGCAAGTTCCCAGCATTGGCCTTGCAAGGCAGTCTCTATTTTCCTTTTGGCATTCACTTCTACGGTAATCTGCTGCTTCTCATGACTGTGCACACAAACTGCTGCACAAGTCACTTTTGCAATCCATTGAGAGCAGAAACCAAAGAAGTAGTTTTTTAACCTTCAGTTGTGCCAGCCTGTGGCATGTTTGGTTCTCAGAGGATGCATGACTGATGTCAACTGATGTTGAGTCTACTGAACCAGATCCGGGTCTGATCTGATCTGAATAAAGGCTGTCATCATTCAGCTTGGTGTTGAAAGAAAATCTTGACTCAGTGCCAATGTAAAGGTCTCCCCTCAGTGTCAGCTGTGGCTCAGTGGGTAGCACTTTCACTTCTTGGTCAGAAGGTTGTGGGTTCAAGGTCCACTCCCGGGACTTGAGCACAAAAATCTAGGCTGACTCTCCCAGTGCAGTGCTGAGGGAGTGCTGCACTGTCGGAGGTGCCGTCTTTCGGATGAGACATTAAATCGTGACCCCTGTCTTCCCTCTCAGGTGGATGTAAAAGATCCCGTGGCAATATTTTGAAGGAGAGCAGCAGAGTTATCCCCAGTATCCTGGAAAATATTTATCCCTCAATCAACATAACAGAAAAACAGATATCTGGTCATTATCACATTACTGTCAGGCTAACATCCCCAGCATCGAAGCACTGATCACACTCAACCAGTTAAAGCACATGGGATTGAAGGTAGTGTGCTGACGTGGATTGAGAACTGGTTGTCAGACAGGAAGCAAAGAGTAGGAGTGAATGGGGACTTTTCAGAATGGCAGGCAGTGACTAGTGGGGTACCGCAAGATTCTGTGCTGGGGCCCCAGCTGTTTACATTGTACATTAATGATTTAGACGAGGGGATTAAATGTAGTATCTCCAAATTTGCAGATGACACTAAGTTGGGTGGCAGTGTGAGCTGCGAGGAGGATGCTATGAGGCTGCAGAGTGACTTGGATAGGTTAGGTGAGTGGGCAAATGCATGGCAGATGAAGTATAATGTGGATAAATGTGAGGTTATCCACTTTGGTGGTAAAAACAGAGAGACAGACTATTATCTGAATGGTGACAGATTAGGAAAAGGGGAGGTGCAACGAGACCTGGGTGTCATGGTACATCAGTCATTGAAGGTTGGCATGCAGGTACAGCAGGCGGTTAAGAAAGCAAATGGCATGTTGGCCTTCATAGCGAGGGGATTTGAGTACAGGGGCAGGGAGGTGTTGCTACAGTTGTACAGGGCCTTGGTGAGGCCACACCTGGAGTATTGTGTACAGTTTTGGTCTCCTAACTTGAGGAAGGACATTCTTGATATTGAGGGAGTGCAGCGAAGATTCACCAGACTGATTCCCGGGATGGTGGGACTGACCTATCAAGAAAGACTGGATCAACTGGGCTTGTATTCACTGGAGTTCAGAAGAATGAGAGGGGACCTCATAGAAACGTTTAAAATTCTGATGGGTTTAGACAGGTTAGATGCAGGAAGAATGTTCCCAATGCTGGGGAAGTCCAGAACCAGGGGTCACAGTCTAAGGATAAGGGGTAAGCCATTTAGGACCGAGATGAGGAGAAACTTCTTCACCCAGAGAGTGGTGAACCTGTGGAATTCTCTACCACAGAAAGTTGTTGAGGCCAATTCACTAAATATATTCAAAAAGGAGTTAGATGAAGTCCTTACTACTCGGGGGATCAAGGGGTATGGCGAGAAAGCAGGAATGGGGTACTGAAGTTGCATGTTCAGCCATGAACTCATTGAATGGCGGTGCAGGCTAGAAGGGCTGAATGGCCTACTCCTGCACCTATTTTCTATGTTTCTATGTTTCTATTTTCTATGACCAGCTCCATTGGACGGGCAATATTGTCCCCGTGCCTGACATGAGACTCCCAAAACAAGTGCTCTACTCGGAATTCCGACACGGCAAGAGAGTCCCAGGTGTGCAGAGGAAATGCTTCACGGACACCCTCAAAGTCTCCTGGGAATCCCTGGCTCAAGACCGCTCAAAGTGGAGGAAAAGCATCCGGGAGGCCACTGAACACCTCGAGTCTATTCGCCGAGAGCAAGCTCCCCACCCACCTGTTCCTTCAACCACTGGTTGCATCATCTTTGAGCATAAACTGCACACTTTTTAACAATTGGGCCCAAGTGTCTACAACCCCCCCACCCCTTATAAAACCTAGGGAGAGGTTTAATCGATTTCAAAAACATATTGTTGTATTCTATATAAAATATTCCCTGTCCTCCTTTCCCACTTAATTTAAAAAAATGCTGGAAACAACTCTTCCAAAAACTTGTATTTGACTTCTGAAGCAATCTCTTCATCCAGTTAATTACATAAGAACATAAGAACGTAAGAAATAGGAGCAGGAGTAGGCCATATGGCCTCTCGAGCCTGCTCCGCCATTTAATAAAATCATGGCTGATCTGATCATGGACTCAGCTCCACTTCCCCGCCCGCTTCCCATACCCCCTTATTGTTTAAGAAACTCTATTTCTGTCTTAAATTTATTCAATGTCCCAGCTTCCACAGCTCTCTGAGGCAGCGAATTCCACAGATTTACAACCCTCTGAGAGAAGAAATTGCTCCTCATCTCAGTTTTAAATGGGCGGCCACTTATTCTAAGAACATGCCCTGTAGTTCTTGTCTCCCCCATCAGTGGAAACATTCTTTCTGCATCCACCTTGTCAAGCCATCTCATAATCTTATACGTTTCGATAAGATCATCTCTCATTCTTCTGAATTCCAAAGAGTATAGGCCCAACCTACTCAACCTTTCCTCATAAGTCAACCCCCTCATCCCCGGAATCAACCTAATGAACCTTCTCTGAACTGCCTCCAAAGCAAGTATATCCTTTCGTAAATATGGAAACCAAAACTGCACGCAGTATTCCAGGTGTGGTCTCACCAATACCTTATATAGCTGTTGCAAGACTTCCCTGTTTTTATACTCCATCCCCTTTGCAATAAAGGCCAAGATACCATTGGCCTTCTTGATCACTTGCTGTACCTGCATACTATCCTTTTGTGTCTCATGCACAATTACCCCCAGGTCTCGCTGTACTGCGGCACTTTGCAATCTTTCTCCATTTAAATAATAACTTGCTCTTTGATTTTTTCTGCCAAAGTGCATGACCTCACACTTTCCAACATTATACTCCATCTGCCAAATTTTTGCCCACTTACAGCCTGTCTATGTCCTTTTGCAGATTTTTTGTGGTCCTCATCACACATTGCTTTTCCTCCCATTTTTGTATCATCAACAAACTTGGCTGCATTACACTCAGTTCCTTCTTCCAAGTCGTTTATATAGATTGTAAATAGTTACGGTCCCAGCACTGATCCCTGAGGCACCCCACTAGTTACTGGTTGCCAACCAGAGAATGAACCATTTATCCCGACTCTCTGTTTTCTGTTAGTTAGCCAATCTTCTCTCCATGCTAATATATTACCCCCAATCCCGTGAACTTTTATCTTGTGCAGTAACCTTTTATGTGGCACCTTGTCAAATGCCTTCTGGAAGTCCAAATACACCACAACCACTGGTTCCCCTTTATCCACCCTGTTCGTTACATCCTCAAAGAATTCCAGCAAATTTGTCAAACATGACTTCACCCCCATAAATCCATGCTGACTCTGCTTTTCCAAATGTCCTACTACTGCTTCTTTAATAATGGACTCCATTATTAAAGAAACATTTTCCCAACCACAGATGTTAGGCTAACTGGTCTATAATTTCCTGCTTTTTGTCTGCCTCCTTTTTTAAATAGGGGCATTACATTTGCAGTTTTCCAATCTGCTGGGACCTCCCAAGAATCCAGGGAATTTTGGTAAATTACAACCAATGCATCCACAATCTCTGCTGCTATTTCTCTTAAGACCCGAGGATGCAAGCCATCAGGTCCAGGGGATTTTTCTGCCTTTAGTCCCATTATCTTACTGAGTACCACCTCGTTAATGATTGTGATTGTGTTAAGTTCCTCCCCCCTCCCCCCCACCCCCATAGCCCCTTGGCTATCCACTGTCGGAATATTGTTAATGTCCTCTATCGTAAAGACTGATATAAAATATTTGTTCAGAGTTTCTGCCATCTCCATGTTCCCCATTACTAATTCCCTGGTCTCGTCCTCTAGGGGACCAACATTTACTTGAGCCACTATTTTCCTTTTTATATACCTATAGAAACTCTTGCTATCTGTTTTTATATTTTGTGCTAGTTTACTTTCATAGTCTATCTTCCCTTTCTTCATCATTTTTTTAGTTGTTCTTTGCAGGCTTTTATAAGCTACCCCAGTCTTCTGTCCTCCCACTAGTTTTGGCCACTTTGTATGACCTTGTTTTTAATTGGATACCGTCCTTTATTTCTTTAGTTAGCCACGGATGGCTATCTTTTCTCTTACATCCTTTCCTCCTCACTGGAATATATTTTTCTTAAGAGTTGTGAAATATCTCCTTAAATGTACACCACTGTTCATCAACCGTCCTACACTTTAATCTATGTTCCCAGTCCACTTTACCCAACTCGGGGCCTCATACCTTTATAGTCTCCTTTATTTAAGCTTAGTACGCTGGTTAGAGATCCAACTTTCTCACCCTCAAATTCAATCATGCTATGATCACTCATTCCGAGGGGATCCTTTACTAGGAGATTGTTTATTAATCCTGTCTCATTACACAAGACCTGATCTAAGATAGCCTGCCCCCTGGTTGGTTCCATTTGCTCAAGGAACCTGTCATGTATCCTACATGGCTACTGTTTGCACTATCACAAAGTGTACCACCAGAGGGCACAGCAGTGGGAGACTTGCAGGTTACCTGTACAGGTGTGCCTGGCCTAGTATAAAAGGCAGGCCGCCAGGTGTGATCTCACTCTGGAGTTATCAATAAAGGACTAAGGTCACTACGGTTCAAGTACAACACATTGCCTCGTGGAGTCATTATCAGAGCATCCTCGGAGATAACAATTGGCGACGAGATTACGGACTTTCACGCAAAAATGCCTACCCTTGGTACGTTGCAGCAGTTCGCCGATGGGGATGATTGGGATGCCTTTGTGGAGAGGCTCGACCATTTCTTCACAGCAAACGACTTGGCAGGAGACAACCCGGCCACATTGGCTGATAAGCGCAGAGCTATCCTGCTAAACAGTTGTGGGCCCACCGTCTATGGCCTCGTCAGGGACTTGCTGGCACCAGCAAAGACAACAACCAAGACGTATGAGGAGCTCGTAACACTGATCTATGAACAACTCAAGCCCAAGGAGAGCATCCTCACAGCCAGACACCGGTTCTATACCCACTGACGGCCCGAAGGCCAGGAAATCACAGAATACGCTGCAGATCTCAGGAGGCTGGTGGCACCGTGAGATTTCGGCGACCACCTCACTGAAGCGCTGCGGGACATTTTTGTCATTGGAATCGGCCATGAGGGTCTTCTTCATAAGCTACTGTTGGCGGATACCACAGTCACACTCTAGAAGGCCACCTCTGTGAGCCAGGCATTCATGACCTCGACCTGCGGCTCTAGGCAGATGACATCCTCAGGACTCAAACCCTGCCAGTACTGCGCACAGAGTGGCGCCTTTTAGAGGCTGGACTGTAGAACGTGAACCTTCTCATGGAAGAGAGAACAGACCCTCGAGTCCCTTAACTCAGAGTCCGCCGAGTAAGTAGCCCCATGCTGGCGTTGTGGAGGAAATCACAGGGCTCACCAGTGCCGCTTTAAAGACTATGTATGCAAAGGCACAAAGGGCCACTTTCAGCGAATGTGTAAGAGAAATATGACTCACTGTGTCGATGAAGAGTCTGCAAATGGCCATGAATCCAGCGCGGGATGGGCAGAGAGGCAGCTCAGCCCCACGACGAGGTATATAGCATGTTTACCTGCACCACCGAGTGTTCCCCTTTGAGGATGGAAGTCGAGATAGAGGGAGTTCCAGTCTTCATGGAAGTGGACACGGGGGCGAGCCAGTCAGTGATGATTTAAGAAGCCTTTGAGAGGCTTTGGGACAATCAAGCTGAATGACCCAAGTTGGTCCCGGTTCAGACAAAGCTGCGCTCCTACACCGATGAACTTATCCCAGTTGTTGGTAGTGCGGATGTAAAGGTACTCCATGATGGCATGGTGCACAAGTTACCCCTGTGGATTGTTGCAGGTGATGGACCAGTGCTACTCGGAAGAAGGTGGATGGAGAAGATCCGTTGGAAGTGGGAAGACTTCACCCCTCCAGTGATCGACGTCCTCTGTGCTCGGAGGCAAAGCAAGCCCTCACCCGAGGTTGGATCCGGCACCAGAGAGCAGACCAGCACGCAAGGCACAGACCGCCCAGCATGACTGTGTGGAGATGATCCAGCTGGGATGGCCAGAGGGCACCTTCCAGGCTCAAGTGGCAGGACTCCGGAGGAAGAAAATTGGATCCAAAGGTGACTCCCCAGCTTCGGAGGCAGAACCTGGGGAGAAGAGGATCGCTGCAGTCGACATCGTGGATGGAGGAAAGATGGCGCCTGAACCATGAGGTGATGCGCTGAAGAAAAAGATGGCGGCAGCCAGACCACGAGGTGCAGCGCTGATGGAGCTACACGTGGCACCAAACGGAGAAGAGGATTGGGGTAAAGAAAGCAAGGCTCTCTTAAAGGAGGCCGGCAACCCACCACACTTAAAGGGACAGTTCTACACACTCAAGCGATTTAATGGCAACTGTGAGTTAGAAGTAAAATGTGCAACTGATGATCAGAGTTGTGTACATGCAACAAGCAAGGAAAAGTCGCGCGATTGCGATCGGAGCGACAGGGTATTCACAATAAGTTATGAAACGTTGTGCGATGTAGGATTTCAACTGCATTCTGCCAATGCAGTGGGCAAACACTCATCGTCAGCACACAGGTCTAGCGAGCTACCCAGCACTGTGGCCTGCATCCCTGGGACCAGAGTTATGCACCATGGAGTGCGGCCACAAGCAGCCAATATACATGAGCTGCAGAGCATGCGATCTCAGGAGGGCAACGGCACTGGTATCGATACCCTGCCCCTGATCGGCTCCACCTCTCAGGCACCCGATGGCACTAACCGCCACGGGCCTGAAAGAGCAAACTGTGCTAAGGCACAACCCCCAGACCCCATCGCCACCAAGGCCATACCCGGGAACGAAAGGTCACCCCCAACAGTTCTCCCAAAGGGGACCGGGACCAGCCAGGATCCCAAACTAAAAATCGCCCAGGCTAGCGAGTCAGCAGTTCCCTGTGCACTGCTGGACGACAGCTCCTCAGCGAGCAGCAGCGACCCAGGGCACAAAGAAAGGACAGGGAGGTCACAGGCATCTGTGAACCTGCCCGACGCTAGGAACCACGGCAACAGCCCTGAGAGCAGGCAACTGGAGCCAACCGGGTTCCCACTGCCAGCACTGGGCACCGCACCACAACCAGACTGGACACCATCCAGCAGTTCTGGAACTAACTTGTCCCTACGCACCGGTTACCCATCCCCAGTACGTATCGATAATATATCTCACCAGCCTAATGTACTTGTCTCACAACTGAAACACAAATGTAATGCAAATTTGTTTTTCTGGACTTGAATGTATATGAATGTAATGAGCCTCCGGCATAATCTATATGTGGGGGGTGGGGGGGGGGGGGTGAATGGAGTGGTCAGGGACACAGACAAACAGCAACCACCAGTACTCTACCGCCAACAAAACACCAACCACTCACCCAAGGTTGAAACGACCCGCAAAGGGTCAACCAGATAGAGCTAAGCCCAGAGCACAGTCAATGCAGAGCTGATTTGCACTAAAGGCTTGGGGGAGAGTGATGTCATGTATCCTACATGGCTACTGTTTGCACTATCACAAGGTATGACACCAGAGGGCACAGCAGTGGGAGACTTGCAGGTTACCTGTACAGGTGTGGCTGGCCTAGTATAAAAGGCAGGCCACCAGTTGTGATCCTCACTCTGGAATTATCAATAAAGGACTAAGGTCACTACAGTTCAAGTACAACACATTGCCCCGTGGAGTCATTATTAGAGCATCCTAGGACATAACAGAACCCGTCCCTTATGCACTTTATGAACTGCTCCTCAAGGCTACCCTGACCAATTTGACTTGTCCAATCAATATGGAGGTTAAAATCATCCATGATTATTGCTGTTCCCTTTTTACAAGCCCCCCACTATTTCATGGATTATACTCTGACCAACAGAGTTGCTACTGTTCGGGGGCCTATAGACTACACCCACCAGTGACTTTTTCCCCTTATTGTTCCTTATCTCCACGCAAGCTGTTTCAACACCTTTATCATTTGAGCCAATATGGTTTTTTCTTCAAATCAATACCTTGGAAATTGAGTCCTCCCTGATTTTGCTGTCCAATGAAGGTATTGTAAGCAACCAAAGTTGGTTTCCCTTCCATTAAAAACTTAACACAAGCCTCTCAGATAGACTTTTATGCCCACTCAGGAATATCCTCCACCATCAATAAGTACCATAGTTTAGATAGCAGGAGAGCTGATACCACTGTCGCTCTTCCTTGCACTTCCAAGCACCTATTTTCCCATCTTCCCAAAATCTTTTTAATTTCCATAACCTTCGGTTCCCAATTTAGTCAAGCCACATCATCCCTATCCTTCTTACACCCCATATGCACCTCCAGAACTACCAAAACCTCCACCACCTTAAAAGGGCTTTCCTCCAACCACTCCAGCCTACTCCTTCCCACAACCGGCATTGGGACTTACTATCATTTACTCTGGTTCCTGAAGCTCTACAATACTCCTCCACCACTCCCATAGCTTTCCTCACTGACTCCCCATCTCTCAACGTTAAGGTCGTGTCATCTGCGTATTGGTGTATTACCTGTTATATATGTGGACTTGTATTTACTCTGTACAGCCACCAGAGGGCTCGTCCCCTGGAGTCCCAAGGGATCCCATAATCCCTTGGGAGCATAGGTATGTAAGGAGGCTTCACAGGTTGGAGAGGCACACTTTATTTTGAGCTCACAGTGTTCAGTCTGACTCTTTCTCCATACACAACAACTGGCGACGAGATACAGATAGCGAACCCAAAGATGCAGAGAGCAGTGGGCATCCTGGAGAAATTTTCAGAGGGAGATGATTGGGAAACTTTTGTGGAGTGGCTCGACCAATACTTCGTGGCCAACGAGCTAGATGGGGAAGAGAGCGCTGCCAAACGAAGGGCGATCCTCCTCACCATCTTTGGGCACCAACGTATGGCCTCATAAAGAATCTGCCCACTCCAGCAAAGCCCACAGAGAAATCGCACTATGATTTGTGCACACTGGTCCAAGAGCATTTGAACCCGAAGGAAAGTGTTCTGATGGCGAGGTACCGGTTCTACACCTACAAAAGGTCTGAAGGCCAGGAAGTGATGAGTTATGTCGCCGAGCTAAGACGCCTTGCAGGACATTGCGAATTTGAAGGACATTTGGAGCACATGCTCAAAGACCTTTTCATACTTGGCAATGGCCACAAAACCATACTTCACAAACTTTTGACTGTAGAGACCCCAACCTTGAGTAAGGCCATAGCGATAGCCCAGGCGTACATTGCCACCAGTGACAATATGAAGCAAATCTCTCAGCACACAATTGCTGCTACAAGTACTGTGAACAAAGTGATGTTGTTTTCGAATCGTAACGTACAGGGCAGGTCACACATGCCTGCAGCTGCACGTCCGCAGATGACTCAGAGTCCACCATCAAGGGTGATGAATGCAAGGCCATTAACACCTTGTTGGTGTGGTGGTGATCATTGTTTCCATTCATGCCGATTCAACAAATATGTTTGCAAGGGCTGTGGAACAATGGGACACCTCCAACGAGTGTGCAGGTGAGCTGAAAAGCCTGTTAAACCTGCAAACCACCATGTTACAGAGGAGGACAGATCCACGGAGGATCACTATGAACCAGAGCCTTGGATCAAGGAGGCAGAGGTACATTGGGTGCACACATTCACCACGAATTGCCCCCCGCTAATGCTGAATGTTAAACTAAATGGACTCCCGGTGTCAATGGAGCTGGACACGGGCGCGAGCCAGTCCATCATGGGCAAAAAGACTTTCAAAGTGTTGTGGTGCAACAAGGCCTCAAGGCCAGTCTTAACTCCAGTTCGCAAGAAACTAAGAACTTACACAAAAGAACTGATTCCTGTAATCGGCAGTGTTACTGTAAAGGTCTCGTACGATGGAGCGGTGCACAAGCTACCACTCTGGGTGGTACCGGGCGATGGTCCCACACTGCTCGGTAGGAGCTGGCTGAGAAAGATATGCTGGAACTGGGATGACGTCCGAGCGCTATCGCCCGCTGATGACACAGGTCTTAAACAAATTTCCTTCGCTGTTTGAACGAGGCATCAGGAAATTACAAGGAGCAAAAGTGCAGATCCACCTAATTCCGGGGGCACGACCCATGCATCACAAGGCGAGAGCAGTACCGTACATGATGAGAGAAAGGGCAGAGGTCGAGCTAGACCGGCTGCAAAGAGAGGGCATCATTTCACCGATCGAGTTCAGCGAGTGGGCCAGTCCTATTGTCCCAGTCCTCAAGGGAGATGGCACCGTAGAATCTGTGGCGATTACAAAGTAACTATCAATCGTTTCTCCCTGCAGGACCAATACCCACTACCAAAGGCCGACTACCTCTTTGCAACACTGGCTGGAGGAAAGACGTTCACAAAGCTGGATCTGACTTCAGCTTACATGATGCAGGAACAGGAGGAATCATCGAAGGCCCTCACCTGTGTCAACACGCACAAAGGTCTTTTTGTTTATAACAGATGTCCGTTTAGAATCCGATCAGCAGCGGCGATATTCCAGAGAAACATGGAAAGTTTACTGAAGTCAGTCCTGCACACCGTGGTTTTTCAGGGCGACATCTTGGTCACAGGTCGGGACACAGTCGAGCACCTGCAGAACCTGGAGGAGGTTCTTAGTCGACTCAACCGCGTGGGGCTCAGGTTAAAGCGCCTGAAGTGGAGTTCTTGGGAAGGAGGATTGCGGCGGATGGCATCAGGCCCACCAACGTGAAGACAGAGGCAATCAAGAGCGCAAGAGGCCACAGAATGTGACGGAGCTGCGGTCGTTTCTGGGACTCTTGAACTACTTTGGTAACTTCTTACCGGGTCTCAGCACCCTGTTAGAACCATTGCATGTCTTACTACGAAAAGGGGGCGAATGGGTTTGGGGCAAAAGCCAAGAAAATGTCTTTGTAAAAGCGAGAAAATTGTTATGCTCAAACAAGTTGCTTGTGTTGTATGATCCATGTAAGCATTTGGTATTCGCATGTGATGCGTTGTCATATGGCGTCGGGTGTGTATTGCAACAAGCTAATGATTTCAGGAAACTGCAACCGATTGCTTATGCATCCAGGAGTCTGTCTAAGGCTGAGAGAGCCTACAGCATGATTGAAAAAGAAGCGATAGCGTGTGTCTATGGGGTAAAGAAAATGCAATCAAATGCAAAATTCAAATTGGAAACTGACCATAAGCCACTATATCCCTGTTTTCCGAGAGTAAAGGGCTAAATACCAACGCATCGGCCCGCATCCAGAGATGGGTGCTCACGCTGTCCGCATACAATTACGCCATCTGCCACAGGCCAGAAAACTGCGCCGATGCTCTCAGTAGGCTGCCATTACCCACCACGGGGGTGGAAATGGTGCAGCCCGCAAATCTAGCCATGGATATGGAAGCATTTGAGAGTGAGCAATCACCCGTCACTGCCCGGCAGATCAAAACCTGGACAAGCCAGGACCCCTTATTATCTCTCGTCAAAAGCTGTGTGCTTCACGGGAGCTGGTCCAGTGTCCAGTGGAAATGCAGGAAGAGATAAAGCCGTTCCAGTGCGCAAAGATAAAATGTCTATACAGGCAGACTGCCTTCTGTCGGGCAATCGAGTAGTGGTCCCCAAGAAGGGCAGAGACACCTTCATCAATGACCTCCACAGTACCCACCCAGGTATCGTAATGATGAAAGCAATAGCCAGATCCCACATGTGGTGGCCCGGTATCAATGCGGACTTAGAGTCCTGCGTTCACAGATGTAATACATGCTCGCAGTTAAGTAATGTAGCTAGGGAGGCGTCGCTATGTTTATGGTCTTGGCCCTCCAAACCGTGGTCTAGGGTACACGTTGACTATGCAGGCCCATTCTTGGGTAAAATGTTCCTTGTGGTTGTAGACGCGTACTCCAAGTGGATATAATGTGAGATAATGTCGGCTAGCACGTCCGCTGCCACTACTGAAAGTGTGCGGGCCATGTTTGCCACTCACGGCTTACCCGATGTCCTGGTGAGCGACAACAGGCCGTTTTTTACCAGTGCTGAGTTCAAAGAATTCATGACCCGTAACAGGATCAAACATGTCACATATGCCCCGTTTAAGCCAATGTCCAATGGTCAGGCAGAGAGAGCAGGGCAAACCATCAAGCAAGGCTTGAAGAGGGTAACTGAGGGCTCACTGCAGACTTGCCTATCCCGAGTCCTGCTTAGCTACCGCACGAGACCCCACTCACTCATTGGGATCCCACCTGCTGAACTGCTTATGAAAAGAGCACTTAAGACAAAGCTCTTGTTAGTTCACCCTGATCTACATGAACAGGTAGAGAGCAGGTGGCTTCAACAAAGTGCATACCATGATAGCGCAAATGTTTCACACAAGATTGAAATCAATGATCCTGTATTTGTATTAAATTATGGACAAGGTCCCAAGTGGCTTCCCGGCACTGTCGTGGCCAAAGAGGGGAGCAGGGTGTTTCGGGTCAAACTTTTAAATGGACTCATTCACCGGAAACACTTGGACCAAATTAAACTCAGATTCACGGACTATCCTGAGCAACCCACCTTGGACCCTACCTTTTTTGATCCCCCAACACACACACCAGTGGCAACCGGCACCACGGCTGACCACGAAGCAGAACCCATCATCCACAGCAGCCCAGCAGGGCCCAACAAATGATTCAACAACACCAGCTTTCACACCAAGATGATCAACCAGGGCAAGAAGGGCCCCAGATCGACTCACATTGTAGTTACACTATTGACTTTGGGGGGGGGGGGGGAGTGTTGTTATATATGTGGACTTGTATTTACTCTGTAGAGCCACCAGTGGGCTCTTCCCCTGGAGTCCCAAGGATCCCATAATCCTTTGGGAGCACAGGTATTTAAGGAGGCTTCACAGGTTGGAGAGGCACTCTGGAGACCTGTAATAAAAGACTAAGTTCACATTTTACTTTGAGCTCAGTGTTCAGTCTGACTCTTTCTCCATACACAACATCACCGACACCTGCCCGGAACTGGGAACCGCAATCCCGACTGTGCTTTGTTCCTTTCGCATCGTGTAACCTAATGGTTCTGCTACCAATGTGTACAGCAATGGGGACAGGGGACAGCCCTGTCTCACTGATCTCTGTATTGTGAAAACCAGGATCAGTGAAAAGTGGACAGCCAGAATTTCCTGATCCATGTACGGTTGTCGTTGCTCAGTTCGGTCTATTCCAAGCTCCTCTCTGAAATGTTTGTTCCATGGGTCAGTTTTATCTCTTGGATAAAAATCCATTACATTAACACAGCTATATGTGTTTGAATAAAAAATCCTTATCCACTCAATGAAGCTTTTCCCAAAACCAAATGCTTCCAAAACCCAATAAAAACTCATGAGACTCTATCAAAGGCTTTCTCTTGATCCATCTTTAGCACATAAGCTTCCCTCCCACTCTCTTCCATGAGTTCTATCACATCTCGGATTGAGACCACAGAGTCTTTGATGTCCCGGCCTATGACTCCATGGGACTTAGAGGGCGAGACTATCTGCGGCATCACCTCCTTCATACGATTTGCCATAACCCTCGCCAAGATCTTATAATCCACATTTAATAATGTGATGGGCCTCCAATTCTTCAGATCCCTTCTATCCCCTTTATTTTTATAAGCTAAGCTTATGATACCTCTCCTCATAGATGGGGCCAGGCTTCCCTCAGTTTTAATCTCCTTAAAATCCTCTAAGACCAACGGACTTAAAATCTCTGAAAATTCTTTATAAAATTCTGCACTTAGTCCATCGGACCCTGGCGTTCCCCCGCCTCATTCCACTTATTGCTACTTTTATTTCCGCTAATCCTATTTCTTTGTCACACATGCTTCTGTCATCCTCCTTTAAACCCTCTTCAATAAAAGCACTAACCTTCTCCATCGCCAATTTGGAAATGTCTTCCTTTGTATATAACTTGATAAAAGCTACGAGCCGCCTCCTTAATCTCCCCACTTTCATTAATGGTCTTTTCCACAACCTTCAACTCTCCAATTAATGATAACCTTTGTCGCAACTTCTCTTGCTCTGGAAAATATCGAGTGCATCTTTCTCCCGCCACTGCATCTTTTGCCTTTGCACGGAGAATGGCCCCCTTGCATTTTCCAGCTTGCAATAATTCCCACTCTTCCGTTAAAACCTTTCACTTAGTCTCTGCTCCCTTATCCCCTCCGTCAACTGCTTTACAGATATCTGTAAACCTTCTGTTTATATTCTCTCCTTGACGCCAATTAGCTGTTGTTCATTCTTTCCCATAACATACCGAAAAAACTTTTACCTCATCTTTGAAATTGTCCCACCAAACTCTTTTTTTCAAGAATAAAGGTTCCTTCAAGCATTCTTTATTATATTTAAAATCCCTTCTTTAAAAGCAATTTCTTTCAAGTACTGATTGTTTAAAATCCACAGCCCTGGACCGATCTTAACTCTGCTGTTCCTAATTTTAAGAACCAAAGCTGAGTGGTCACTAAAAAATACATTTTTATAATAAATCTCCATCACCTCAGAACTTAACTCTTCCCGCATTCACACAAAATCTATTCGGCTCTGTTTTAAAATATCACTCACACAATCTCTTCTGGAGAACCTTTTTATGGGGTTCCGATCCCTCCATAAGTCTCTCAAATTTAAATCTGTCATCGCTTTTACAATCATTTCTCTGGAGTTATCATCCTTAAAGGTCACCTGGGCTGAAATGTCCATCCACGATAAAAATACATGAAAATCCTCCACTGTACAAGGGTTTACTGCCTCTGCCACTTCTGTGAATAACCACCGAAAAAACTCACGACGCTTGCAATGGTCATTCGGTGTATAGATATTAAAGAGGTCACAATTCAATTCATCCATTTGTACCTTTAGCTGTAAAAAATCTCCCCTCAGTGTCCTTGTCCACCAATGCAGCGTTCTCCTTTATGGACAAACTCACTAAAACAGCCACCCCTCTACGGTTATTATTTGCGTAACTTGCAAACACTTCTCCCTTCCAAACCTTCCGAACTCTTTCTAGGATATCCTCATCCCAAAAGGTTTCTTGCAGACACAACAGGCCTTTAAAACACTGCAACAACTGCTGCAATTTCATCTCCCCCCTCAGTCCGTTCACATTAATCGAGACCAATGTAATCATTGCTCCTAATAAAAGCAGTGTGTCTGATAATCCCCCTATCATCATTTACTCTCTGGCCCTTCCCTCCTCTCATGCTCATTCCCAACTTTTTGGGCAGCTGTTGCTTTCTCCTGCAGCCTCCGGCTCTTTTTCACCTCCTGTTTGAACTTCCCCGGCAGTTTCAGCCTCTTCCTTACATTAGATTTAGGCCACGGAACTGCCCCTTCTCCCTCCTTCTGCCCCTCATTAACCTTTCCCTTTCCACATGATATCCCCCACCCCTCAATTCCATGTCTCCAACCCCCTCTGAGTCCTCACTCACGAGTTCTTCTGTAATCTTCCATCCCTGTTCCCCATCAGATACAGAATCTCCCTTCGACAGTCCTCCTAGTAACCCGTTTTATTCAACAGTGTCACTCCCTTCGGCCTCACCTCCACCACTGACCCTTGCTCCCCGTTTCTCCTCTCTCTGGGACAATGGCGCGTCTCCATCCATCTTGCTCCCTTTTGGCATCTTTGTCTCCCTGCTCCCATCCTGCTACCCCTTTAAGGCTCCTGCCTCTTGCACCCTCTCCTGGTCTTTCCCCCTTCTGCTCCCCAAAATGTACTACTCCCCGTCTCTCTTTGGAGTATTTACCCCGCACCCTCCTCTGATTCCCCCCACGGACACCTGAAGGCGAGCCATATTATAGCTCGACTCTGACCCTGACCCGTGATGCCTTTCACTGTGTTTGTCCTGTTCTCTGCTCCGTAATTTTCTGCCTCTTCTTGTGCTCTTTCCTCACTCCGTTCGGCGGCTGTGTCCTCCTCCTGCTCCGCTCCTCCGGCCACTCCACTCACACCTCCTGCTCCTTCTCCCATCTCCTCGTCACTCAAGGAGCTTCCTTCTGCCTCACACTCACAGCGGGTGGGGCCTTTGCGACAAACCGCACAGCTCTCTGCCTTGCAGTTCCGAGCGATGTGTCCAGACTTGCCACGGTTATAACAGTACGGGTCTGGACAGATTATTACTAAATGGTCATATTCAAGTTAGTAATAGCAAACCTTCACCTGGTTATCATGCAGAACCCGGAAGTACTGCACTCCTTTCATTGTCTCGAATTTCATGCTGTAGGGTAATGACTTCACCCCCTCTGGGAACTGCACCTTTACATAACGGGTTCCATCAGCTGCCCGTGTTCCAGGATAGTATCTCCTCTTTATTACTGAGCAAACTTTAATGTCCACGACTCCAACTTTTTGATCAGCACATCGTCCTCAACATAAACCGTCAGGTTTAAGAATGAAACTACCATCTTCGGAATACAGCAAAGATACATCCAAGTCCTTCTCACCAACCTTCAGGCTCAGTAAAAGTCTATCCACCTCCTCTCGCCCACTGACCGTCACTTCGAGCCCAACATTCGGCTTTGGTCGGCAAGCAAAGCAACTTCCCTCACCGCAGTCCTCGTGTACTGCCTGGATAATATCCCAAGCTCACATCTCCTTATCCTGGCAGTGAACCACCACCGTGTTTTCTTTTCCAAACCTCCTGGGGTCCCGGCCCAAATCTTTGGGCCTTTTATTCTCCCTTCTCAAGACATTCTCTCCCCTGGTTAAATTCACACTGGGAGCATTGTCCTGAGAGGGGCCCGGCACTCAAGGCTCCTCAGCAGCCATCTGGCTGATGTTTATGGGCCAAAAAGGCCCTAAAATTTGAAAAAAAAAACACCACCAAATATTTACACACTGACTCCAACTCCTGCAGTAATCAGCAGCACCTGCTCTCTCCTAGCCCCTCCCACTGCAGAGAGTGCTACCCACTGAGCCACGGCTGACAGTGAAGTTGGCCGATCTAAGCGGGTCAGTGGTTCGAGTGCCACAATTAACCTCGGCATTCCTGGATAAATGAGGGCAAAATCGCCCAGGGTTCCTGCTCCTGATCGCTACTGACCAATTACTGTTAGAATCCATAGAATCATAGAAATTTACAGCGCAGAAGGAGGCCATGCTGCCTATCATTTCTGCGCCGGCCGACAAAGTGCTATCCAGCCTAATCCCACTTCCCAGCTCTTGGTCCGTAGCCCTGTAGGTTACGGCTCTTCAAGTACATTTCCAAGTGCTTTTTAGTAACATAGAAACATAGAAACATAGAAATTTACAGCGCAGAAGGAGGCCATTTTGGCCCACCGTGTCCGTGCTGGCCGACAAAGAGTCGCACATCCCTCGGTCAACAGCCCTAAAGGCTACATCTAAACCTATTAACAATGAAGGAAAGGCAAAGAGCACCCAGCCCAACCAGCCCGCCTCACGCAACTGCGACACCCCTTATACTGAAACTTTCTACACTCCATCCCAACCAGAGCCATGTGATCTCCTGGGAGAGGCAAAAACCAGAGTAAAACCCAGGCCAATTTAGGGAGAAAAAAATCTGGGAAAATTCCTCTCCGACCCATCCAGACGATCGAAACTAGTCCAGGAGATCACCCTGGCCGTATTCTATTCCCTGCAGTACTTACCATTATATCTGCGCCGTCCAACGAAAGGTCATCTAGTCTAATCCCAATTACCAGCTCTAGGTCCGTAACCCTGCACTTTAAGTGCCCATCCAACCATCTCTTAAAAGTGGTGAGGGTTTCTGCATCCACCATTCTTCCAGGCAACGAGTTCCAGATCCCCACAACTCTCTGCGTAAAGAAGCCCCCCTCAAATCCCCTCTAAATCTTCCACCAACCACCTTAAAACTAGCTCTTTGAGGCTCGACGCAAGGAGCATGAAGAGGCCTGGCGCAGGCAGCAGAAGGAGCATGCGGCAAACCAGCCCTACTGACCCCTTCCCCCAACAAATGTCTGTCCCACCTGTAACAGGGTCTGTGGCTCTCGTATCGGAATGTTCAGCCATCAAAGAACTCACTTTGGGAGTGGAAGCAAGTCCTCCTTGATTTCGAGGGACTGCCTATGATGATGATAAAAGTATGCCCCCTCGTAATAGACCCCTCCACCAATGGAAATAGACCCTTACTATCCACTATGTCCAGGCCCCTCAATATTTTGTTCACCTCAATGAGGTCTCCTCTCAACCTCCTCTGTTCCAATGAGAACAAACCCAGCCTATCCAATCTGTCCTCATAACTAACATTCTCCACTCCAGGCAGCATCCTAGTAAATCTCCTCTGCACCCTCTCTAGTGTAATCACGTTCTTCCTATAATACGGTGGTCAGAACTGCACGCAATACTCCAACTGTGGCCTAACCAAAGTAGTATACAATTTAAGCATAACCTCCCTGCTCTTGTATTCTGTGTCTCAGCCAATAAAGGCAAGCATTCCGTATGTCTTCTTAACGACCTTATCCACCTGGCCTGCTACTTTCAGTGATCTGTGGACCAGCACTCCAAGGTCCCTTTGTTCATCTACACTATTAAGTGGCCTACCGCTTAATGTTTATACCCTTTCCTTATTAGCCCTCCCAAAGTGCATCACCTCACACTTCTCTGAATTAAATTCCATTTGCCACTGCTCTGCCCACCTGACCAGTAGATTGATATCCTCCTGCAGTCCATGACTTTCCTCTTCATTATCAACCACACAATCAAGGTTAGTGTCGTCTTCAAACTTCTTAATCATACTCCCGATATTCAAATCTAAATCGTTGATATATACCACAAAAAGCAAGGGACCCAGTACTGAGCCCTGCGGAACCCCACTGGAAACATCCTTCCAGTCACAAAACCATCCATCAATCATTACCCTTTGCTTCCTACCTCCAAGCCAATTTTGGATCTAACTTGCCACTTTGCCCTGGATCCCATGGGCTTTAATCTTCATGACCAGTATACCATACGGGTCCTTATCAAAAGCCTTGCTAAAGTCCATATATACTACATTGTATGCACTACCCTCATCGACCCTCTTGGTTACCTCCTCAAAAAATTAAATCAGGTTAGTCAAACACGATCTTCCCTTAACAAATCCGTGCTGACTGTCCCTAATTAATCCTTGCCTATCCAAATGCAGATTTATCTTGTCTTTCAGGATTTTTTCCAATAATTTTCCCACCACTGAGGTTAGGCTAACAGGCCTGTAATTACTCGGCCTATCCCTTTCTCCCTTCTTAAACAAGGGTACTACATTAGCAGTCCTCCAATCCTCAGGCACCATGCCCATGTCCAAAGAGGACTGGAAAACGATGGTCAAGGCCTCTGCTATTTTCTCTTTTACTTCGCTCAACAGCCTGGGATGCATTTCCTGGGCCTGGGGACCTATCTACTTTCAAAGCTGCTAAACCCTTAATACTTCCTCTCTCACTATATTTATTTCATCCAGAATATCACACTCCTCCTCTATAGCAATATCTGCATTATCTCTTTCCTTTGTGATGTGGTGAGGGTTTCTGCCTCTCCCACCCTTTCAGGCAGTGGGCTGCAGACTCCCACCACTCTCTGGGTGAAAATATTTCTCCTCAAATCCCCTCTAAATCTTCTACCAATTACTTTAAATCTATGCCCCCTGGTTTTTGATCTCTCTGCCAAGGGAAACAGGTCCTTCCTATCCACTCTATCCAGGCCCCTCATAGTTTTATACACCTCAATAAGCTCTCCCCTCAGCCTCCTCTGTTCCAAAGAAAACAAACCCAGCCTATCTAATCTTTCCTCATATCTAAAATTCTCCAGTCCAGGCAGCATCCTCACAAATCTCCTCTGTACCCTCTCTAGTGCAATCACATCTTTCCTTTAATATGGTGACCAGAAATGCACGCAGTACTTCAGCTGTGGCCTAACCAGTGTTTTATACAATTCAAGCATAACCTCCCTGCTCTTGTATTCTAAGCCTCAGCTAATAAAGACAAGTATTCCATATGCCTTCTTAACCTCCTTATCTGTCTGGCCTGCTAACTTCAGGGATCTGTGAAAATGCACTCCAAGATCCCTTTGTTACTTTACATTCCTCTGTTGGAATAGCGTGTGTATGTGCACATTGGGTAGAGTCGAGGAGGCGGGAGCTCGGAGCAGCGCGAGTCCGGGGTCGGCGAGAGGCCTATAAAGGCCAGCGGGAGCTCGGAGCAGTCAGTCGAGGAGGCGGGAGCTCGGAGCAGCGCGAGTCCGGGGTCGGCGAGAGGCCTATAAAGGCCAGCGGGAGCTCGGAGCAGTCAGTCGAGGAGGCGGGAGCTCGGAGCAGCGCGAGTCCGGGGTCGGCGAGAGGCCTATAAAGGCCAGCGGGAGCTCGGAGCAGTCAGTCGAGGAGGCGGGAGCTCGGAGCAGCGCGAGTCCGGGGTCGGCGAGAGGCCTATAAAGGCCAGCGGGAGCTCGGAGCAGTCAGTCGAGGAGGCGGGAGCTCGGAGCAGCGCGAGTCCGGGGTCGGCGAGAGGCCTATAAAGGCCAGCGGGAGCTCGGAGCAGTCAGTCGAGGAGGCGGGAGCTCGGAGCAGCGCGAGTCCGGGGTCGGCGAGAGGCCTATAAAGGCCAGCGGGAGCTCGGAGCAGTCAGTCGAGGAGGCGGGAGCTCGGAGCAGCGCGAGTCCGGGGTCGGCGAGAGGCCTATAAAGGCCAGCGGGAGCTCGGAGCAGTCAGTCGAGGAGGCGGGAGCTCGGAGCAGCGCGAGTCCGGGGTCGGCGAGAGGCCTATAAAGGCCAGCGGGAGCTCGGAGCAGTCAGTCGAGGAGGCGGGAGCTCGGAGCAGCGCGAGTCCGGGGTCGGCGAGAGGCCTATAAAGGCCAGCGGGAGCTCGGAGCAGTCAGTCGAGGAGGCGGGAGCTCGGAGCAGCGCGAGTCCGGGGTCGGCGAGAGGCGTACCGGTGCAGCTGCAGGGAGAAGGCAAAGATACAAAGGTGACGTCACAGCCTAGGGGGTAAGTGATTGGCTGGTGATTGGTGAGTAGTTTTTCTTTTTCTTCTTATATTGGTCAGTAATTTTTAACATTGTTATTACCAGTTTAAGTGTATCTAAGGGTTAAGACATGGCAGGAGAGCTCAGTCGGGTGTTATGCTCCTCCTGTACCATGTGGGAACTCAGGGACGCTTCCGGTGTCCCTGACGACTACGTGTGCGGGAAGTGTGTCCACCTCCAGCTCCTGACCGACCGCGTTGCGGAGTTGGAGCTGAGGGTGGATTCACTCTGGAGCATCCACGATGCTGAGAATGACGTGAGTATCACGTGTAGTGAGTTGGTCTTACCGCAGGGAAAGGGTCCACAGCCAGATAGGGAATGGAAGACCAGCAGGAAGAGTAGAGCAAGGAAGGTAGTGCAGGAGTCCCCTGTGGTCATCCCCCTGCAAAACAGATACACTGCTTTGGGTGCTGTTGAGGGGAATGACTCATCAGGGGAGGGCAGCAGCAGCCAAGTTCATGGCACCGTGGCTGGCTCTGCTGCACAGGAGGGCAAGAAAAAGAGTGGGAGAGCAATAGTGATAGGGGATTCAATTGTGAGGGGAATAGATAGGCGTTTCTGCGGCCGCAACCGAGACTCCAGGATGGTATGTTGCCTCCCTGGTGCAAGGGTCAAGGATGTCTCGGAGCGGGTACAGGACATTCTGAAATGGGAGGGAGAACAGCCAGTTGTCGTGGTGCACATTGGTACCAACGACATAGGCAAAAAAAGGGATGAGGTCCTACGAAACGAATTTAAGGAGCTAGGAGCTAAATTAAAAAGTAGGACCTCAAAAGTAGTAATCTCGGGATTGCTACCAGTGCCACGTGATAGTCAGAGTAGGAATCGCAGGATAGCGCAGATGAATACGTGGCTTGAGCAGTGGTGCAGCAGGGAGGGATTCAAATTCCTGGGGCATTGGGACCGGTTCTGGGGGAGGTGGGACCAGTACAAGCCGGACGGTCTGCACCTGGGCAGGACTGGAACCAATGTCCTAGGGGGAGTGTTTGCTAGTGCTGTTGGGGAGGATTTAAACTAATATGGCAGGGGGATGGGAACCAATGCAGGGAGACAGAGGGAAACAAAAAGGAGACAAAAGCAAAAGACAGAAAGGAGATGAGGAAAGGTGGAGGGCAGAGAAACCCAAGGCAAAAAACAAAAAGGGCCACTGTACAGCAAAATTCTAAAAGGACAAAGGGTGTTAATAAAACAAGCCTGAAGGCTTTGTGTCTGAATGCAAGGAGTATCCGCAATAAGGTGGATGAATTAATTGTGCAAATAGATGTTAACAAATATGATGTGATTGGGATTACGGAGACGTGGCTCCAGGATGATCAGGGCTGGGAACTCAACATTCAGGGGTATTCAACATTCAGGAAGGATAGAATAAAAGGAAAAGGAGGTGGGGTAGCATTGCTGGTTAAAGAGGAGATTAATGCAATAGTTAGGAAAGACATTAGCTTGGATGATGTGGAATCTATATGGGTAGAGCTGCAGAACACCAAAGGGCAAAAAACGTTAGTAGGAGTTGTGTACAGACCTCCAAACAGTAATAGGGATGTTGGGGAGGGCATCAAACAGGAAATTAGGGGTGCATGCAATAAAGGTGTAGCAGTTATAATGGGTGACTTTAATATGCACACAGATTGGGCTAGCCAAACTGGAAGCAATACGGTGGAGGAGGATTTCCTGGAGTGCATAAGGGATGGTTTTCTAGACCAATATGTTGAGGAACCAACTAGGGGGGAGGCCATCTTAGACTGGGTGTTGTGTAATGAGAGAGGATTAATTAGCAATCTCATTGTGCGAGGCCCCTTGGGGAAGAGTGACCATAATATGGTGGAATTCTGCATTAGGATGGAGAATGAAACAGTAATTTCAGAGACCATGGTCCAGAACTTAAAGAAGGGTAACTTTGAAGGTATGAGGCGAGAATTGGCTAGGATAGATTGGCGAATGATACTTAGGGGGTTGACTGTGGATGGGCAATGGCAGACATTTAGAGACCGCATGGATGAAGTACAACAATTGTACATTCCTGTCTGGCGTAAAAATAAAAAGGGGAAGGTGGCTCAACCGTGGCTATCTAGGGAAATCAGGGATAGTATTAAAGCCAAGGAAGTGGCATACAAATTGGCCAGAAATAGCAGCGAACCTGGGGACTGGGAGAAATTTAGAACTCAGCAGAGGAGGACAAAGGGTTTGATTAGGACAGGGAAAATGGAGTACGAGAAGAAGCTTGCAGGGAACATTAAGGCGGATTGCAAAAGTTTCTATAGGTATGTAAAGAGAAAAAGGTTGGTGAAGACAAACGTAGGTCCACTGCAGTCAGAATCAGGGGAAGTCATAACGGGGAACAAAGAAATGGCGGACCAATTGAACAAGTACTTTGGTTCGGTATTCACTAAGGAGGATACAAACAACCTTCCGGATATAAAAGGGGTCAGAGGGTCTAGTAAGGAGGGGGAACTGAGGGAAATCTTTATTAGTCGGGAAATTGTTTTGGGGAAATTGATGGGATTGAAGGCCGATAAATCCCCAGGGCCTGATGGATTGCATCCTAGAGTACTTAAGGAGGTGGCCTTGGAAATAGCGGATGCATTGACAGTCATTTTCCAACATTCCATTGACTCTGGATCAGTTCCTATGGAGTGGAGGGTAGCCAATGTAACCCCACTTTTTAAAAAAGGAGGGAGAGAGAAAACAGGGAATTATAGACCGGTCAGCCTGACCTCAGTAGTGGGTAAAATGATGGAATCAATTATCAAGGATGTCATAGCAGTGCATCTGGAAAATGGTGACATGATAGGTCCAAGTCAGCATGGATTTGTGAAAGGGAAATCATGCTTGACAAATCTTCTGGAATTTTTTGAGGATGTTTCCAGTAAAGTGGACAAAGGAGAACCAGTTGATGTGGTATATTTGGACTTTCAGAAGGCTTTTGACAAGGTCCCACACAAGAGATTAATGTGCAAAGTTAAAGCACATGGGATTGGGGGTAGTGTGCTGATGTGGATTGAGAACTGGTTGTCAGACAGGAAGCAAAGAGTAGGAGTAAACGGGTACTTTTCAGAATGGCAGGCAGTGACTAGTGGAGTGCCGCAAGGTTCTGTGCTGGGGCCCCAGCTGTTTACATTGTACATTAATGATTTAGACGAGGGGATTAAATGCAGTATCTCCAAATTTGCAGATGATACTAAGTTGGGTGGCAGTGTGAGCTGCGAGGAGGATGCTATTAGGCTGCAGAGTGACTTGGATAGGTTAGGTGAGTGGGCAAATGCATGGCAGATGAAGTATAATGTGGATAAATGTGAGGTTATCCACTTTGGTGGTAAAAACAGAGAGACAGACTATTATCTGAATGGTGACAGATTAGGAAAAGGGAAGGTGCAACGAGACCTGGGTGTCATGGTACATCAGTCATTGAAGGTTGGCATGCAGGTACAGCAGGCGGTTAAGAAAGCAAATGGCATGTTGGCCTTCATAGCGAGGGGATTTGAATACAGGGGCAGGGAGGTGTTGCTACAGTTGTACAGGGCCTTGGTGAGGCCACACCTGGAGTATTGTGTACAGTTTTGGTCTCCTAACTTGAGGAAGGACATTCTTGCTATTGAGGGAGTGCAGCGAAGGTTCACCAGACTGATTCCCGGGATGGCGGGACTGACCTATCAAGAAAGATTGGATCAACTGGGCTTGTATTCACTGGAGTTCAGAAGAATGAGAGGGGATCTCATAGAAACGTTTAAAATTCTGACGGGTTTAGACAGGTTAGATGCAGAAAGAATGTTCCCAATGTTGGGGAAGTCCAGAACCAGGGGTCACAGTCTGAGGATAAGGGGTAAGCCATTTAGGACCGAGATGAGGAGAAACTTCTTCACCCAGAGAGTGGTGAACCTGTGGAATTCTCTACCACAGAAAGTAGTTGAGGCCAATTCACTAAATATATTCAAAAGGGAGTTAGATGAAGTCCTTACTACTCGGGGGATCAAGGGTTATGGCGAGAAAGCAGGAAGGGGGTACTGAAGTTTCATGTTCAGCCATGAACTCATTGAATGGCGGTGCAGGCTAGAAGGGCTGAATGGCCTACTCCTGCACCTATTTTCTATGTTTCTATGTTTCTATGTTTCAGGTCTTGGTGTGGTGCTCTCACCGTGGTTGAACACCTGCCGCCACACCCTGCCCAGGGCGTATCTAATGATTGGCCTTTTGCATGGTGAGTGACAAGTCCCAACTACATCTCCTGGGACCAGCACCAGGAACAGCACCCACTTTAGCACTCAGTGCCACCAGTCAAGATTCTATTGCCTAGGCGTTGTCCGTCTCCGCCCTTGCCTCAGCTCATCTGCTGCTGAAGCCCTCATCCATGCCTTTGTTACCTCTAGACTTTATTATTCCAACGCACTCCTGGCTGGCCTCCCACATCCTACCCTACGTAAAGTAGAATTGATCCAAAACTTGGCTGCCTGTGTCCTAACTCGCACAAAGTCCCGCTCACCCATCACCCCCTGTGCTCGCTGACCTATATTGCCTTCTGGTTAAGCAATGCCTTGATTTCAAATTCCTCATCCTTGTTTTCAAATCCCTCCATTGCCTTGCCCCTTCCCAACTCTGTAATCTCCTCCAGCCCCACAACCTCCCGAGATATCTGCACTCCTCTAATTCTGCCCTCTTGAGCGTCCCTGATTATAATCGCTCAACCATTGGTGGCCGTGTCTTCTGTTGCCTGGGCCCCAAGCTCTGGAACTCCCTTCCTAAACCTCTCCGCCTCTCTACCTCTCTTTCCTCCTTCAAGACGCTCCTTAAACCCTATCTCTTTGACCAAGCTTTTGGTCACCTGCGCTAATTTCTCCTTATGCAGCTCGGTTTCGAATTTTTAATCTCATAATACTCTTATGAAGTGACTTGGGACGTTTCACTATGTTAAAGGCACTATATAAATACACGTTGGTGTTGTTGTAGGCTATTGCATCCATACCCTTTCCTGTATGTAACATAACATTTCCTGTATTTCTGCCGGTGTTTTATGGTTGTTTTTTCCAGTGTGAATTTGCACCAAGCTACAGACACAATGAAGTGAGTTCTATTCTTCTGCACTGTTCCCATTCTGGAGGAAACAGGAAACAATCAGATGCAATACTGACAGCAGAATTGTATTGTATTTATTATTTACTAAGGAGTAAAACCAGCCGGAGTTCCCCATCGAGATCACTATACAGTGTCCTTTAATGGGAAGCCTGCTCATGTGAACATCAGGCGAGAACTGGAGCATTCTGGATGGAGATGCCCCCACAGTAGAATATCCTGCCTATGCTCACACAGCACAGTCGATCGAGCCGACACTGCTCTGAATCCCACGATCCCACCTGCTCCACCTATACTTTAATATTCTGCCTTTTCAAGCATCTATCTATTTTGTTTTATGCAGTGTCAGCTGTGGCTCAGTGAGTAGCACACTTGCCTCTGAGTCAGAAGGCTGTAGGTTCATAGTCCCACTCCAGAAACTTGAGCACATAAATCTAGGCTGACATTCACAGTGCAGTGCTGAAGGAGTGCTGCACTGTCAGAGGTGCTGTCTTTTGGATGAGACGTTAAACCGTCTGCTCTCTCAGGTGGATGTAAAAGATCCCACAGCACTATTTGGAAGAAGAGCAGAGGAGTTATCCCCAGTGTCTTGGCCAATATTTATCCCTCAATCAACATGACAAAAACAGATTATCTGGTCATTATCACATTTCTATTCATGGGAGCTTGCTGTGTGTAAATGGCTGCTGCATTTCGTATATTACAACAGTGACTACACTCCAAAAGTACTTCATTGGCTGTAAAGCGCTTTGAGACATCCAGTGGCCGTGAAAGGCGCTATTTAAGTCTTTCTTTTCTGTTTTTTGTAAAAGCGGAATTTATGGATTCTGTGTTGAACGACGGTTTGTGGCCGAGAATATTGCATGGAGCATGGGCCTCTTGGGTGGGATACTGGAGGCCATGGGTTTGCCTGTTGAGCCAAGACCCAGCATGTGACTGCACCTTCGCAGGACTAGGGGCCGAGAGGAGGACCCCGGAGGGTTCGAAGGAACCCGATTGTCACAGGTGAAGATTATATTTGCAACTGTTTGTGTCGTTGGCATCTTATTTACAACACACAAGCTGGGGATAAGTGCCGATGAGGGAGGACATTAAACAACAACTATCAAGCGCCTTTAATATAGGATAAATGTCGCAAGGTGCTTGACAAAGGCGTAAGGACAAAAAACTCCGCTCCATCATGTTCATCCTTTCATAATAAGAAAGGATTTCCATTTTCGTAGCGCCTTTCACTACCTCTGGGCATCCCATTTACTGCCAATGAGGCGTGATCACTGTTGCAATGTAGCCATCAATTTCTGCACAGCAAGCTCCCACAAACACCAATGTAATAATGACCAGTTATTCTGAAAGACTTGCATTTGATATAGCGCCTTTCACGACCACCGGACATCTCAAAGCGCTTTACAGCCAATGAAGTACTTCTGGAGTTTAGTCACTGTTGTAATGTTTTAATGCTGTTGGTTGAGAGATACATATTGGGCCAGGACACCAGGGGATAACTCGTCTTCAAAATAGCACCATGGGATCCTTAACTTAGCTGAGAGGGCAGACGGGACATCAGTTTATCGTAGCATCCGAAAGACAGCACAGCACTCCCTCAGCACTTCACTGGGAGGGTCAGCCTAAATTTTTGTGCTCTGGTTCCTGGAGTGGGACTTGAACCCACAGCCTTCTGATTCAGAGGCTGATTTCTGACGGTAGTCCCTGGCCCTTGAATGACTCCACGCCTCTACCGAGAACTCATTCCCACTCTGTGTTCGAAATAAGCTCACCCGGGCATCAATCCATAACTTGCCCTTTTACCACTGGTCTGATGTACAGCATGAAGAAACATTAACTATGGCTCTTGTCTTTAACCCAACTCGCTAATAATTTAGAGAAAACTTTGCGAGAAAACTTCGAACTCTTGCCCAATCAATCCCTCACCGACAAACGCCGCCCGCTCACTCGCTCCTCCGCGGCGGGTATATCATTAATGCCAACATCTCTCCCAGGGTGGGGGTAGCTTGCGGTGAAACGGCGCAAAGTTCACCCGGAAGGGTGCGGTGTGGCGGTGTGGAAAGAGTTAATTAATTACCTGCTCGAGGGAACGTATAAAAGACGGGAGGATTCGTGCAGTCGGAATCTCTCTTGTGTGTTTCCAGAGGTGGAGCCTCGATCTCTCAGCAACGCCTCCTAGGACGGGGCTGCACTCTCCTGGCTTTGCCCAGCATTCTGTGCCAAGCGGGCACTGCAGATCCTGCCAGGCTCTTGCCGTTTCAACTTGCCGTTGAAATGAGTTTTATTTAACTTCAGTCGAGTTTAGGTACGTTTTAGTTAGCTTCAGTTGAATTTAGTTGAGTTAACTTTAGTTGAGTTTGAATTAACTTTATTTGAGTCTCAGTTGACTTCGGTTGAGTTTAGTTACGTTTTAGTTACCTTCAGTTGAATTTAGTTGAGTTTGAGTTAACTTTAGTTGTTTTAGTTGAGTTTGAGTTAGTTTTAGTTGAGTTTGAGTTGCCTTCAGTTGAGTTTTAGTTGAGTTTGAGTTAACTTTAGTTGAGTTTTAGTTGAGTTTGAGTTGACTTCAGTTGTTTTAGTTGAGTTTGAGTTGACTTCAGTTGAGTTTTAGTTGAGTTTGAGTTAACTTTAGTTGAGTTTTAATTGAGTTTGAGTTGACTTCAGTTGTTTTAGTTGAGTTTGAGTTAGTTATAGTTGAGTTTGAGTTGACTTCAGTTGAGTTTTAGTTGAGTTTGAGTTGACCAGTTGAGTTTGGGTTGACTTCAGTTGAGTTTGAGTTAGTTTTAGTTGAGTTTGAGTTGACTTCACTTGAGTTTGAGTTAGCTTCAGTTGAGTTTAGTTGAGTCGAATTGCCTTTACCTGCCCTCTGCCTCTCTCTTTGGCCCCGAGATGTTCGACGACCGCCGATGGGGACTCTTCAAGCGAAACTTGCAGCCCACCCTGACTCTCTGGAGCGCTTTCTGTTCCTTCGGGCTCTGCATGGCTTTTCTCGGTCCCACCTTGCTCGACCTCCGCTGCCAGACCCACTCCAGCCTGCAACAGATCACCTGGGTGTTCTTCGCACAGAACTTCTGCGTCCTGGTCGGAACCATCATTGGCGGGGCCTTCAAGAAAACGTGAGGCATCGACTGATTTCACATTACCCATGGGCTTGAATGCTCTGTTTAATTCCTGCGTCTCTCTCTCTCGCTCTAATGCATTTTACCATCCGTTGCGTTTCACTTTCCTCTCCCTAGCTCTCCGTGGAATTGGCGTTTTCCCAGCTTGTGTGCATGAGAATTATGTTTGGGCTGCTCATTCAAGCAACCGTGGGCGGCCACTGAAGTGCAATGCTTGAATAAATCAAGTTCAGTTCCTGTTACACGGGATTCCGATCTCACTGGATGTGACCAGCGTGGTGGGATTGTCATTTCTGTTGTACAGTCTGGTTACAGTAAGGGCTTGGGGATTTGCAGCGTCTGAATAAGTCAAACACCGTTTGCAACATTTTTTCACCAATGTTTCTATTTGGGATCGAACTCTGCAATACAGTATGTTTTTTTTTCTCTATCCCTGACCCAGTGATACTGTGAGAATGATGGAATGAAAGGTACAAGGCTGGATGTGGTTTTAAGCCATACAAGTATCGACTGTGGCTCAGTGGGTAGAACTCACTCTGAGTCAGAAGGTTGTGGGTTAACATAGATATAGAAACATAGAAAGTAGGTGCAGGAGCAGGCCATTCGGCCCTTCGAGCCTGCACCACCATTCAATATGATCATGACTGATCATGCAACTTCAGCAGTACCCCATTCCTGTCTTCTCTCCATACCCCTTGATCCCTTTAGCCATAAGAGCTACATCTAACTCCCTTTTGAATATATCTAACGAACTGGCCTCAACAACTTTCTGCGGTAGAGAATTCCACAGGTTCACAATTCTGAGTGAAGAAGTTTCTCCTCATCTCGGTCCTAAATGGCTTACCCCTTATCCTTAGTCTGTGACCCTTGGTTCTGGATTTCCCCAAAATCGGGAACATTCTTCCTGCATCTAACCTGTCCAATCCGTCAGAATTTTATATGTTCAAGTCCCAATTCTCAGAGATTTGAGCACAAAAATCTAGGCTGACACACCCAGTGCAGTACTGAGGGAGTGCCGCACTGTTCGGAGGGGCTGTCTTTCAGGTGAGACATTAAATGGAGGCCCCCTCTGCTCTTTCAGGTAGATGTAAAATATCCCACGGCATTTATTTCGAAGAAGAGCAAGGGAGTTATCCCCGGTGTCCTGGGGCCAATATTTATCCCTCAATCAACATCACTAAAACAAATTATCTAGTTATTGTCAGTACAGCTAGACTGCATACTCCGACTCAACCAATACAACATTCAGTCATTTTGGGTCAACATAAAGAAAGACTTGCATTTATATAGTGCCTCTCACGACCTCAGTGCTTTACAGCCAATGAAGTATATTTGAAGCGTTGTTGCTGTAGAAATGTGGGGACAGGAGCATTCTGCACCTGGTTTGCCAACAGTTTAATTCTCAGTAAACTGATCCCCACTTTATCTGGTTTAATACTTGACTGTGCATGCTTCAATTTTCAGTATTATTTCAACAACAACACCATCTTGAATTTATATAGCGCCTTTAAAGTTTAAAACATCCCAAGGTGCTTCACAGGAGTGTTATGAGACAAAGATTTGATTCCATTACATTTTCTGGGAGTCCTCTAAGTTTCAATCTTTTTTTTAAAAAAAAGTTAATTTCGCAAAGGACAGAGGCAGAATGTCTTAATTTATCGATGAGAATATCGGGTGTAAAAAGCTCACTAGGTCAAAAACTTTAACAAAACAGTTTGCACCTTAATCTCTTTTGCCAATTAAATATCAACTTTCTTTCAGCTTGAGCTTTCAGGTTTTATTTTATTTAAGTGGCATAGAGTTTCACACTGTTTGATGCGGGGCTGGAAACGAGCGAAGAAAAGTTCTAGAAATGTTGACAGATGTTATCTCCACATTATGCTGGGGCACAGAACATAAGAACATGAAATAGAAGCAGGCCCCTCCAGCCTGCTCCGCCATTCAATACAATCATGGCTGATCCGATCATGGACTCGGGTCCACTTCCCTGCCAGCTCCCCATAAACCCCTTATCCCTTATCGTTTAAGAAACTGTCTATCTCTGCCTTAAATTTATTCAATGTCCCAGCTTCCACAGCTCTCTGAGGCAGTGAAATCCACAGATTTACAACCCTCAGAAGAAATTCCTCCTCATCTCTAGTAACAAGATGCTCGTATAAAGTTCATAGAATCATACAGCAAGGAATGTGGCCATCGGCCCATCGTGCCTGTGCTGGCTCTTTGAAAGAGCAATCCTGTTGGTTCCACTCCCCCTGCTCTTTCCCCTTAGCCGTGCAAATTTTTCCTTTTCAAGTGTATATCCAATACCCTTTTGAAAGTCATTATTGAATCTGTTGCCGCTGCCCTTTCATGGAGTTTATTCCAGATCGCTGCATAAAATAAATGCTCCTCATCTTTTGCCAAGAAAGTTTTCTTTAGATAAGATAGTTATGGCTAAGGAAGGCCGTTCGGCCCATCTAAATTATTCATCCAGACAGTCCATTGCAACATCTCACTCTTTCTTAATTGGTTCCAGGGTTTACAGCACCATTCTATCTGGAAAAAGACTTGGATTTCTATAATGTCTTTCATGATCTCAGGATGTCCCAAAGCTGATTAAATACTTTTGAAGTGTAGTCACTGTTGTAATGTGGGAAACACGGCAGCCAATTTGTGCATAGCAAGATCTCACAAACAGCAACGTGATAGTGGCCAGATAATCTTTTTTTCACTGTTGTAGATTGAGGGATAAATATTGGCCAGGACACAGGGGAGAACTCACCTGCTCTTCTTCCAATAGTGCCGTGGGATCTTTTACGTCCACCTGCGAGGGCAAATGAGGCCTCGGTTTAACATCGCATCCGAAAAGACAGCACCTTCGACAGTGAGGCATTCTCTCAGTTCTGCACTGGGAGTATCAGCCTGGATTTTGTGCTCAAGACTCTGGAGTGGGACTTGAACTTACAACTCAGCTCATGCATTTAATACCTTCCAATGTGAGGAAAAGCTTCCTGATATCAATCCAGAATTTAACTTTTACTGGCGTGAACCTGTAACCCCAGCACCCACCCCCCCGCCGCCCCCAGCCTTGTCACAATTCAATGTATCTTATCCATTCCCATAACTATGTTTTATAGTTCTAGACGTTCGCCTCCCAGGCACCTCTGTTCTAGGCCGTTAAGTCCAGGTTTCTCTAGACTTTTGCTAAAACTGTTCCTTCAACCTGTCTAGACAAGTGCGAAATGTAACCCACATTTCCTGAAACTTTGCTCTCACTAAGAATGGTGGCAGTTTGGGGATGTTGGGTGGGTTGATTAGTCTGTTCAGGCGAACAGTGAATGACGATAAACCCAAACAATGAGATTTAAATCGTGGCCTGACTGGGCACGGTCCAAAACAGAAAGAGAAAGACATTTATCCCACTGGGTTTTTGGTACTCTGTATTCATTGCTCCTGAATGCCGGCAGGTTTTGGAACCCCGAGATTTGCAAAGAAAATGTCACAAAATTTATAGGAAACGTTTAGGTAAAGTAGAGCTGCAAAGTAGAGGCCGTTCATTTGAAACTGAGATGAGGAGGAATTTCTTCTCTCAGAGGGTTGTAAATCTGTCTCGGAGAGCTGTGGAGGCTGGGTCATTGAATAAATTTAAGACAGAGATAGACAGTTTCATAACCAATAAGGGGATAAGAGGTTATGGGGAGCGGGCAGGGAAGTGGAGCTGAGTCCATGATCGGATCAGCCATGATTGTATTAAATGGTGGAGCAGGCTCGAGGGGCCGTATGGCCTACTCCTGCTTCTATTTCTTATGTTCTTATGTTCAAAGAAGGTTCACGAGGTTGATTCCTGGGATGAAGGGGCTGTCTTCTGAGGAAAGGTTAAGCAGGTTGGGCCTATACTCATTGAAGAATGAGAGGTGATCATATTGAAACAACATTCTGAGGGGTCTTGACAGGGTGGATGCAGAGAGGATGTTTCCCCTCATGGGGGAATCTAGAACTAGGGGGCATAGCTTCAGAATAAGGGGTCGCCCATTTAAAAGGGAGAAGAGGAGGAATTTCTTCTCTGAGGGTCGTGAATCTTTGGAATCCTAAATTCTCTACCCCAGAGACCTGTGGAGGCTGGGTCATGAATACATTCAAGGCTGAGATAGAGAGATTATTGAACTACAGGGGAGTCAAGGGTTATGGTGAACAGGCAGGAAAGTGGAGTTGAAGCCAAGATCAGATCAGCCATGATCTTACTGAATGGCGGAGCAGGCTCGAGGGGCCAAATGGCCTACTCCTGCTCATATTCCTTATGTTCTTATGTCCCAGCAGAAAAAAAAACTTTGATTGCTATAGGACTCGGAAGAACTGGCCAATTCAGAACAATGACTTGTGTGTACATAATGGGTCCATGTTAAAGAGAGCAACATTTACTTTAGAGTTGTAATTTACTTATCAGCATAGGAACAGAAGTGGGTCATACAGCCCCTCGGGTCTGCTCCACCGTTTACACACGAGAGATCTAAGGCCAGATCACAACTGTGCTGGGTTTTCTAACCTCTTGGATATGATTTTCTTTGGGCTATTGAAGAAGTAATGCCCTTGTTTCTAGGAAATTTGAACTGTTTCAAAGAAGTACTCTTTGCATAGGTGTAGTACAAAACCAGTAAAGTAACTGTGTAGTGTCAATTGTATTTACGAGTTGGCTGTGATTCTGTCAACAGAAGGGTGTTAGCCACTTTAGGTTTACAGTTAACCCAACAGTTTGAGACTGGAAGCGCAACTATGACTCCCAGAGAGGCCGTGATCCCCTCCCCACCCCCGGAGAGGCCGTGACCACCCCGGTGAGACTGTGACTCCTGAGCGGCAGTAAATTCAATCTGTTGGTGTAAGTGTCACAGGAACAATGAAAACATTTTCATTTCTGTAAAGGAGGCTCTCAAATACAGAGAAATGTCCCCCAAGGGGCCTTTCGAAAGGAATGTGTGCTGAGCCACGGTTAGGGCATGGTTTTGAGGAAGTTTTCAAAGGCGGAGAGCAGCAACGAGGAAGAAGTTTACGGAGGGGGCTCTGGAGGGCAGGGCTGAAGGTGAATCCTTCACCATCAGTGCTGGGGCAATGAGTGAGGGGCAGCACGACAACAACAACAACAACAACTTGTATTTATATAGCGCCTTTAACGTAGTAAAACATCCCAAGGCGCTTCACAGCGGTGTTATAAGACAAAACAGATACATTTGACACCGAGCCGCATAAGAAGAAATTACAGCAGATGGCCAAAAGCTTAGTTAAAGAGGTAGGTTTTAAGAAGTAGAGTTAGGACAGGGTGGAGTCAGCAGACTGAAGAGTTTGGGAGCGAATGTTAGCCTGGTGGAAATTGCAGTGCTAAGGTGGGCCAAGGCCATTGGATGGACTTGAAGCTGAAGACAAGCATTTGAAAGCCAATGAACTGTGGGAGAGGGAGCCGGTCAGTGTAGGCCATCCGCCACGTGAGTGATGGGTGAGCGAGGATTCAATGGTACAGAATACGGGCAAAGGGCGGAACTTTGTATAAAGCTCCAGGCTGAGGCCTTGTTTGACCTGTCTGAAAACCATCAGTTTTTATGTGCCGGCAATTTTCTGTCCACCGACACTTGAAAGTCACCGGCACCGTGACAGCGATTTGCCGATAAGCCGGCCCAGTGCGCGCAGAGGGCCCCCAGCGCTGCCAGCTCACCGAAAATGTCCAAAACCGTCCGGGAAATGGCAGCAATCACTGGAGACCACTGGGAAAGCTTATGGTAGGTTGGGGAAAAACTCAACAGGGCCCACCCAATTCAGCCGTGGTCTTTATTTATGGTGAAAGGCAAGAACCTGTCGAGCTGGTCTCTTCACCTTCCAGCTCTTGCACTGCCGATCAAGGATGTCTTATTACAGTTATACAGGGCCTTGGTGAGACCACACCTGGAGTATTGTGTGCAGTTTTGGTCTCCTTACCTAAGAAAGGATATACTTGCCATAGAGGGAGTGCAGCGAAAGTTCACCAGACTGATTCCTGGGATGGCAAGACTGTCATATGAGGAGAGATTGGGTCGACTAAAGTATTCACTAAAGTTTAGAAGAATGAGAGGGGATCTCATTGGAAATATAAAATTCTGACTGGGTTGGAGATACTGGATGCGGGGAGAATGTTTTCCCTGGCTGGGAAGACTAGAACAAGGTCATAGTCTCAGGATATGGACTAGGAAATTTAGGACTGAGGAGGAGAAATGAATTCACTCAGAGGGTGGTGAACCTGTGGAATTTTCTACCACAGAAGGCTGTGGAGGCCAAGTCACTGAATATATTTAAGAGGGAGATGGATATATTTCTAGAAACAAAAGGCCTCAAGGGGTATGGGGAGAAAGCGGGAATATGGTGTTGAGATAGAGGATCAGCCATGATCATATAGAATGGCGGTGCAGGCTCGAAGGGCCGAATAGCCTACTACTGCTCCTATTTTCTATGTTTCTATGATCTGGACCATCGACCATTGTCGCTTCTTTCTGCTATTCCAGCTCGCTGTGCGATTCCATAAAGTATCTTGTTTCTTTCTTGTTTATTCGCTTCTAAAGACCGCTCAAACTGTTCTCTCTGGTAGATTATGCTAACTGCAGCTACCACAACAAAAACTTGTATTTATATAGCGCCTTTAACATAGTAAAACATCTCTGGGCATTTTACAGCAGCGTTATCAGACTAATATTCGACTTCGAGCCACATAAGGAGATATTAGGACAGGTTACCCAAAGCTTGGTCAAAGCGATAGGTTTTAAGGAGCATCTTAAATGAGGAGAGAGAGAGAGGTAGAGAGGCACAGAGTTTGAGGGAGGTAATTCCAGAGCTTGGGGCCGAGGCAACAGAAGGCACGGCCACCGATGGTTGAGTGATAATCAGGGATGCTCAAGAGGGCAGAATTAGAGGAACGCAGAGATCTCGGGGGTTGTAGGGCTGGAGGAGGTTAAAAGCGATAGGGAGGGGCGAGGTCATGGAGGGTTTTGAGTACGAAGATGATGATTTTAAATTTGAGCAGTTGCCGGATGTGGAGCTAATGTAGGTCAGCGAGCTCAGTGGGTGATGAGTGAACGGGACTTGGGTGCGAGTTAGGACACGGGCAGCTGAGATTTGAGTAAGTTCAAGTTTATGGAGGGTGGAAGATGGGAGGCTGGCCAGGAGAGCATGAGAATAATCGAGTTTGGAGGCAGCAAAAATACGGGTGAGGATTTCAGCTGAGCTGAGGCAGGGTTGGATTCTTTCCATGCTGCACCTCGAGTGTGAGCTGTATGAAGGATACAAGCCACGAGATATCACCCTGCCGTGCAAATATTTCACTTTTGAAAAGAGCTATCCAATTAGTCCCACTTCCATGCTCTTTCCCCATAGCCCTGCAAACCTTTCCTTTTCAAGTCTATATCAAAATCCCTTTTGACAGTCCCACTCCAGGGAGTTGAGCATGTAATCTAGGCTGACGCTCCAGTACAGTGCTGAGGGAGTGCTGCACTGTCAGAGGTGCCGTTTTCAGATGAGATGTTAAACTGAGATGCTGTCTGTCTTGTCGGGTGGACGTAAAAGACTCCAAGACACTATTTCGAAGGAGAGCAGGGGGAGTTATCCTCGGTGTCCTGACCAATATTTATCCCTGAGCAAACACCACAAAGAGATTATCTGATCATTGTCACATTGCTGTTTCTGGGAGCTTGCTGTGCGCATATTGGTTGCCGCGTTTCCTACATTACTACACTTCAAGCACTGGCTGTAAAGTGCTTTGGGACGTCCTGAGGTTGCGAAAGGTGCTATAGAAATGCAAGTCTTTCTATATTGAATCTGCTTCCATTACCCTCTCAGGCTGTGCGGTTCCACTAGTATTGATGCAGCACTTTTAATGGTCTTGGGATGTCCCAAACCACTTTGCAGCCAATGAAGTTCTTGGCTAACATGGAGGATCTCCACAGGGAGGAGGAATATACCCCGGGCTTCCTTTAATGCCTCTGTGGATGATTACACTGGGCATGAGCCATCCAGATCAGGGACCTGCTGGTTCAGTCCCGGTCTCTGCCCGCTAACACGCCTGCTGGCATGGACAAGTCTGTGGTAATTGGACAAGGTGAGGAATAGGATAGATATATAGGGAAGGAGTTATTTTTTTGGGTGGAGGGTCCGTGTTCTCGATCAGGCCAACATCCCCAGCGTTGAAGCACTGACTACACTCGACCAGCTCCGCTGGGCGGGCCACATTGTCCGCATGCCCGACACAAGACTCCCAAAGCAAGCGCTCTACTCAGAACGCCTACACAGCAAGCCATCCGCAGGTGGGCAGAGGAAACGTTTCAAGGACACCCTCAAAGCCTCCCTGATAAAGTGCAACATCCCCACTAACATCTGGGAGTCCCTGGCCAAAGACCGCCCTAAGTGGAGGAAGAGCATCAGGGAGGGTGCTGAGCACCTCTAGTCTCATCGCCAGCGCATGCAGAAAACAAGCGCAGGCAGCGGAAGGAGCGTGCGGCAAACCAGACTCCCCACCCACCCTTTCCTTCAACCACTGTCTGTCCCACCTGTGACAGAGACTGTAATTCCCACATTGGACTGTTCAGCCACCTGAGAACTCACTTTTAGAGTGGAAGCAAGTCTTCCTCAAAATCAAGGGACTGCCTATGATGATGATGATGGAAGGTAAACGCTGACAGACTAGTTGGGCCGAATGGCCTGACTCCGTGATGCAACTTCAAAGGCATGTTGTCCTTTATTGCCAGGAGGTTGGAGCACAAGAGTAAGGAGGTTTTACTATAATTCTACAGGGGTCTGGTGAGACCACACCTGGAGTACTGTGCACAGTTTATCCTTAACTGAGGAAGGACATCGTTGCCTTTGAGGCGGTACAACAAAGTTTCACTAGACTGGTCCCCAGGATGTGAGGGTTCTCCTACGAGGAGAGATTGAGTAGATTGGGCCTATACACTCCTTCTAAACTGGAGTTTAGAAGGAGAGGTGACCTCATTGACCCATTCAACATTCTGAGGGGGATTGACAGGGTAGATGCTGAGAGGTTGTTCCCTAGGCTAGAGAGTCTAGAACCAGGGGTCACAGTCTCAGGTTAAGGGGTCGGCCAGTTAGGACTGAGATGAGGAGGAATTTCTTCACTCAGAGGGTTGTGAATCTTAAAAATCCTCTATCCCAGAGGGCTGTGCCTGCTTAGTCATTGAGTATATTCAAGATTGAGATCGATAGACTTTTGGGCTCTAGAGGAATAAAGGGATATGGAAATCGGGCGGGAAAGGGGAGTTATCAAAGATCAGCCATGATCTTCTTGAATGGCGGAGCAGGCTCGAGGGGCCGTATGGCCGACTCCTGCTCCTAATTCTTTTGTTCGATGTATTTCTGTGTATCACGTAACTGCCAATGAAGCAACAACAGTTTGACCAACGCACTTACTGCACTGTGTGTTTGGCAAATACAATCTACTACCACAGTGTCCCTATGTGACAACTTGCTGGACAAGGTGACCTTTGAAAGAATTGTAGCATCTGTGCCATTGCTGATCAGCAGGCTGGCTTTAGCACTGGAAATAAAGGAACAGGAGGAGGCCATTCAGCCCCTTGAGCCTGCTGCCATTCAATTGGATCATGGCTGATCGGCATCTGAACTCCATCTACCCGCTTTGGTCCCATGAACCTTGCATAACAAAATTCTGTCAATTTCAGTTTTGAAATTTTCAATTGATCCCCCCAGCCTCAACAGCTTTTTGGGGAAGAGAGTTCCAGATTCCCACCACCCTTTTGTGTGAAGAAATGCTTCCTGACATCATCCCTGAACGGACTCGCTCTAATTTTAAGGTTACTCCCTCTTGTTCCGGACTCTCTCCCACCAGAGGAAATAGTTTTCTTCAAACTAACCAATCGCATTCTTTAAAAAAGACACATTTCTATAGCGCCTTTCATGACCACCGGACGTCTCAAACGCTTTACAGCCAATGAAGTACATTTTTTTGGAGTGCAGTCACTGCTATAATGTGGGAAACACAGCAGCCAATTTGCACACAGCAAGCTCCCACAAACAGCAATGTGATGATAACCCAGATAATCTGTTTCTTGAGAGATAAATATTGGCTCCAGGAATAACTCCACTGCTCTTCTTCAAAATAGTGTCATGGGATCATTTATGTCCACCTGAGAAAGACAACCCCTCCGAAGTGCAGTACTCCCTGAGCATTGCACTGGAGTATTGGCCTGGATTTATGTGCTCTAGTCCCTGGCGTGGGACTTGAACCTACAACCTTCTGACTCAGAGGCGAGGGTGCTGCCTACTGAGCTGATACTGCAATCAAATTAAACACCTCAATTAGATCACCCCTTAATCTTCGATACTCAAGGGACTAGAAGCATAGTGTAAGCAACCCGTGCTCATATATTTTACCCTTTCAGCCCCAGTATCGATCTCGTGAATCTGACCTGCACCATCTTTTTGCTGAGGTCTGGTGCCGAGAAGTGAATGCCTCTCTCCTCATATGGTCTGGAACCAAGAGGGGCATTTAGAAGACAATACATTTGCAGATGATACTAAAATAGATGGGGTATTGGTGTCAGAAGAGACAACTCAGAAACTGTAGCATGAGTTGAACAAGACGTGAAAGTTGTATTTATATAGCGCCTTTAACAAAACGTCCCAAGACGCTTCGCAATAGTATTATGAGATAAAAAAATTTGACACCGTAAATAGAAATTAGCGCAGTCGCTTGGTCAGAGGTAAGTTTTAAAGAGTGTCTTGAAGGAGGAAAGAGAGGTGGAGAGGTTTAGGGAGGGAATTCCAGAGCTTGGGGCCTAGGCAACAGAAGGCACGGCCACCAATGGTTGAGCGATTATAATCAGGGTTGCTCAACAGGGCAGAATTAGATATTAGATGAACGCAGACATCCCGGGGAGTTGTGGGACTGGAGGAGATTACAGAGCGAGGGAGGGGGCGAGGCCATGGAGGGATTTGAAAATATGGATGCGTTGCTTAACTGGAAGCCAATGTAGGTCAGCCAGCACAGGGCTGATGGGTGAGTGGGAATTGGTGTGAGTTAGGACATGGAACAGTTGTTATGCTCTGGATTGCACTGCCTGAAAGGGAAGCAGATTCAATAGCAACTTTCAAAAAGGGTAATTGGATATACAGGTATATGTGAAAAGGATAAATTTGTTGGGCTGTGGGGAAAGAGCAGGGGAGCGGAACTAACGGGATTGCTCATTCAAAGAGCCGGTATAGGCACAATGTGCTTTAGGAATCTACGATTCAATGAACCTTGTTAAGCTTGACGCTAAAGGTGTCCAACCAAGCCAGTGCAGCAATCCACAAGATCAATAAGATCAACAGGATGTTCAACTACGTGGCCAAACCAGTAAGTGAGCAAAGCTAATTATCAAACATTATAGGGCTCTAGTCAGACTGTTTCTCAAAGTACCTCTGCGTCTAGTTGCCAAGCAACGAGAGACACTCAGTTGCTCAAGGCAGTGTAGAGCAGAGCCATAAACAAGGCTGAGGCTTGTGTTACGTTAAGAATTAGTTTTTCAGTCTTTATAAAAATGATCAAAGGTACTTTATTGGGGGGGTTGGAGTGGGAGGGGAGTTGAGTAAGCGAATGTTACATTGCATAGAATTGACGACAACAACAACAACTTATAGCGCCTTTAACATAGTAAAACGTCCCAGGGCGCTCCACAGACGTGTTATAAGACAAAAAATTTGACACCGAGCCGCATAAGGAGAAATTAGCGCAGGTGACCAAAAGCTTGGTCAAAGAGGTAGGTTTTAAGGAGCATCTTGAAGGAGGAAAGAGAGGCGGAGAGGTTTATGGAGGGAGTTCCAGAGCATAGGGCCTTGGCAACAGAAGGCACGGCCACCAATGGTGGAGTAATGATAATCAGGGATGCTCATGACGGCAGAATTAGAGGAGCGCAGATATCTCGGGGCGGGGGGGGGGGCGGTTACAGAGATAGGGAGGGGGTGAGGCCACGGAGGGATTTACAGCACAGGAACAGGACATTCATTCCAAATGGTCCATGCCGGTGTTTATGCTCCACTCGAACTTTCTCCTACCCCTCGTCATCTAACTCCATTCCCTTTCCCCTCATATGCTTGTCTGGCCTCCCCTTAAATGCATCGTTACTATTCACTTTAACCACTCCCTGTGGCACTGAGTTCCACATTCTCACCACTCCCTGGGTAAAGAGGTTTCTCCTGAATTCCGTACTGGATTTATTAGTGACCATCTTATATTTATGAACTCTCCCCGACAAGTGCAAACATCTAGCTTACACAGACAGTACCTCCTCCTCTTAAAGCTAGGTCTGCTTTCTTTCTTTGAACACAAGAAGGCCTGATAAGAGTGTGTTTGTTCCAGCTTTAGATTCGCCCTCCGCATAAGTTTCTGATGCAGGGGAGCTGTTCCTAACGTTGTCTGAATCTGCTGCACATAGTGTTATGGTAAGTACTGTGTTCCTAACACAGATGAGGCTGCACACAGGGAGGTTAAAGTAACAGTGACCTCAGTCTTTAACAAGACGCTCCAGAGTGAGGAACAGGCCTTAGGGGCCGGCTTATATACAGTGCTCCCAAGGGATGCTGGGATCCCTTGGGACTTCAGGGGATGCGCTCCCTGGTGGCAAAAACATGGGAGTGCATGCTTTACAGATACACAACAGCAAGGAAGTTTGGGGATTGTCAGGCTATGAAGTCTAACTGGTAGCCATGGCTTTCAGGCCGCTTTCGGTGCCATGCCTCTCTGGTGTATCCACACATGGGTGAGGAATCAGGTTCTGTGTTTCTGTTCTAGGATAAACGAACAGCGGCTTGGTGAATTTATGCTGCCATCTTTTTTTGCACACATTGGCGCTCATCAAGTCATCAAGGGATGTCCGCGCTGGGGAATGGAACTCTCGTTAATCTCAGCCACTCATAGGACCATAGGAACAGGAAGAGGCCATTCAGCCCCCTCGAGCCTGTTCCGCCATTCAATGAGATCGTGGCTGATCTGCGACCTAACTCCATAAACCCGCTTTTGCCCCATATCCCTTAATACCTTTGGTTAACAAAAATCTATCAAGCTCCGATTTAAAATTAACAATTGACCTAGCATCAATTGCTGTTTGTGGAAGAGAGTTCCAAATGTGTGTAGAAGTGTTTCCTAACTTCACCCCTGAAAGGTCTGGCTCTAATTTTGAGGCTGTGCCTCCTAGTCCTAGACTCCAACCAACAAAAATAGTTTCTCTCTATCTACCCTATCCGTTGCTCTTAATCACCCCTTTAAGCTTCTAAATGACTGACTCCAACCCTAGTTTGTGTAATCTCTCCTCGTAGTTTACTTTAACTCCGTGTCGGCAGCAAGCGCCACCAGGGCAGGAGTAAAAACGAGGAAAAAAACAAAAGAAAGAAAAAAGGACTTAGATTTCTACAGTACCTTTTATGACCTCGGGATGTCCCAAAGCGCTTTACAGACAATGAAGTACTTTGAAATGTAGTCACTGTTGTAATGGAGGAAATCATCCAGTTGGACTCACGGTAAAGGCCTCCATTAGCTGCCTCAGCAGTTTGCCTCAGCCACAACCATACAATCATAGGGAGAGAAATTCGTAGCGCCCCGTTTCGGGTGCTAACTTCAGAAAGCTGGATATATTAGCGCCAGGCGCTACAGATTCTCAGCGTTCTTTAAATACGGTGTTAGCGCTCCAGGAAGGAAGTGGCGCACTAAATCAAGCGCTCCACTTCCTTCCTGGAGTGCTAAAGGACGCAGGCGGGGCGGGAGTGGTGCAGCGCTGCCCCGTTCCGAGTCTCCTTCCCTCCCTTAAAGGGACAGGCCATCGCTGCAGGCTCTGCATTGGGACCGGTGAGCTGGTCTCCCTCAGCAGCCGCGATACGGCCCGAGCAGGCCCATGCGGTCCAGCAGAATGCCAGGCCGATCGATCACGGCCGTAGACTAATGGGGACAATTGAACTTATGCATTGAAACAATTTTTGTAGTTCCTGCAACAACCTCCCCTTTAACTTGTGCCGGTGCAACGCCCGGCCTCCCTAAACAGCGCCTCCTGCAGCCGTTGGTGTTGGCGCCTGGCGATGCTGCAGGGGGCGGAACCGAAGTTCGGGTCTGGGGCGACACATGCAGCAATGATGTCACGATCTCCGGGCGCAGGAGATCGCGGCGCAAGGTATTACCGCTACCGCAAACCTCTCGGCCAATTTAGCGGAAGTCGTTTACTTCGTCGCGCCCGGTCTATAAGTCGTTAGCACCCCGTGATTGCCCTCGGAGGCGATAATGGGAGGCACAAAGGAAGCCGATTTCTAGGCCATAATAGAATCACAGACTAGTTCAGCACAGGAGGAGACCACTTGACCCATGCAGTCTGTGCCGGCTCTTTCGAAGAGCAATCCAGTTAGTCCCACTCCCCCCGCTCTTCCCCCATAGCCCTGCAATTTTTCCCCTTCAGGTACAATCTCAGAATAGTGCTCCATACTGTAATACAGGCAATTCTCGATTATCCGCACACGGATGCAACGGGGAACGGTTGTAACGGCATTTGAAATTCCGTGTGTGACGTCACTTTGAAACTCTGATGTTCCTTTTGAATGTTGCTGTTGAGACTTGCTTTTAAGCGCTCTGCCTTGCCTCAGCTCCCGTTGCTGCTCGCACACAGGTCCATTGCCTCTCATAATTCATTAAAATGCCTCGAACAGTTATAGGAAGTAATCAACAAGCCTAATGGCCTTCAGATCTAGAGGACTAGAATTTAAGGATTAGAAGATACACTACAGCTATTGGTTAGGGCACACCTGCAGAACTGTAATGTCAACTCGCTCTAATGGAGAAACTGTTTACCCGGCATAGCCCAATCCCCGAGGGACCTGGATAATCGAGAGTTGCCTGTATATGCAATCGTGAGTATGCTCACAAGTTTGTAGAGCTGTTGCATTGTGAGTGGCTTAGCCAGTCACGTGATGTTCACAAGACTCAATAAAACCCCAGCCAGTTGGGCCTAGGTCATCCATGAGGTATGCAGTTGTGACCTAGTGGATGAACTGGTAATGTGTAGTGTGATTGTTAAACCTTTGTTAATAAACCAACTAGTTCTTGATAGCAATGTGCTGCTATGAATTCTTAAGCTAAGAACCTATGAAGCAAGTACATTACACCTGACTGTACCAGTTTTTGTTCTATTTTTTGTCGCCTCTCGGAGTAAGATTGTATCCTAGCGCTGAATCAAATGGCACTTTTTCTTTGGTTGGGGAAACGAGGAGCTGCATTGTGTCAGCTGGAACCGGGCAAATGCATTTCACAAAGACCTGCACAGCCAGGAGACTCTGTCACCCCTGGCCCAGATCCCAGAAGTAAAAAGCCGTTCTCTCTCACCCACTGAACTAACCTAGTCCCCGAAAGGTTGAGTCCTTGACGGATGTTATTTATGTTAACAAAGCAGTTTATAAAGCATACGGGATCCTGGGCTTTATAAATAGAGGCATAGAGTACAAAAGCCAGGAAGTTATGATGAGCCTGTATAAAATACGAGTTCGGCTCCAGCTGGAGTATTGCGTCCAATTCTGGGCACCGCACTGTCGGAAGGACGTGAAGGCTTTGGAGAGGGTGCAGAAGAGATTTACTCCAATGGTTCTAGGGATGTGGGTTTACAGTTATGTGGATAGACTGGAGAAGCTGGGGTTGTTCTCCTTGGAGCAGAGAAGGCTAAGAGGAGATTTGATAGAAGTGGTCAAAATCATGACTGGGTTAGACAGATTAAATAAAGAGAAATGGTTTCCAATGGCTGTACGGTCGATAAACAAAGGACCCAGATTTAAGGTGATTGGCAAAAGAACCAGAGACGACATGAGGAATTTGTTGGTTAGGATTTGGAAAGCACGGCCTGATAGGGAGGTGGGTACAGATTCAATAGTAGCCTTCAAAAGGGAATTGGATAAATACTTGAAGGATAAAAAATTGCATGGATATGGGGAAAGAGTGGGGGAGAGGGACTGACTGGATTGCTCTTCGAGAGAGCCGGCACAGACTCGATGGGCCGAATGGCCTCCTTCTGTGCTGTAATATTGTATGATTTTTTTTCTACCCACGCCTGTGTGAATTTTCTCTTAATAGAAATTGATTGTTCCACAGTTTCTGGGAATAGTGTTGGATTTATTTGCTTATCTACCCAGACTAAACATCCCGCTGATGCAACAAGTGACACATAGCCAGAGGGAAACAATTATCTATCAGCTGCTGATCAGACATCAACTGGTCAATAGCCTGCGATGGTTTAATTGCTGTTTTGTTGAGCAGATCGAACAAGGGTATATTTGGTTTTAAACTAATCCCGGATTTGGTGCTTAATAGCAGATGCTCCTAAATCCATCATAGATCTAGGCTTAACGTAATCAATATGATTTCCTCATCAGCGAGACTAACAGATGCCAATAAAATTGGCGACACAATGAAAGGGCGCTTGATTCTGTAAAGTGAGCAGCCTTTTGTTTTATTCCCAACCCCACCACCCCCTCACCACTCACCTCTAATTTCCTCCTCTATTCTAAACCCGTTCTGTGGGGTCCGACAATGTGTGCCGCCCCAAAGAGCTATTCACTACATACAAGCCTGGGTAGGCTAATTCATGGTGGAGCCATCACAGCTAACAGCAACCACCACAACTTTGAATGAATGTAACTCCTTTAACATAGTAAAACCCTCAGAGTCGAGGATGACTTGCATCCACACTAATGAGTTCTCAGCTGCCTGATGTTCCAGGTCCTGAACGTCATTCTAGAGGGTGGAAGATGTCTGTGCGTGAGTTCTTTTAACGTGGGGTGGCCGTTGCACACCAGCCACCACATGGGCTCGACAGAGCGAAGTCTTGGTCCAGTGGCAAGGGGATCCAAGATGATTGGAGACCAGGCTCTGTTGCATAGGCCTAGCGCACGCACACACACACACACACACACACACACGTTCCCACTGACCCCCTCCCTCCCTTTCTCCCTCCCTCCCTTCCTTTCTCCCTCGGGTCCCCACTCCTGGGTTTTCAGGGATCGCAGTGTGGGTGAGCACCTTGAGCTTGGAGCAGGTTGTCCATATAGTACTGGCACTGTATGTAACACTTCACAGCAGCGTTCTCAAACAAAATTTGACACCGAGCCAACATTGGCTCAGGGCCCAGTCAAAGAGGTAGGTTTTAAGGAGTGTTTGGAAAGGAGGAGAGAGAGGCGGAGAAGTTTAGGGAGGGAATTCCAGAGTTTAGGCATTGCACAAGGGACCAGAATTGGAGTTGGACCCCACTCTGTGGCCATCCAAAGCTCACACACCACAGGGTCCCTGTATCACAATAAGGAGCAGGAGGTCTGGATGATTTTCCCCTCCAGCCATCTCCTGAGACCAATTCCAATGTCATTCATCATCGGCGGTCCCTCGAACGAGGATGACTTGCTTCCACATGAGTTCACAGATGTTTCAAGGACCCGATGTTCCAGTCCTGAACTCCAATTGAGGAGGTGGAAGATGCCTGTGCGTAGATTATTTTAACGTGGGGTGACCGTTGCACACCAGCCACCACACGGGCTCGACAGAGCTAGGCCTTTATCCAGTGGCAAGGGTTAACCAGGACGACTGAAGACCTGCTCTGTTGCACAGACCTAGTGTGCGCACATATCGCAGTGTGGGCTGGGCCGTGCTGCCCCTGGGCCCTCGGCTCTTTTGGGCCCCGTACCCTCATTCACCGCACCTCCGCCACGATCTCCCGCCGCACTTTGAATGCAATGCTCCGATGTAGATGCTGAGGTTTTGTTTTCCCGCTGCTGATCTGGTTTCTTCGCGGGATCCTGGCCGAGATCGCTCCACCCGGTACTCTGCTTCAGTGTCGGGCTGATCGCGTGGCACCCCCGCTCCCTGGTGCCCCGGGTTCCAGCATCATTACTGCCATCCCAGCTGAGACCAGCTTGTTCGCCACAGGTGGAGGGTGGAAGCTGGGTGGATCCTGGTTTGCATGGCAGGATTCCACAGTGGATAGTTCGCTTGGCATTTGGTCTAAGCAGTGTTTTTATTTATGACGATAATGTTCCTTGTGAAGAAATCCTGGCATGTGTAGCATGATCTAGCTGGCCAGATTTGCGTTGTATTCAAAACATGGCACTTTGATTTAATCAAACTGGAACTTGACTCAGTTTATTAGCTGGTGACTCATTCCAACTATAATGTCATAAATGATGAAAGAGAAATATGTTCCTTTTCCTTTTTAATGTATAACTCCCAGATCACTTGGCTGACACTAAGTTAGAATCAAGGTAATTCTCCCTACACGATCCCAACAATATAGGGACAGCACGGGCCAGCCCACACTGCGATATGTGCGTGCACTAGGTCCGTGCAGCAGAGCTGGTTAATCCTTGCCACTGGACCAAGACCTAGCTCTGTCAAGCTGGTGTGCAACGGCCACCCCACGTTAAAAAAATCCACGCACAGGCATCTTCCACCCTTCAGGATGTAGTTCGGGATCTGGAATATCAGGTCCTTCATTGAAACACCCGTGAACTCATCCCTTTTTGGCGCGGAAGCAAATCATCCTCGTTTCGAGGGACTGCCTACGATGATGATCCCAACAACAACAATCCAATTGGAAATTCAGAAGAAACTTCTTTACCCAGAGAGCGGTGAGAATGTGGAACTTGCTGCCACAGGGAGTGGTTGAGGCGAATAGTATCGATGCATTTAAGGGGAGGCTGGACAAGCATATGGGGGAGAAGGGAATAGAGAGTTATGGTGATAGGTTTAGATGAGGAAAGACTGGAGGAGACTCGAGTGGAGCATAAACGGCGGCATAGACTGGTTGGGCCGATTGGCCTGTTTGTGTGCCATATATCTGATGTAATCCAATGTAATTTCCATTTATAAAGTGGTTTTAATGTAGTAAAACATCCCAGGAGTGTTATCAAACAAAATAACAGAGACTACACTCCAAGAGTACTTCATTGGCTGTAAAGCGCTTTGAGACATCCGGTGGTTGTGAAAGGCGCTATATAAATCTTTCTTTCTTTAAAATTTGACACCGAGCCACGTAAGAAGATATTAGGACATTTGGTCAAAGAGGAAGGTTTTAAGGACGTCTTAACGGAGGAGAAAGAGGTAGAGAGGCGGAGAGGTTTAGGGAGGGATTTCCAGAGCTTGAGGTCTAGGCAGCTAAAGGCACGGCCGCCAATGGTGGAGCGATGGAAAATGGGGATGCGCAAGAGGTCAGAATTGGAGGAGCGCAGAGATCGCGGGGGGCTGTAGAGGGTTGTTGCTGTGCCTCAACCTCCTCCTCCAACACACATTCAACATCAGATCCACTTGCAGAAGAGCGCCAATGTGCTAGTTCCATTCCCTACCAATGCTCGTGGTCTGTCAGTGTGCCTGACAATTTATTGCATGTTACTGCTGTTTTACGGGCAACTTTGTCCTGTCGATTCATACACACTGGGAACTGCATCAAAATACAGAGAAGGTATCACACACAAACTGATCATTTGGCCCAACCAGTCCATGACAGTGTTACCGCTCCTTGCGAGCCAATAGTTCGAAGCAAATTGCCTTCCGTATTCCTGCATCACTTCAACCCCATTCTCCACTGTCCACCTCTCCAAACCAACCTCGAACGTCGACATCGTTTCCGCCTTCTCCTCACTTTCAAATCCCTCCACAACCTCACCCCTCCCTACTTCTGTGACCTTCTCCAGCCCCACATCTTTCCGAGAACCCTGCTCTCCTCCAACTCTTGCACATCTCCCACTTCCATCGCTCCACCATTGGCGGCCGTGCCTTCAGCTGCCTGGGCCCCGAGCTCTGGAATTCCCTCCCTAAACCTCTCCGCCTCTCTACCTCTCTCCTTCTTTAAGACGCTCCTTAAAACCTACTTCTTGCACCAAGCTTTTGTTCACCTGTCCTAATGACTCCTGCTTTGACTCGGTGTGAATTTTTGTTTGATTTCGTGTGAAATCAAATTTCCTGTGAAGCGCGTTGGGAAGTTTTACTAAGTCATCATCATCATAGGCAGTCCCTCGGAATCGAGGAAGACTTGCTTCCACTCTTAAAATGAGTTCTTAGGTGGCTGAACAGTCCAATGCACAGGTGGGACAGATAGTCGTTGGAGGAAAGGGTGGGTGGGACTGGTTTGCCGCACACTCCTTCCGCTGCCTGCGCTTGTTTCCTACATGCTCTCGGCGATGAGATTCGAGGTGCTCAACGCCCTCCCGGATGCTCTTCCTCCACTTAGGGTGGTCTTTGGCCAGGGGTTCCCAGGTGTCGGTGGGGATGTTGCACTTTATCAGGGAGGCTTTGAGGGTGTCCTTGTAACGTTTCCTCTGCCCACCTTTGGCTTGCTTGCCGTGAAGGAGTTAATGGCGCTGTATAAAGGAAAGTTGTTGCTGTTGTATTTAAGATTGACCCGAAGATCAGGCAGTCGATTAACTATTTCTGCTCAGTCCCTCGTCGAACCCTGGCTGGCCTGATGGGGATTGCTGTAGAATGTCTCCCGTTGCCAGGTGCATCCTGTAACAAGTCCTCGTGCTGCCCTGCGCCAAGTTCCTCTCTTCCAAACAATGCTAATGTCACGATGTCCAAAACTGGCCCAATTCTGTGCAAAAGCAAGAGCTATTCAATCTGTTCAGGGAACAGAATAGATGCAGATTCTAAATTATATTTGTTTGTCTTATCCATAGTCAGACTGTATCTCGCCTCCCCACTACCCCCGCCCCATCATAAAAACCCGACTAAATATAACATATCCTTCAATTGTGCTTTAGGTGCTGTTTGCGTAGTTCCCAGCTGATAATTGCTTGTTTTCATTTGTTGACTTAACTACACATGACTTAACAAATCAAGTAATAATGGGCTTTCTATTGTATTGCTCATAACTAGTGTTGCTGTTAAAGGTTCTTGACGTACAAATGTCACTTCAAACCGTGAATCCAGATTTATTTTTTAAAATCTGGATAAATCATGTTGAATGAAGTCATTGTTCACTGTATTGACTCACTGTTGTGGAATTTCAATGAAGGTTTTTAACAATAGCAGGTTTTAAAGTATTTCTGTACTTTGCGAATTCTTCCAACTCGGGAATCCCTTGTGAAATTACGATTTAGTACAGCTGGGCTTTCGTGGGAGAAGGGGAACAGTGGGCGAACAGACAATAGAGTCAGAAGGTCGTGGGTTCAGGTCCCACTGCAGAGACTTGAGCACATAATCCAAGCCGACACTCCCTTGTGCCAGTACTGAGGGAGCGCTGCACTGTCGGAGGGGCAGTGCTGAGGGAGCGCCGCATTGTCGGAGGGGCAGTGCTGAGGGAGCGCCGCATTGTCGGAGGGGCAGTGCTGAGGGAGCGCCGCATTGTCGGAGGGACAGTGCTGAGGGAGCGCCGCATTGTCGGAGGGGCAGTGCTGAGGGAGCGCCGCATTGTCGGAGGGACAGTGCTGAGGGAGCGCCGCATTGTCGGAGGGGCAGTACTGAGAGAGTGCCGCACTGTCGGAGGTAGCATCTTTCGGATGAGACGTTAAACCGAGGCTCCGTCTGCCCTCAGGTGGATGTAAAAGATCCCACGGCACTTTTTCGAAGAAGAGCAGGGGAGTTATCCCCAGTTTCGTGGCCCAATATTTATCCCCCAACGAACATCACTGAAACAGATAATCTGGTACAAAAGCAAAATTCTGCAAATGCTGGAATCTGGAATAAAAAACAGACAATGCTGGAAATCTCAGCAGGTCAGACAGCATCTGTGGAGGGGAAGCAGGGTTAATGTTTCGGGACATTGAATAAATTTAAGACAGAGATAGACAGTTTCTTAACTGACAATTATGGGTTATGGGGAGCAGGCAGAGAAGTGGACTCGAGTCCATGATCAGATCAGCCATGATCGTATTAAATGGCGGAGCAGGCTCGAGGGGCCGTATGGCCTACTCCTGCTCCTATTTCTTATGTTCTTATGTCAGATAATGATCTGGTCATTATTGCATTGCTGTTTGTGGGAGCTTGCTGTGCACATATTGGCTGCTGCGTTTCCAACATTACAACAGTGACTACACTCCAAAAGTACTTCATTGGCGGTAAAGCACTTTGGGATGTCGTGAGGTTGTGAACAGCGCGATAGAAATGCAAGTTCTTTCTGTTCAAGCATGCCTATGATCCGATCGCCCAATTTTAACAAATTCTGTTGTCTGGAAATTCCATGGGTGTGTGTCACAACCTACTGCCGTTTCTCCAGCGATTCCATCAATTTCCCGCCTAAGTTACGGCAGCAGATCAGGAGAACCCCGCCGGGATTCTTCCCTCCCCCAGCCTCCCTGTGCAAGTGGTGCGGTCAAGGAAGAGAATCAACCCTGTCGAAAGTGTCTAAAACTGGCTGTTGTTTTGCCCACTTAGCTCTAGGTTGCAGCCTGCAAAAAAGGTTTGTCTCTTCGCCTCGATAGGGAAAGGAACCTTTACTGCTGCAGCGTTGTACTGCTGGATGTTTCATCTAAATGCACAGCCTGAAGCATGCACAGGTTTCAAACTGGTTTGTGCTTCAATAGCACAAGGGGGAAAAAAAGTTATCTTCTGAGCTGTTGCAACTCGATCTCTCATAGTATGCAATACCACAACAACACTAGGTTGCTTATATATGGCGCCTTTAACATGGTAAAACGTCCCAAGGCGCTTTACAGGAGCGTAATCAGATAAAATATGGCACCGAGACACATAAGGAGATATTAGGGCAGGTGACCAAAAGCTAGGTCAAAGATGTAGGTTTTAATTGCGTCTTAAAGGAGGAGAGGTGGAGAGGTTTAGGGAGGGAATTCCAGAGCTTAGGGTCTATGCAACTGAAGGCACGACCAGAAATGGTGGAGCGATTAAAATCAGGGATGCTCAAGAAGCAGAATTAACGGAGCACAGATATCTCGAGGGGTTGTGAGGCTGGAGGAGGCTACAGAGATAGGGAGGGGCAAAACAAGGATGAGAATTGTCAAATCGAGGCATTGCTTAACCGGGAGCCAGACAGGGAGTCATAATTACATTCCTACTCCTTGAGCTGTCTGTATCTGATTGACTGAAGAGTAATTATATCAGAGGGGACAGAAGTGGGTGAAATATTTATTTCATTGTCCTCCTGTACTGCATGCCATCCCAACCTATGGTGTTGAATCACTAGTCCCAGGCCTCAAACGAAACAGGCTGTTGGGTGATGGCACCTGGGAGAGGTACAAAAGGGGACGGATTCACCTGCTGCTCGCAAAAAATTCAAGATTGTGAAGAGGGACTAGAGAAGCTGGGATTGTCCTTCTTAGAGAAGAGATGGTTAAGGAGTGATTTAACATACGAACATAAGAATTCGGGGCAGGAGTAGATCATGTGGCCCCTCGAGCCTGCTCTGCCATTCAATGAGATCCTGGCTGATCTTCTACCTCCACTCCACTTTCCTGTACTCTCCCCATATCCCTCGATTCCCTTAATATTCAAAAATCAATCGATCTCTGTCTTGAATATACAGGCAAATCTCGATTATCCGGCTCCCTCGGGGATTGGGCTATGCCGGGTAAACGATTTCTCCTGTCTGGCGTAAAAATAAAAAAGGGAAGGTGGCTCAACCGTGGCTATCTAGGGAAATCAGGGATAGTATTAAAGCCAAGGAAGTGGCATACAAATTGGCCAGAAATAGCAGCGAACCTGGGGACTGGGAGAAATTTAGAACTCAGCAGACGAGGACAAAGGGTTTGATTAGGGCAGGGAAAATGGAGTACGAGAAGAAGCTTGCAGGGAACATTAAGGTGGATTGAAAAAGTTTCTATAGGTATGTAAAGAGAAAAAGGTTAGTAAAGACAAACGTAGGTCCCCTGCAGTCAGAATCAGGGGAAGTCATAACGGGGAACAAAGAAATGGCGGACCAATTGAACAAGTACTTTGGTTCGGTATTCACTAAGGAGGATACAAACAACCTTCCGGATATAAAAGGGGTCAGAGGGTCTAGTAAGGAGGGGGAACTGAGGGAAATCTTTATTAATCGGGAAATTGTGTTGGGGAAATTGATGGGATTGAAGGCCGATAAATCCCCAGGGCCTTATGGACTGCATCCCAGAGTACTTAAATAGCGGATGCATTGACAGTCATTTTCCAACATTCCATTGACTCTGGATCAGTTCCTATGGAGTGGAGGGTAGCCAATGTAACCCCACTTTTTAAAAAAGGAGGGAGAGAAAACAGGGAATTATAGACCGGTCAGTCTGACCTCAGTAGTGGGTAAAATTATGGAATCAATTATTAAGGATGTCATAGCAGTGCATCTGGAACATGGTGACATGATAGGTCCAAGTCAGCATGGATTTGTGAAAGGGAAATCATGCTTGACAAATCTTCTGGAATTTTTTGAGGATGTTTCCAGTAAAGTGGACAAAGGAGAACCAGTTGATGTGGTATATTTGGACTTTCAGAAGGCTTTCGACAAGGTCCCACACAAGAGATTAATATGCAAAGTTAAAGCACATGGGATTGGGGGTAGTGTGCTGACGTGGATTGAGAACTGGTTGTCAGACAGGAAGCAAAGAGTAGGAGTAAACGGGTACTTTTCAGAATGGCAGGCAGTGACTAGTGGGGTGCCGCAAGGTTCTGTGCTGGGGCCCCAGCTGTTTACATTGTACATTAATGATTTAGACGAGGGGATTAAATGCAGTATCTCCAAATTTGCGGATGACACTAAGTTGGGTGGCAGTGTGAGCTGCGAGGAGGATGCTATTAGGCTGCAGAGTGACTTGGATAGGTTAGGTGAGTGGGCAAATGCATGGCAGATGAAGTATAATGTGGATAAATGTGAGGTTATCCACTTTGGTGATAAAAACAGAGAGACAGACTATTATCTGAATGGTGACAGATTAGGAAAAGGGAAGGTGCAACGAGACCTGGGTGTCATGGTACATCAGTCATTGAAGGTTAGCATGCAGGTACAGCAGGCGGTTAAGAAAGCAAATGGCATGTTGGCCTTCATAGCGAGGGGATTTAAGTACAGGGGCAGGGAGGTGTTGCTACAGTTGTACAGGGCCTTGGTGAGGCCACACCTGGAGTATTGTGTACAGTTTTGGTCTCCTAACTTGAGGAAGGACATTCTTGCTATTGAGGGAGTGCAGCGAAGATTCACCAGACTGATTCCTGGGATGGCAGCACTGACCTATCAAGAAAGACTGGATCAACTGGGCTTGTATTCACTGGAGTTCAGAAGAATGAGAGGAGACCTCATAGAAACGTTTAAAATTCTGACGGGTTTAGACAGGTTAGATGCAGGAAGAATGTTCCCAATGTTGGGGAAGTCCAGAACCAGGGGTCACAGTCTGAGGATAAGGGGTAAGCCATTTAGGACCGAGATGAGGAGAAACTTCTTCACCCAGAGAGTGGTGAACCTGTGGAATTCTCTACCACAAAGTAGTTGAGGCCAATTCACTAAATATATTCAAAAGGGAGTTAGATGAAGTCCTTACTACTCGGGGGATCAAGGGTTATGGCGAGAAAGCAGGAAGGGGGTACTGAAGTTTCATGTTCAGCCATGAACTCATTGAATGGCGGTGCAGGCTAGAAGGGCTGAATGGCCTACTCCTGCACCTATTTTCTATGTTTCTATGTCTATGTTTCTAGAGCGAGTTGACATTATAAAGTTAAAACTTCAATGAATAAATACTGTGCAAGGCAGTTAAGTATGGACATTACCAGCATGTATGCAGGTGGCCTCGCGGAGGAGATTGTCTAGCTCCGGGTTTCCGGAGCGCGCTGCCTTCCCGGGCCGAAAGGACTCCTCCGTCAGCGGCGGCCGCGAGAGACAGCGGCTGCAGCAGCGCGCACACACACGGAGTTTTAAATGCCGTGACAACGGTTTCCCGTTGCATCCGTGTGCGGATAATTGAGAGTTGCCCGTACTCAACGACTGAGCCTCCACAGCCCTCTGGGGTAGAAAATTCCAAAGATTCACCACCCTCTGAGTGAAGAAGTTTCTCCTCATCTAGTTCTAAATGGCCGACCCCTTATTCTGAGACTGTGACCCCTGGTTCTAGAATCCCCAGCCTGGGGGGAACAGCCTCCTGGCATCTACCCTGTCAAGCCCTGTCAGAAATTTGTATGTTTTAATGAGATCACCTCTCATTCTTCTAAACTCGAGAGAATATAGGCCTAGTCTACTCAATCTCTCCTCATAGGACAATCCCCCCCGTCCCAGGAATCAGTCTGGTGAACCTTGGTTGCACACATTCCATTTAATAGAGGCATTTAAAGTTCTGAGGGGTTTGATGGAGTAGCTAGGAAGAAACTGTTTCCACTGGCAGGTCAGTAACCGGCGGACACAGACTTGAGGTAATCGGCAAAAGAACCAGAAGGGAGATGAGGAGAATTTTCGATGCAGCGATTTATTACGATTATGGAATGTACTGCCTGAAAGGTGGAGGAGGCAGCTCCAGTCCTTTTAGATCACCCTTTATCTACTATACTTATTCAGATGTTTGATATGGGCTGGCCACATTGTTCGCATGCCAGACACAAGACTCCCAAAGCAAGCGCTCTACTCAGAGCTTCAACACGGCAGGCGAGCCCCAGAGACTCAGCATCCACAGCTCTCTGGGGCAGAGAATTCCAAAGATTCACAATCCTCTCCTCATCAGTCCTAAATGGCCGACCCCTTATCCTGAGACTGTACCCCCTAGTTCCAGCCAGGGGATACAGCCTCTCAGCATCTACCTTGTCAATCTCCTTTAGAATCTTGTATGTTTCAATGAGATCGCGTCTCATTCTTCCAAACTTCAGAGAGTATAGGTTCATCTGAACTCCTACATGAGATTGGGAGTTTTCAGGCAGGAAGGGAAAGGAGAGGGGTGTTTGTGTATCGCTCCAGTAACACCCAGAGCACCACACCATTACTCTCCTCTCGCCCAGTGGCCCCATGTGCTTTAATAATGATTTTCCTCTTTATTCTCGACACCAGGTTCTCCTGCTCCCTGAGTGCTCTGTTCGTCTCCACCCTGCTGATATCAGCCGTGTTCTCCATCATCCCCTTCTGCAACAACGTGGTCATCCTCGCCTTCGTGCTGGCTGTGGCCGGGCTGGCCATGGGCTGTATAGACACCATCGCCAACCTTCAGCTGGTCCGCATCTACCAGAAGGACTCGCCCATCTTCCTGCAGGTGGGCAAACGCTAGTTGGGCAGTGCCAATCTTGAGCTGTTTTCATTGACTAGAGAGAAAGACTTGCATTTACATAGCGCCTTCACGACCACTGGACGTCTCAAAGCGCTTTACAGCCAATGAAATAGTTTTGGAATGTAGTCACTGTTGTAATGTGGGAAATGCGGCAGCTAATTTGCGCACAGCAAGCTCCCACAAACAGCACTGTGATAATGATCGGGTAATCTGTTTTTTTTTGTTATTTTGATCGAGGGATAAATATTGGCCAGGACACCAGGGAGAACTCCCTTGCTCTTCTTCAAAATAGTGCCATGGGATCTTTAATGTCAACCTGAGAGAGCAGACGGGGCCTCAGTTTAATGTTTCATCCAAAAGACTGTAAAGTCCTGTCCCCTCAGTACAGATTCACACGAGGCATGTAGTGAAGTCAAGGTCACTCTGGACTTGCACCTTTATTTCACAGCTCTGGAATGCTGCACTTGCCTGAGACCTGTCCTTATATACCTGTCTCTTGCAAGTGCACCCTTGGTGGTAAGGTATGCTGGTGGTTACAGGTCATATCTTATTATAGTCATGTATAGCATGTTAGGATACAGTTATATATAATAATGTAAGATACATGACACCGACAGTGCAGCGCTCCCTCAGCACTGCACTGGGAGTGTCAGCCTAGATTTGTGTGCTCAAGTCCCTGGAATGGGGCATGTAGGTTTATAGGAACATCTTAAAGGAGCAGAAAGAGGTAGAGAGGTGGGGAGGTTTAGGGAGGGATTTCCAGAGGTTGGGGCCCAGGCAGCTGAAGGTACGGCCACCGATGGTGGGGGCGATGAAACTAGGGGATGTGCAAGAGGCCAAAATTGGAGGAGCGCAGACATAAGAACATAAGAAATAGGAGCAGGAGTAGGCCATTTGGCCCCTCGAGCCTGCTCCGCCATTCAATAAGGCCATGGCTGATCTCGGAGTGTTGTGGGGCTGGAAGATATTATGTTGATAGGGAGGGGCGAGGCCGTGGATGGATTTGAAAAGAAGGATGAGAATTATAAAATCGAGGTGGTGCCGGAGCGGGAGCCAATGTAGGTCAGCGAGCACAGGGGTTTATGGGGCAGCACTGCGATATGTGTGCACACTAGGTCCGTGCAGCAGAGCTGGTCTCCAGTCGTCCTGGTTAATCCTTGCCACTGGACCAAAACCTCGCTCCGTCAAGCCCGTGTGGTGGCTGGTGTGCAACGGCCACCCCACGTTAAAAAAAAAAAATCCACACACAGGCATCTTCCACCCTTCGGGATGTAGTTCGGGACCTGGAATATCAGGTCCTTCATTGAAACACCTGTGAACTCATCCCTTTTTGGCGTGGAAGCAATTCATCCTTGATACGAGGGCCTGCCTCTGATGACTTTTGGATCAGCTCAAGTTGCCAGAGGGTGGGTGGCCAGCCAGGATCTGAGCGGGTGCTCTTCAAGCATTAGCTCCGTCCCCGTTGAGTGCTTTCCAATCTTGTGAAAGTCGCGACTGCTCAGGTTGAACAATAAAGCCCATCACAGTTTCCTCAGCTCTTTTGAATGATGGCGAGCGAGCTGAACCTCTCTGGGCATTGCCCTCAGCCGAGAAAGAACGGCAGTAAATTATAGTTTGTGCACAAGCCCGGGGCACTCAGGATAGAAGTGGAGCAACAACAACAGCAACTATCATTCATATAGCGCCTTTAACGTAGCAAAAGATCCCAAGGTACTTCACAGGAGCGATTATCAAACAGACTTTGACACCGAGCCGGATAAGGAGATATAGGGGCAGGTGAAAGAGGTAGGTTTTCATCATAGACAGTCCCTCGGAGTCGGGGAAGACTTGCTTCCACTCGTAAAATGAGTCCTAAGGTGGCTGAACAGTCCAATACGAGAACCGCAGTCCCTGTCACAGGTGGGACAGATAGTCGTTGAGGGAAAGGGAGGGTGGGACTGGTTTGCCGCACGCTCTTTCCGCTGCCTGCGCTTGCTTTCTGCATGCTCTCGGCGACGAGACTCGAGGTGCTCAGCGCCCTCCCAGATGCACTTCCTCTATTTATGGCGGTCCTTGGCCAGGGACTCCCAAGTGTCAGTGGGGATGTTGCACTTTAGCAGGGAGGGCTTTGAGGGTGTCCTTTGTAACGTTTCCTCTGCCCACCTTTGGCTCGTTTGCCATGAAGGAGTTCCGAGTAGAGCGCTTACTTTTGGAGTCTCGTGTCTGGCATGCGGACGATGTGGCCTGCCCAGCGGAGCTGATCAAGTGTGATCAGTGCTTCAATGCTGGGGATGTTGGCCTGGTCGAGGACGTTAATGTTTGTGCGTCTGTCCTCCCAGGGGATTTGTAGGATCTTGCGGAGGCATCGTTGGTGGTATTTCTCCAGCGACTTGAGGCTCTCCACAGGAGCGTTATCAAACAGAATTTGACACCGAGCCACATAAGGAGATATAGGGGCAGATGAAAGAGGTAGGTTTTAAGGAGCATCTTAAAGGAGCAAAGAGAGGCGGAGAGGTTTAGGGAGAGCAGATGCATTTGACTTTTGCTGTGGAGGTTACATGTTCCAGAGGACACACAAATTAACTCAAACCTGCCTTCTCTTCCACGTCAAATCCTTCTGAGCTGGTCGTTTACTCGGAGCTAATAATAGTAATTGTGAATGGGCTATTTTGAAAGAAATAGCCTGGGGAAAGTAATGAATCTGAATTTCACTTTGACCACCCCCAGCCAAGGACAAACTCTGTAGCTGATTTAAGCTACAATGGAAAAAAACCCAAGTGCACAGACCTGAACTTGTGCTGCTCTCTCCCTTGCTCTGTGCTTTTGAAATTCTGCTTCTTCCTCTTTCGCAAAGCAAATCAAATAAGAACATAAGAAATAGGAGCAGGAGTCAGCCATTCGGCCCCTCGAGCCTGCTCCGCCATTCAATAACATCATGGCTGATCTGATCTTGGCCTGAACGCCACTTCCCACCCGCTCCCCATAACCCTTGACTCCCTTATCGTTCAATAATCTGTATATCTCCACCTTAAATATATTCAATGACCCAGCCTCCACAGCTCTCTGGGGCAGAGAATTCCAAAGATTCATGACCCTCAGAGAAGAAATTCCTCCATCTCCATTTTAAATGGGTGACCTCCCCTTATTCTGAAATGATGCCCTCTTGTTCTAGATTCCCCCACAAGGGGAAACATCCTCTCTGCTTCTTTATCTAAGTCAGACATCCAGGGCCAAAGCTCCCGGTGTAACAGCGTGGATATCCTGTAGGCTGCCTGCGAATTCCCTCTGAGGGCAGTGCTCGAAGATGTGCTCCAGGGTCTGATTAGGAGCTCCACAGTCACATGATGGGGAGGCTTTAATCTTCCACCCATAGAGAAGGTGGCAGCATCGACCGGGACCGGTTCTGAGGCGTTTGATGGTTGTCCACTGTTTGTGAGGAAGGTTTGATCCTTCAGGTTGTACTGTGGGGCTCTTCCATCAGGAATCCATTCTGCTGAAGGCCAATGATTGGTATGCTTGACTCCAAGCAAAGCAGATCTCAATTCAAAGGTCTTGACATTTTGAATAAAAATCAAACTGCCCAACCAACCCTCTCTATTTGTGTATAGTAAGCAGATACATAACACCACACCTTGTAGAAAAGTTCTCAATGGCTAACATGTGCATCCGATTTTCTAATCAGATCTTTTTTTAAAGTTAACCCTCTACTGGGAATTTAAGCAAGCTGAGCTGCAGAGTGCTGGTAGATGGATTTATATATAGTTTAAGAACATAAAAATTAGGAGCTGGAGTAGACCATATGGCCCCTCGAGCCTGCTCGATATTCAATAAGATCATGGCTGATCTTCAAACTCAACTCCACTTTCCCACCCGATCCCCATATCCCTTGATTCCCTGAGACTCCAAAGATCTATCGATCTCAGCTTTGAATATACTCAACGACTAAGCATTCACAGCCCTCTGGGGCAGAGAATTCCAAAGATTCACAACCCTCTGAGTGAAGAAATTCCTCCCCATCTCAGTCCTAAATGGCCGGCCCCTTATCCTGAGACTGTGTCCCCTGGTTCTAGACTCTCCAGCCCGGGGGAAACAACCTCTCAGCATCTACCCTGTCAATCCACTTCAGAATCTTACCTGTTTCAATGAGATCGCCTCTCATTCTTCTTAACTCCAGAGAGTATAGGCTCAATCTACTCAATTTATATCCATTCTCTTGAGTTCCTGGTCTTTAACAAATCATTGCCACAGAGTTACTGTCTGGACCAAGGCACAATTGGGATGTATTGATTGAAGCTTTGCGATGTCCTGGTGATCTAAAAATGCTTTCTTTCTTTCTTAATTATAATCGCTCAACCATTGCTGGCCGTGCCTTCTGTTGCCTAAGCCCCAAGCTCCCTGCCTAAACCCCTCCATCTCTCCACCTCTTTTTCCTGCTTCAAGACGCTCCTCAAAACCTACCTCTTTGACCAAGCTTTTGGTCACTTGCGCTAATTTCTACTTATGCGGCTCGGTGTCAAATTTTTAGCGCATAATACTCCTGTTAAGCGTTGGTACGTTTCACTACATTAAAGGCGCTACATAAATACGAGTAAGAACATAAGAATTAGGAACAGGAATAGGCCATCTAGCCCCTCGAGCCTGCTCCGCCATTCAACAAGATCATGGCTGATCTGGCCGTGGACTCAGCTCCACTTACCCGCCTGCTCCCCATAACCCTTAATTCCCTTATTGGTTAAAAATCTATCTATCTGTGACTTGAATACATTCAATGAGCTAGCCTCAACTGCTTCCTTGGGCAGAGAATTCCACAGATTCACAACCCTCTGGGAGAAGAAATTCCTTCTCAACTCTGTTTTAAATTGGCTCCCCCGTATTTTGAGGCTGTGCCCCCTAGTTCTAGTCTCCCTGACCAGTGGAAACAACCTCTCTGCCTCTATCTTGTCTATCCCTTTCATTATTTTAAATGTTTCTATAAGATCACCTCTCATCCTTCTGAACTCCAACGAGTAAAGACCCAGTCTACTCAATCTATCACCATAAGGTAACCCCCTCATCTCTGGAATCAGCCTAGTGAATCGTCTCTGTACCTAGTCCAAGGCTAGTATATCCTTCCTTAAGTAAGATGACCAAAACTGCACGCAGTACACAGGTGCGGCCTCACCAATACCCTGTACAGTTGCAGCAGGACCTCCCTGCTTTTGTACTCCATCCCTCTCGCAATGAAGGCCAACATTCCATTCGCCTTCCTGATTACCTGCTGCACCTGCAAACTAACTTTTTGGGATTCATGCACAAGGACCCCCAGGTCCCTCTGCACCGCAGCATGTTGTAATTTCTCCTCATTCAAATAATATTCCCTTTTACTGTTTTTTTTCCCCCCCAAGGTGGATGACCTCACATTTTCCGACATTGTATTCCATCTGCCAAACCTTAGTCCATTCGCTTAACCTATCTAAATCTCTTTGCAGCCTCTCTGTGTCCTCTACACAACCCGCTTTCCCACTGATCTTTGTGTCTTTCCCACTAATCTTTGTGTTGTTATTGTTAATTGATTGATGGGCGCTCTAAGCGTGGTGTGATGGCTGTAATGTATGTAGCCATGAGTATGCTCACGGGTTTGTAGAGCTGTTGCATTGTGAATGGCTTAGCCAGTCATGTGACATTCAAAAAGACTCCTTAAAACCCGTGCCAGTTGAGTCTAGGTCATCCACGATGAGGTGTGCAGTTGTGAGCCTGGTGGATGAACTGGTAATGTGTAGTGTGTAGTGTGATTGTTAAACCTTTGTTAATCAACCAACTAGTTCTTCATAGTAATGTGTTGCTATGAATTCTTAAGTAAAGAACCCATGAAGCAAATATATTACAGTGGTCTCTTTTCGCCAACAGGTCCTCCATTTCTCTGTCGGTTTTGGAGCATTCCTCAGCCCCATGATCGCAGATCCCTTCCTTTCAGAAACGAACTGTATAAAGAACAACCTGACTGCCAACGGGACGGCTTCTGACTTGACACACATCCGGAATTCCTTGGTGCCCCACCACATGGTGAACGAGACTCAGTTTGATTTGCCGACCGATGGGCTCGTCATCTCACAAGTGTCCTACGCCTTCTGGATCATGGCCCTGATCAATGTAAGTACAATAGCATGAAGTAAGGTTTCACCGAAAGGCGGAAATGATGGGTAGGCGAAGTCCATCAAGCCCGTCCCACACTGAGACGCTGGAGCATCAATGAAACATAGAAACATAGAAAATAGGTGCAGGAGTAGGCCATTCAGCCCTTCGAGCCTGCACCGCCATTCAATAAGATCATGCCTGATCATTCCCTCAGTACCCCTTTCCTGCTTTCTCTCCATACCCCTTGATCTCTTTAGCCGTAAGGGCCATATCTAACTCCCTCTTGAATATATCCAATGAACTGGTATCAACTCTCTGCGGCAGGGAATTCCACAGGTTAACAACTCTGAGTGAAAAAGTTTCTCCATCTCAGTCCTAAATGGCCTACCCCTTATCCTAAGACTATGTCCCCTGGTTCTGGACTTCCCCAGCATCGGGAACATTCTTCCTGCATCTAACCTGTCCAGTCCCATCAGAATCTTATACATTTCTATGAGATCCCCTCTCATCCTTCTAAACTCCAGTGTATAAAGGCCCAGTTGATCCAGTCTCTCCTCATATGTCAGTCCAGCCATCCCTGGAATCAGTCTGGTGAACCTTCCCTGCACTCCCAATAGCAAGAATGTCCTTCCTCAGATTAGGAGACCAAAACTCAACACAATATTGGCTAAACAATTCTCAACCCCTCCCCCCACTCACATCTATAATGCCATCATCATCATAGGCAGTCCCTCGAAACGAGGATGATTTGCTTGCAAGCCAAAAAAGGATGAGTTCTCAGGTGTTTCAATGAAGGACCTAATATTCAAGGTTCTGAACTACATCCTGAGGGGTGGAAGATGCCTGTGCGTGGATTTTTTTAACGTGTGATGGCCATTGCACACCAGCCACCACACGGGCTTGACAGAGCTAGGTCTTGGTCCTGTGGCAAGGGTTAACCAAGACGACTGGAGACCAGCTCTGCTGCACGGACCTAGTGCGCACACATATTGCAGTGTGGCCTGGCCCATGCCGCCCCTGGGCCCCTGGCATACATCACCTAAAATGTATGCACCCATGAGTATGCTCGCACGTTTGTAGAGTTGTTGCATTGTTGTTAATTGATTGATGGGAGCTCTTGGCATGGCACGATAGCTGTAATGTATGTACTTGCGAGTATGCTCAAGGTTTGTGGAGCTGCTGCACTGTGAGTGGCATAGCCAGTCACGTGATGTTCACAAGACTCAATAAAACCCCAGTCAGTTGGGTCTAGGTCATCCACGATGAGGTACGCAGTTGTGAACCTAGTGGATGAACTGGTAATGTGTAGTATGATTGTTAAACCTTTGTTGATAAACCAACTAGTTCTTAATAGCAATGTGTTGCTATAAATTCTTAAGCAAAGAACCCATGAAGCAAATACATTACAGCAACCAACCTTGCAGCCCATACAATCTCCTGGGGGAAGGAAAAAACAAACCACTCCAATAAGGAGAAAGGTATTCTGAAAAATTCCTCTCCGACTCCTTCAGGTGATCGAAACCAGTGTGGGAGATCTCACAGCCCGAGTGTTCTCTATAAAGACCTTTTTATGTGATACCAGCTCTGCCCCAGTCAGGAACTTGAAGGTGATGCAACAGCTGGCAACACATTCCATCTGTGAACACCTCCTTGCTTAAAGAGGAACAGCCCAATACCCTGTGTATTCCTGCTCTTGCACAGTTTAAACTCATGCCCCTGGTCCTTCCCAATCTGTTAAAATAGGTTAATCTATCTGCTGCAATGCTCTATGCAGCCCTTTCATTATTTGATGATGTTCACAAGACTCAATAAAACCCCAGCCAGTTTGGTTCGTGGGATCCACTGCAATTTTGTCCCCTTCAAGTACAATGCTCCATACTATAATGTATGCACCAGTGAGTATGCTCACAGGTTTGTAGAGCTGTTGCATTGTGAGTGGCTTAGCCAGTCATGTGATGTTCACAAGACTCAATAAAACCCCTGTCAGTTGGGTCCAGGTCATCCACGATGAGGTATGCAGTTGTGAACCTAGTGGATGAACTGGTAATGTGTAGTGTGTTTGTTAAGCTTTTGCTAATAAACCAACGAGTTCTTAATAGCAATGTGTTGCTGTGAATTCTTAAGCACAGAACCCACGAAGCAAATACATTACAGTGGGGTGTTCGGAGAAACACTCCTGCACTTCCAAGCCCCCGCAACAATAGTTTCCAACTCGCCCTTTCCGGAGAGTTATTGGCCTGTGGAACGGGTCTGAGACCGTCCCAGCTCGCTCCAACCACCGTTCCCCATAAGCTATGCGGCAGTACAGCGACCAGGAGGTCCCGCGCATGCCTGCTCACCGGCTGCAACGCTGGAAAAACGACCGTACGGCAAATTTAAAGGGGCCCACGCCTAGAATCAAAGTTGGCGGGATCATTGGCTCCAATCCAAAATGGCAAATCGGGGCCCCAGTTTGTGCAGCATCGGCCTGGGTTAAAATTGCAGTCGGGCCCCAGTGACATCATCGGAGCCCGAACTGCCTATTTAAAACTGCACCCCGTATTATTGCATCCGGGGGTATAAACGACATTGCGCAGGAAGGCAGCGGGATCGGAGGGCGTGAATCGCCACCGTGATTTTAACAGCCCACCCACCCGAAAAAAAGGCATAACTGGACCCTTTGTGGTTTTTGCAACCGCACGGGAGGATTGTGGATTTTGATTTGCAGTAAGTCTGATTTGAAACTGACTAGCAAAGAAAAGAACATATGCCCAGAATAAATGTAAGCCTTTCTTTATTGAATCTACTTCCAGCTTCCTTACAGGCAGTCTGCTCCAGATAATAGCATAACATTTTTTTTTAATTCTTCTCATGACGTGGATAGAGAATTGGTTGGCAGACAGGAAGCAAAGAGTGGGAATAAACGGGTCCTTTTCAGAATGGCAGGCAGTGACTAGTGGGATGCCGCAGGGCTCAGTGCTGGGACCCCAGCTATTTACAATAAAGATCAATGATTTAGACGAAGGAATTGAATGTAATATCTCCAAGTTTGCAGATGACACTAAGCTGAGTGGCAGTGTGAGCTGTGAGGAGGATGCTAAGAGGCTACAGGGTGACTTGGACAGGTTAAGTGCGTGGACAAATGCATGGCAGGTGCAGTATAATGTAGATAAATGTGAGGTTATCCACTTTGGTGGCAAAAACAGGACGGCATATTATTTTCTGAATTCTGACATTAGTAAAAGGGGAGGTGCAACGAGACCTGGGTATCATGGTACATCAGTCATTGAAAGTAGGCATGCAGGTACAGCAGACAGTAAAGAAAGCAAATGGCATGTTGGCCTTCATAGCGAGAGGATTTGAGTATAGAAGCAGGGAGGTGTTACTACAGTTGTACCTGGTGAGACGACACCTTGAGTATTGTGTGCAGTTTTGGTCTCCTAATCTGAGGAAGGACTTTCTTGCTATTTATGGAGTGCAGCGAAGGTTCACCAGACTGATTCCCGGGATAGTAGGACTGACATATGAAGAAAGACTGGATCGACTAGGCTTATATTCATTGGAATTTAGAAGAATGAGAGGGGATCTCATAGAAGCATATAAAATTCTGGCGGGATTGCACAGGTTAGATGCAGGAAGAATGTTCCTGATGTTGGGGAAGTCCGGAACCAGGGGTCACAGTCTAGGGATAAGGGGTAAGCCATGTAGGACCGAGATGAGGAGAAACTTCTTCACTCAGAATTGTGAACCTGAGGCATTCTCTACCACAGAAAGTTGTTGAGGTCAATTCGTTAGATATATTCAAAAGGGAGTTAGATGTGGCTCTTACGGCTAAAGGGAAGAGTGGGTATGGAGAGAAGGCAAGAGTGGGGTACTGAAGTTGCATGATCAGCCATGATCATATTGAATGGTGGTGCAGGCTTGAAGGGCCGAATGGCCTACTCCTGCACCTATTTTCTATGTTTCCCCCCACCTCTGGTTCTTTTGCCAATTACCGTAGAAGGACAAGGGCAGCAGGCGCATGGGAACACCACCACCTCCACGTTCCCCTCCGAGTCTCACACCATCCTGACTCGGAAATATATCGGCTGTTCCTTCATCGTCGCTGGGTCACAATCCTGGAACTCCCTCCCTAACAGCACTGTGGGAGCACCTTCACCACACGGACTGCAGCGGTTCAAGAAGGCGGCTCACCACCACCTTCTCAAGGGATGGGCAATCCCGTGAACAAATAAAAAAAACATCATAAATCTGTGTCCTCTGGTTACCGCCCCTCCCATCAGTGGAAATGGTCACTTCTTCTTACTTACAGGTGCAGAAATGATGGTGCAATCATTTACAGAGGTACAGATCAGCCAGGGTCCAGTTTGAATGGCGGAACAGGCTCGAGGGGCTGAATGGCCTCCTCTTCTCTGTACAGCAAGAGGGATCGGAGCATCCAACTTCTTTTTATTAAATACTTTAATCCTGTCGGTGCGAAGCTATAACAAAAAATAAAAGCTAAGAACTGTCCCGGATGTCTTTGTTTACAAAAAAGGATTGGGACATTCCTGGACTGTTCACCAAGGTACACCTTAATCTCCCAACTGAAAGGAGTTTATTTATTTCACTGTCAATTATCCACTCTCTCCTGCCTGTCAGAACTGTACCTGGAGTTAATTTGCGTTTTCTCAGTGCAGCTCCTTCTGTTCCGTGCTGCCTCACTTGAGTCCGACCTGGCTTCGCTTTGTTTACTGATAACAACTTTCTCAAAAGCAAAGTACTGCGGACGCTGGTAATGTGAAACAGAGAAAGCAGGTCAGGCAGCGTCTGTGGGGAGAGAGAAACAGAGTTGACGTTTCAGGTCGACGGCCTTTCGTCAGAACTGGAAAAAGTTGGAGATGTAACAGGTTTTAAGCAGGGAAAGTGAAGGAGAGGGGGTAGGAAAGAACAAAAGGGAAGGTCTGTGATCGGGTGGAAGGCAGGAGAGATTAAACGACAAAAGGGACGATGGTGTGAGACGAAAGAGGGTGGTAACAGGACATGTAAAGAAACAAAAGACGGAACTCGAGGAGGTGTAAATGGGAACGGCAGAATCATTACTAGTTGCTGCTAAAAAAAAAAGAAAGACTTGCATTTCTATAGCGCCTTTCACTAATTGCCCTTGAAGGCGATGGTGAGCTGCCGCCTTGAATGAATGGTTTGCTAGGCCATTTTGGAGGGCAGTTAAGAGTCAATCACATCTCTGCGGGTCTGGAGTCACATAGGCCAGACTGGGTAAGAGCAGCAGATTTCCTTCCCTAAAGCCCATTAGTGAACCAGTTGGGTTTTTCCGACGATCCGGTAGTTTCATGGCGCTAGTTCTTTTATTGCAGGTTTATTTAATTAACTGACTCTAAATTGCCCAGCTGCCATGGTGTGCTTGTGAACTGGTGTCACAAATCCAGGCTTCTGGATAACATCATCATCATCGGCAGTCCCTCGGAATCGAGGAAGACTTGCTTCCACTCTAAGAATGAGTCCTTCGGTGGCTGCACAGTTCATTATGAGAACCACAGTCCCTGTCACAGGTGGGACAGATAGTCGTTGAGGGAAAGGGTGGGTGGGACAGGTTTGACGCACGCTCTTTCCGCTGCCTGCGCTTGTTTTCTGCACGCTCTCGGCGATGAGACTCGAGGTGCTCAGCGCCCTCCCGGATGCACTTCCTCCACTTAGGGCGGTCTTTGGCCAGGTTCTCCCTGGTGTCGGTGGGGATGTTGCACTTTATCAGGGGGGGCTCCGAGGGTGTCCTTGTAGCGTTTCCTCTGCCCACCTTGGGCTCGTTTGCCATGAAGGAGTTCCGAGTCGAGCGCTTGCTTTGGGAGTCTTGTGTCTGGCATGCGAACGACGTGGCCTGCCCAGTAACATAATCACTATTCCGCTGCAGCCGTTAACCCATGCTGTTCTTTCTCGGTAGTTGCCGGTGCCCGTGGCCGTACTTTTCCTGATGTGTAAGCAGGGATTCGGGGGCTGCTGTGGTAAGAAGAGCACACCGCTCCTCCCGGCCGAGGAGCTTCCCCGGGATGTGCAGATGGACAGATTATCGCCAGGGCAGGAGAAGGCGCTGCGTGCTAAAGGTAGGCGAAGTGCACAAGTGTGTAATGTATGCACCGGTGAGTATGCTCACAGGTTTGTAGAGCTGTTGTTTGAAGGGGCGGCTCCTCCATTTCTGGCTGCGCTTCAGTCCCACGCTGCTGATCTTTACGGAGGGGAGCCGGGAGGTCGGAGGGCCTCCTCGTTGGGCTGCTCCTGGGCCTGGCCAAAGTGGCCATTAACCAGTCAAGGCAGCGGGTGGTTGAGGGGGTCATTCAGCCCGACTGCCTGCCTCTCTTCGCACCAGGATGTCCCTGGAGACGGCGCATGCGGTGTCCACCGGTACACTCACGGCCTTCCGCAAGAGGTGGGCACTGGAGGGTCACCCCCGGCAACCAAATTTTAATTTGACCATTTATTGCTTTAAAAGTTTTATTTGTTAATTTATCGGTTCTAGTGCCCCTTTAATAAGGGGGCACTTGTTTTAAAGTTCTACTCAAAATAGTTGTAGAGCTGTTCAGTTGGGAGTGGCTTAGCCAGTCACATGATATTCACAAGACTCAATAAAACCCCAGCCAGTTGGATTCGGGGAATCCATGATGAGGCAGGTGGTTGTGAGCCTGGTGGATGAACCGGTAATGTGTCACCTGATTGTTAAACCTATTGCTAACAAACCAACTAGTTCTTCATAGCAACGTGTTGCTATGAATTCTTAAGCAAAGAACCTATGGAGCAAATACATTGCGATGTGAAACAATGTCAACACGTGCGTATGTGCTGTCGGAGGTGCCGTCCTTCGGATGAGATTTTAAGCCAAGGGCTCCGGTCTGCTCGTCTGCTCTCTAACGTGCCCCTGGCACTATTTCAAAAGAGCAGGAGAGTTTTCCCCAGTGTCCTGACCACTCCCTCCACCAGCCAATTTGCACACAGCAAGCACCCAAAAACAGCAATGTACTAACGACCAGATAATCTGTTTCTTTAGTGATGTTGATTGAGGGATAAATATTGGCCAGAACACCAGGGATAACTCCCTTGGCTCTTCTTCAATATACACAGACTTGCATTTATATAGCACCTTTCACAACCACCGGATGTCCCAAAGCGCTTTACAGCCAATGAAGTACTTTTGGAGTGCAGTCACTGTTGCAATGTAGGAAACATGGCAGCCAATTTGCGCACAGCAAGCTCCCACAAACAGCAATGTGATAATGACCGGATCATCTGTTTGTTATGTTGGTTGGGGGATAAATATTGGCCCAGGACAAGTAGTGCCATGGGATCTTTTACATCCACCTGAGGGCAGACGGGACCTCGGTTTAACGTCTCATCCATAAAACTGCCCCCTCCCCCCGCCCAACAGTGCAGCACTCCCTCAGCACTGCACTGGAGTGTCAGCCTAGATTTTGTGCTCAAGTCCCTGGAGTGGGGCTTGAAACGAAAACCTTCTGACTCACAGGCGAGAGAGTGCTCCCCTTTGAGCTGTGGCTGACGCTTTAAGATGAGAGGTTAGATAATGCTCTTTGCAGTTAGAATCGACCATCTGTGTCAACAAACGCTGTGAACCAGTTATCTATAACACACTAATATTGCCGGTTAAGTGAACGGGCTGAACTGCAAGTTTCTATTAGGCTGTCATCTTGTTCAATGCTACAATTATTGGCCTATTACCAGCCCAAAGTACAATGCAGTTTTAGATAAATTTTAACCCTATAATCTATGAAATGTCTGCGAGTAAAGTACTAGATGTTAACTGTTCCCAAGGTATTGAACTTTAAAAAAATCTCATCCCCTCCCACACTCATGTTTTTTTTCTTAACGCACTGGGGATTGCTGGAATGTGGGATCGTGAGACTGGGGCACCCTTCAGTACCTTGCACAAGTGCCTTCTCTTCACCTGCAGTGCCTGCACAGTGTCTTGTCAGCAGGCCATTCAACCGTGAGCCTCTATTGCTGCCAAACCCGGCCCTGCTCTCAGTCAGTGCCTGCACATTTTCACCGTACAGCACCAAACATCAAAGTAGCGATCAGGAGCTGGGACCCTTGCTGAATTCATTCCTCACAAAGAAAGACTTGCATTTCTATAGCGCCTTTCACCACCTCAGGATGTTCCAAAGCGCTCTGCAGCCAATGAAATATTATTTGGAGCGCAGTCACTGTTGTAATGTAGGAAACACGGCAGGTAATTTGCGTACAGCAAGCTCCCACAGACAGCAATGTTTTCTCCATTTAAATTATAATAACAACCAGATAATCTTTTTAGTGATGATTGAGGGATAAATAATGGGCAAGGCCTCTGCTCTTCTTTGAAATAGTGGACACAAGATCTTTCACGCCCACCTGAGAGCAGATGGGGACCTCAGGTTAACGTCTCATCCAGAAAGATAACCCCTCTGACAGTGCAGCACTCTTTCAGTAGTCAGCCCGGATTACATGCTCAAAGCTGTGGAGTGAGATTGGAACCCACGACCCAGAGACAGGAGTGCTGCCTGCTGAGCCACAGCTAACACTTGTATGGCAGTCCTGTTCAGCACTGCACCAGCTTCCTCCATCTGCCCCCACCCGCCCCCGCCGATCTGTATCGGGATTTCTGCCCCAACTCCAGCGTTGCAGCAAGTGAAAACTGGCGAGGCTGGAGTCAGACAGTGAATGCACCTCTTCGATACATCAGGGAGGGTGAAGGAGGTTGATGATCTTGAAATTTGTTTGCAAAACACCACAGCTGTGTTGCGTAAATAGCCACCGAGAGCCTGCTATGTTTAAATAGCAGCACTAGTAAATGCGGTACAGGAGGCTGAGTTTGCAACCGTGATTTGTGGCCAAGATCCTCCTCAAACAGTCAGCGGCTGACCTTGTTCGTGCATTGAGCAGCCCGGAGGCTCATTCCTGTCGGCATCACAAAGTAGAGAGCTAGACCGACAGAGTTACTCCCGGGGATATTCCTCCCTTCCTCCTCGCTCCGAGGACGGGCTCGGGGTCCTGGCTGTGCGCTGGTCGGCAGCGTGGACAATGGGGACTGGGGCAAGGTGCCTGTGGACAGCTGTGTCTCCTGCAACCCGTGCCTCAGCAAGAGGTCAACACATTCAGGAGGGTGAAGGGGGGGGGGGGGGGCGGTGAGGAAACTGGTCAGGAAAGAAGAGGGGAATTCGTAACCAGACGCGTGAGAAGGAATGAATTCTGCTGCCCTTGCTTCTTCCCTGCAGTAGGGCTCGCTGTTGCCCCTCAGGATGAGGAGCAGGCCATTCAGCCCCTTGGCAGAAATAATAGAAAAGCAAAATTATAATTTAAATGGAAAAAAAATTGCAAAGTGCTGCAGTACAGCGGGACCTGGGGGCCTTGTGCATGAAACACAAAAAGTGAGTATGCAGGTACAGCAAGTGATCAGGAAGGCAAATGAAATGTTGGCCTTTATTACAAGGGGGATAGAGTATAAAAGCAGAGAAGTCTTGTTACAACTGTACAAGGTATTGGTGAGGCCACACCTGGAGTACTGCGTACAGTTTTGGTTACCGTATTTAAGGAAGGATATACTTGCATTGGAGGCTGTTCAAAGAAGGTTCACTAGGTTGATTCCGGAGATGAGGGGGTTGACTTATGAGGATAGGTTGAGTAGGTTGGGCCTATACACATTGGATTTCAGAAGAATGAGAGGTGATCTTATCGAAACATATAAGATAATGAAGGGGCTTGACAAGGTGGATGCAGAGAAGATATCCCCACTCATAGGGGAAACTAAAACTAGGGGATATAGTCTTAGAATAAGGGGCACCCATTTAAAACTGAGATGAGGAGACATTTCTTCTTTCAGAGGGTTGTAATTCTGTGGAATTCTCTGCCCCAAAGAACTGTGGAGGCTGGGTCATTGAATATATTTATGACGGTGATAGACAGATTTTTGAGCGATAAAGGGTTATGGGGAGTGGGCAGGGAAGTGGAGCTGAGTCCATGATCAGATCAACCATGATCTGTTGAATGGCGGAGCAGGCTCGAGGGGCTAAATGGCCAACTGCTGCTCCTATTTCTTATGTTGAGCTTGTTCCGCCATTCAGTGAGATTCTGGTCGATCTGTAGCCAATCCACCCACCTTGGCTCGCTTCATACCATCGTCGAGCAAAAATCCTGATATGAATAGCCTGAACTCGGGAGGCAGCTCACAGATGACACTCTCCTGGAATCTGAAGTAGTGACCCGAGAATTGTGGCCTCGCCGGGTCTGTACAGTGTGCACACGCACCCAGAGAGGCCTCGGAAAAGCCGGTTCTCGGCATGCAATGCGCATGCACAGAGAACCTGCATTTGTGATCAGGAGGGCCTTCGCGGGCGGAGATTTGGGCTATTTGGCCAACTCTTGCCCAGCGAATGTCATTCAAACTCCTACGGCTGGTAAAAGCTGGTGTATAGCTTACTTTTAACCAGCATAAGAGTTTTAAAACATAGAAAAATGTAAATGTTATCACTAATTTTTATATTAAAAATCCTGTCCATTAAGGTAAGATTATTTTTAACCCTATTAAAACATTTTGTAAAAATTTGAACACATTTTTTTTTTCTAAGACATTTAATTACATTCAATTTCAATTAATTTTAAATATGTGAGGTGTTTTTTTTTTAAATTTATTGTGTAGTGTTTCTGTGTTTTGGGGCGTATTCTCATTGATTGTAATGGGAGCTCGTACAAACGGAGCTCGCATTATTATCAATGAGAATACTCCAGGTTCAGAGAAACATAGAAATTTACAGCGCAGAAGGAGGCCATTTCGGCCCATCGTGTCCAAGCCGGCCGACAAACAGCCCCACGGCCCTCGGTCAGCAGCCCTGGAGGTTACATATAAACCTGTGAACTATGAACAATGGCGGAAAGTAAAGAGCACCCAGCCCAACCAGTCCGTCCCACACAACTGTGACACCCCTTACGCCGAAACATTCTACACTCCATCCCAACCAGAGCCATGCGATCTCCTGGGAGAGTCAAAAAAACATAAAAACCCAGGCCAATTGAGGAAAAGAAAATCTAGGAAAATTCCTCTCTGACCCATCCAGGCGATTGAAACTAGTCCAGGAGATCACCCGGGCCATATTCAATTCCCTGCAGTACTTACCATCGTATCTTCACCGGCCAACAAGAGGTTATCCAGTCTAATCCCACTTACCAGCTCTAGGTCCGTAACTCTGCAGGTTACGGCACTTCATTGGTGGTCCAGGCCCACGTGATCCCAGGTTGCGCTTACATTCCTGCGATGTGTGAGCCCATACGCTGGGCTGCGCAGCTAGGCCCCGGACAGTAGATATACCTTCCTCCGAGACCACCAGGTACTTTTGGGGGGGAAAAAAATTTTGGTCGGAAGCGTCTGCCCGCAGGAAACCTCCGTCCGCAATTTTCGGGCCAATGTCCTAAAATGAAGGGGTGGGAAAGGGAAAGGTGGGTAGAGAGTAGATGATGGACTGGATATTCTGCATACATTCGCAGAGACACAGCTAATGGGTGTACAATCCCACAGTTGATTTTACATTACAACATTGACTCCACTTCAAAAGTACTTCATTGGCTGTGAAACATCCTCCGGTCTGGAAAGGTGCTATATAAATGCAAGCTCATTCTTTCTTTAAAATGAAGGGAAGAGGCATATAGGGCTCTATAACAATGTAAAAGTCATTTTGGTCATGTATCAGGTATAAGAAAGACCGAAGGGCCATTGTGCAATGCCGTCCATGCTGTTCGGTGCCGACAGGTGTGAGGTTTAAGTGGCCAGGTGAACCTGTGTAGACTTGCAACTTTTTGGCCCAACTTTTAATTTAAAGAGTGGGCGTTGCCCATAGCACCAGGTGAGTAAATTTCCCCGGCAGCTAAATACAAACTTTTATTTCAACTGCTCTGACACCTGCGGGAATGTCGAAACTGTAACTGCATAAAAGATCTGGTCTAAATGTATAAATGTGCAGCAGCATGATGCGACTTTTTGGAGTAACAATCTTGGCTCATAGAATCATAGAAATTGACAGCGCGAAAGGGGACCATTCGGCCCATCGTGTCCGCGCCGGCCGACAAAGAGCTACCCAGCCTAATCCCACTTTCCAGCTCTTGGTCTGTAGCCCTGTAGGTTACGGCACTTCAACTGCACTTCCTGGTACTTTTTATATGTGGTGAGGGTTTCTGCCTCTACCACCCTTTCAGGCCGTGAGTTCCAGACCCCCACCACCCTCTGGGTGAAAAAATATCTCCTCTAAACTCTCAATTTAACTCAAATGCCCCCTGGTAGTTGACCCCTCTGCTAACGGAAATAGGTCCTTCCTATCCACTCTAACGAGGCCCCTCATAATTTTATACACCTCAATAAGGTCTCCCCTCAGCCTCCTCTGTTCCAAAGTAAACAACACCATTCTTTCCAATCTATCCCGAAAGCTAAAATTCTCCAGTCCAGGCAACATCCTCGTAAATCTCCTCTGTACTAGAAATGGTGCAATAATACCCTTCCTGTAAGGCAGTGACCAGAACTGCACGCAGTACTCCAGCTGTGGCCTAACTTGTGTTTTATACAGTTCAAGCATCACCCTCCCTGCCATTATATTCTATGCCAGTCGACAGATCACTCGGCTCTGGGTCAGAAGGTTGTGGGTGGAGGATCAACTCCAGGGTCTTGAGCACATCATCCAGTTCAGTGCAGTACTGGGCCGGGGGTCACTGCGCCGTCATCTGCCTCAGACATTAAACCGAAGCCTTAACTGCCCGCTAAGATCCAGCGTGACACTACTTTACAAAGAACGAGAATGTCGTCCTGGCTCAACCAACATCATCAAAGCAGATTATCTGCTCGGGTATCAGATCGCTGTTTGTGGGAGCTTGCTGTGCGTGAATCGGCTGCACATTATAACAGTGACTGCACCTCGAGATTATGCCGTTGACTGTGATGAGTTTTGGGATGTCCTAAGTTACAGACGCCGTACAAATGCAAGTTCTTTCTTTCTTGGTGCTAACTGGTGTGCTGACATAGTCGCGGCTCACGTGAAAAACAAATGGCTACTCGGATGAGATATCAGGGGGCTGTCAGGGTGGATCTACAACAACAGCTTGTATTTATATAGCGCCTTTAACGTAGCAAAACATCCCAAGGCGCTTCACGGGAGTGTTTTAAGACAAAAAAAAATACATTTGGCACCGAGCCACATAACAAATTACGTCAGAAGACCAAAAGCTTGGTCAAAGAGGTAGATTTTAAGGAGCGTCTTAAAGGAGGAGAGAGGCGGAGAGGTTTAGGGAGGGAGTTCCAGAGCTTGGGGCCTAGGCAGCTGAAGGCACGGCCACCGATGGTTGAGCGATTATAATCAGGGATGCTCAAGAGGGCAGAATTTGAGGAGGGGTTATTAGAACACAGGAAATAGGAGCAGGATTAGGCCAGCTGGCCCCTCGAGCCTGCTCCGCCATTTAATAAGATCATGGCTGATCTGATCATGGACTCGGCTCCACTTCCCTGCCCACTCCCCATAACCCTTTATTCCCTTACCGCTCAAAAATCTGTCTATCTCCACCTTAAATATATTCAATTACCCAGCCTCCACAGAATTCCACAGATTTACAACCCTCTGAGAAGAAATTCCTCCTCATCTCAGTTCTAAATGGGCAGCCCCTTATTCTAAGACTATGTCCCCTAGTTTTAGTTTCCCCTATGAGTGGAAATATCCTCTCTGCATCCACCTTGTCGAGCCCCCTCATTATCTTATAAATTTCGATAAGAAACACCTCTCATTCTTCTGAACTCCAATGAGTAGAGGCCCAACCTACTCAACCCCCTCCTCTCTGGAATCAATTTAGTGAATCTTCTCTGAACAGCCTCCAATGCAAGTATATCCTTCCTTAAATACGGAGACCAAAACTGTATGCAGTACTCCAGGTGGAGCCTCACCAATACCCTGCATAGTTGTAGCAGGACTTCTCTGCTTTTATACTCTATCCCCCTTGCAGTAAAGGCCAACATTCCATTTGCCTTCCTGATTACTTGCTGTACCTGCATACTCACTTTTTGTGTTTCATGCACAAGGACCCCCAGGTCCCTCTGTACTGCAGCACCTCGCAATTTCTCTCCATTTAAATTATAATTTTGCTTTTCTATTTTTTCTGCCAAAGTGGGTAACCTCACATTTTCCCACATTATACTCCATCTACCAAATGTTTGCCCACTCACTTAGCCTGTCTATACATTCCTTTGCAGATTTTTTGTGTCCTCCTCACAATTTGCTTTCCCACCCATCTTTGTATCGCCAGCTGTGAGGCTGAAGGAGATTACAGAGATAGGGAGGGGCGAGGGACTTGTAAACAAGGATGAGAATTTTGAAATCGAGGCGTTGCTTCGATGCAGGTCAGCGAGCACAGGGGGTGATGGGTGAGCGGGACTTGGTGTGAGTTAGGACACGGGGCAGCGAGCACAGGGGGTGATGGGTGAGCGGGACTTGGTGTGAGTTAGGACATGGGCAGCCAAGTTTTGGATGACCTCAAGTTTACATGGGTATAATGTGGGAGGCGTTGCAATAGTCAAGTCTCGAAGTAACAAACGCATGGATGAGGGTTTCAGCAACAGATGAGATCTAGCCTGAAGGGACCCAAAGCGTGGTCAAAGTTGTACTGTCAAATATATCCCAAACTTTTGCCCCCAGAATAGGTCGTGACCTTCAGGAGAGGAGGGAGAAGGGGAGAATATTAAGGGAGAGAGAGAGAGATTAAGTGGACAGGGTGGAGATAGTGACACCTGATTACAGTAAACAAGTTGTGATAGCGTCTGGAATAATGTGCTACTGTCTCTGGTTCATGAATATTTTGCAACAAACAACATGCCAGACCACGCCGATGTGACTCCCCCACTTCTAGGAAAAATTTATATCTCACTCTAGAATTATGTAGCCCCCCCCCCCCTCCCAGAGAGCAATGACGTGACAGACAGATCAGACGGGAAACATTTAAAGAAAAAAAAGACTTGTATTTATATAGCGCCTTTCACGACCACCGGACGTCTCAAAGCGCTTTGCAGCCAATGAAATACTTTTTGAGTGTAGTCACTGTTGTAATGTGGGAAACGCGGCAGCCAATTTGTGCACAGCAAGCTCCCACAAACAGCAATGTGATAATAAGCAGATAATCTGGATTTTGTTATGCTGATTGAGAGATAAATACTGGCTCCAGGACACCAGGGAAAGCTCCACTTGCACTTCTTTGGAATAGTGCCACAGGAGCTCAGCTTAATGTCTCATCCTAAAATCAGCACCTCCAGCAGTGCAGCACTCCCTCAGCATTGCAGGTGTCAACCTAGATTTATGTGCTTAAGTTCCTGCAGTGGGACTTGAACCCACACCCTTCTGACTCCAAGGCAAGCGTGCTACCCACTGAGTCACAGCTGACACGGGGCTCTGGGGACTGGGGAGAGAGCAGGTGGAGTGTGGAACCAATTGGACAGCTCTTTCAATGAGCCGTCACAGCACCAAGGGCTGGTTGGCCATCGAGTCCATGAATGGGCAGCTGGACCCCGAATCTGTCGACGTGGCTTCTAGCCGAGCTGTTTGAAACCGGTTCATCTTGTGTTTGCAAAACATCGACTGCAAACATGTCAACATTTTCTTGCCCTGATCACAGCCAGAGAAACGCCCAATTCATCAAATGTTAAAAGCAGTTTACAAAAGGTCTTTATTAGTCGGATCACATTTCATCAATCATTAACTTGTGATGGCTCGATACTCTGAAATCACCATACTGTCTAGAGTTTGCTCATCAAAAAGCTCCCTCTATCAGCAATGTATCCAAGAAAACAATGCCACGTTTACTACATTACAACAGTGACTACACTTCAAAAGTACTTCATTGGCTGTGAAGCGCATTGCGACGTCCTGAGGTCGTGAAAGGTGCTATATAAATGCAAGTCTTTATTGTGGTATAGTTCAAGCCCCTCGCTGCGGTATCAGCTTTGACTTAGTTGGTGGCGCGCTCCTCTCTAAGTTATAAGGTTGTAAACCTAAGCCCCACTTCAGCACTTGAGCGCATAATCCAGGGCTGATATGTCAGTGCACTACTGAGGGAGTGCTGCACTGTCAGAGGTGCTGTCTTTCGGGTGAGACATTAAACTTGATGGGCAGAAAAGATCCCGTACTACTTTTCCGAAAAAGGAGTAGACAGTTTCCCTGGATGAAATTCCTCTCTCAACCACCAACATCACCAAGAGCACATTAGCTGGTCATTCATCTCCTTGCTGTCTGTGGGAGCTTGCTGTGCGCTAATTGACTGCCACGTTTTCCTACATTACAACAGTGACAATACTTAAAAAGTACTTTGTTGGCTGTGAAGCATTTTGGGAAATCCTGAGGACATGAAAGATTGATGGCTGTGCATGCCTACATAGCGACTGCCAGTCAGAAGTACTTGATTGATTCAAGGTGTGAAAGGTGCGATATAAATGCAAACTCTAGCTTTCATGTTCCAGAGTTTGAAACAAGAGAATCTATCATTGTAGCACTGGGTGTTGTTCACAGTTGACATGGAGACAATATGAACATTTAATTCGCTTCACTGAAACCCTGACAATAATGAATGTTCTTCCTTGATACTTCACAGTCCTGTAATACCGGAACACTTTCTACCTGACTGGTACCTTGTGGGATTCATTTAACCTGTTGAGTGTAACAGAGTGGTTCGAATGTAGAACTCACTATAAGGAGTAGTCAAGCCGTATCCATAGAGGTATTTAAGGGGCGACTATAGCACGTTTTACGACCACTTGACAAGGTGCTTTACAGCCAATGAAGTACTTTTGGAGTTTAGTCACTGTTGTAATGTGGGAAACGCGGCAGCTAATTTGTGCACAGCAAGCAATAAAAACAGAGAATGCTAGACATCTCAGTGGGTCAGGCAGCATCTGGGGAGAGAGAAACAGAGTTAACGTTTTGGGTCTGTGACCCTTCGTCAGAACTGGAGTGTCCGTAAAGAACAGATTCTTAACCAGCACTGAAAGAGGGGGAAAAAAGAACAAAAAGGAAGGTCTGTGATAGGGTGGAAGACAGGAGAGATTAGAGAGACAAAAGGGATGACGGGCCAAATAGAAATGGTAACGATAGAGGTTAGATCTGGATGGGGTGTGAATGGCGTAGTAATTCTATTCGAGACAAAGAAGGGGAAAAAATGGAAAAAGAGAAGAAAGAAATAAAAACATAAGATGGGGGGGGGGGGGGGGGGGGGGAGGGAAAGGGATGTGTTTTTTCTGAACACTCCAGTTCTGACAAAGGGTCACAGACCCGAAATGTTAACTTTGTTTGTCTCTCCACAAATGTTACCTGACCAGCTGAGATTTCCATCATGCTCTGTTTTTATTTCAGATTCCAGCTACTGCAGTATTTTGCTTTTGTATTTGTACACAGCAAGCCCACACAAACAGCAATCTGATGACCAGATGGTTTTTATGATGTTGATTGAGCGATAAATATTGGCCAGGACACCGTGGATAACTTCCCTGCTCTTCTTTGAAATAGTACCATGGGATTTTTCACGTCCACCTGAGGGGGCAGACAGGGCCTCGGTTTAGAACATAAGGACATAAGGACATGGAACAGGAGTAGGCCATCTAGCCCCTTGAGCCTGCTCTGCCATTCAATAAGATCATGGCTGATCTGGCCGTGGACTCAGCTCCACTTACCCGCCCGCTCCCTGTAACCCTTAATTCCCTTATTGGTTAAAAATCTATCTATCTGTGATTTGAATACATTCAATGAGCTAGCCTCAACTGCTTCCTTGGGCAAGAATTCCACAGATTCACAACCCTCTGGGAGAAGAAATTCCCTCTCAACTCGGTTTTAAATTGGCTCCCCTGTATTTTAGTGCCCCCTAGTTCTAGTCTCTCCGACCAGTGGAAACAACCTCTCTGCCCCTATCTTGTCTATCCCTTTCATTATTTTAAATGTTTCTATAAGATCTCCCCTCATCCTTCTGAACTCCAATGAGTAAAGACCCAGTCTACTCAATCTATCATCATAAGGTAACCCCCTCATCTCTGGAATCAGCCTAGTGAATCGTCTCTACCCCCTCCAAGGCTAGTATATCCTTCCTTAAGTAAGGTGACCAAAACTGCACGCAGTACACCAGGTGCGGCCTTACCAATACCCTGTACAGTTGCAGCAGGACCTCCCTGCTTTTGTACTCCATCCCTCTCGCAATGAAGGCCAACATTCCATTCGCCTTCCTGATTACCTGCTGCACCTGCAAACTAACTTTTTGGGATTCATGCACAAGGACCCCCAGGTCCCTCTGCACCGCAGCATGCTGTAATTTCTCCCCATTCAAATAATATTCCCTTTTACTGTTTTTTTTTTTTCCCCCCAAGGTGGATGACCTCACATTTTCCGACATTGTATTCCATCTGCCAAACCTTAGCCCATTCGCTTAACCTATCTAAATCTCTGTGTCCTCTGCACAACCCGCTTTCCCACTAATCTTTGTGTCATCTGCAAATTTTGTTACATTACACTCTGTCCCCTCTTCCAGGTCATCTATGTATATTGTAAACCGTTGTGGTCCCAGCACCAATCCCTGTGGCACACCACTAACCACCGATTTCCAACTCGAAAAGGACACATTTATCCCGACTCTCTGCTTTCTATTAGCCAGCCAATTCTCTATCCATGCTAATACATTTCCTCTGACTCTGCGTACCTTTATCTTCTGCAGTAACCTTTTGTGTGGCACCTTATCGAATGCCTTTTGGAAATCTAAATACACCACATCCATCGGTACACCTCTATCCACCATGATCATTATATCCTCAAAGAATTCCAGTAAATTAGTTAAACATGATTTCCCCTTCATGAATCCATGTTGCGTCTGCTTGAGTGCACTATTCCTATCTAGATGTCCTGCTATTTCTTCCTTAATGAGAGCTTCTAATTAACAAAGACAGCACCTCCAACAATGCAGTGCTGCCTCAGCACTGCACTGGGAGTGTCAGCCTAGATTTATGTGCTCAAGTCCCTGGAGTTGGGTTTGAACCTACAACCTTCATGACTCAAAGGCAAGTGTGCTGCCCACTGAGCCACGGCTGGCACAATGAAGAAGAAGTTCGGTAAACACATGTGGGAGAAAGGAGTAGAGGATAACAGCAACAACGTACATTTCACTCGTAAAATGTCCCAAAGTGCTTCACCGGACGTTGTGAAAGAAAATAGGACACCGAGCTACATAAGGAGATATTAGGACAGATGACCAAAAGCTTGGTTAAAGAGTTAGGGGGAAGAGAGGTAGAGAGGTGGAGAGGTTTAGGGAAGGAGTTCCAGAGATTAGGGCCTGGGCAATTGAAGGCACGGCCACCAATGGTGGGCTAATGAAAATCAGGGATGATATGTCAATGCACTACTGAGGGAGTGCTGCAGTGTTAGAGGTGCTGTCTTTCGGGTGAGACATGAACTTGAGAGTGATTAAAATTGGGGGTGCTCAAGAGGGCAGAATTGGAGATTTCGGGGGTTTGTAGGGCTGGAGGAGGTTACAAAGATAGAGAGGGGCGAGGCCATGGAGGGATTTGAAAATAATTTTAAAATCGAGGCGTTGTCGGACCAGGAGCCAATGAAGGTCAGCGAGCACGTAGGTGATGGGTGAACGGGACTTGGTGCGAGTTACGATACGGGCAGCAGAGTTTTGGATGAGCTGAAGTTTATTGGGGGTGGAAGATGGGCGGCCGGACCAGAGGAGCCTTGGAATAGTCAAGTCTAGAGGTAACAAAGGCATGGTTGAGAGTTTCAGCAGCGGATGAGCTGAGGCAGGGGCGGAGACGGGCGATGTGGGTAATGGAGTGGAAGCTCATCTCGGGGGGGCCAAGCACGAGACCAAGGTTGTGAAGGGTCTGGTTCAGCCTCAGACCATTGCCAGGGAGAGTGATGGAGTCATCGGCTAGATATGCTGATAGGGTGAGATGAAGCAGGGTCGGAGGAGGCTGGTGTGGAGCATAAACCCCACTTGTCAGGCCGCATGGCCGGTTTCTGTGCAATAACCCAACTGTTCATTTCTTTCCCACAATTTAGAGCCCGATGGTCTGATTGATTGCCTCAAGGGACTGCATCTTCAAGAAGCTCCTTGTACCTTCTTTGTTGTCCATGTTATAGGCGCTGTCGTGCTTTTTATGACTGATGGGATTTTGGTAAGTTGAGTGTCCTTTAATAGTCTGAAGGTTAAAGTCAATTCACAGCTGCCCCCAAAAAATTGCCAAACAATTGGATTGCAATATTGAAAATGAGTGGGTAGATTGTTCTGTCATTGGGGATGGGCACAGAGAAATTGGGCAAGGAGGCTTATCACACTTGCCTGGTTTTCCTCTCTGCCCTGCTCTCCAGAAGATAAGAACATAAGAAATAGGAGCAGGAGTAGGCCATTTGGCCCCTCGAGCCTGCTCCACCATTCAATAAGAACATAGTTGATCTTCAACCTCAACTCCACTTTCCTGCCCGATCCCCATATCCACAGAGTCCCTTAGTATCCAAAAATCTATTGATCTGTCTTGAATACGCTCAAGGACTGAGCTGCCACAGCCCTCTGGGATAGAAAATTCCAAAGATTCACCACCCTCTGAGTGAAGATACCAGGAGCACCATCACCCACATAACTATTAACTGTGCAATTTGCACTAGTACAATGATTAGTATTTAATGATGTTGCACCGCAATTACGCAGGTTAAAAACATAACGCACAATTCTGTGTAGCTAGTGATTCCCCCACTATCTCCCACATCCCTTGGCTCCCTCCATGGCCAAGTGCAGTTGGAGGAAAATCTGCCCCTGAGATCTTGCGTTAGGTTACGGTTCAGCTTCTGCGATGGTTCGAGAGTGGTCCCTCTCATTCTCTTTCACTGACGAACCATTGCAGTGTCATGGTCGAACCGAGGGCAAACATGAGTGCATGAGAGCTTTCTGGAAAATGGAGTTAAGAGTTGGAATCAGTAGAAAGCATTTCAGGTCTCCAAGTCACACACGCGACATTTAGCCAGATTTTGTTTCATGCCTGTAAATTGATTTTCTTTATAAACGTGGCATTTGGCACCAGTCAAAGGCATTGTCCTGAGCTGGGCCAGTTGCTAGCAAGCACCATGCAGTTGGCAAGCGGCAGCTAACTGCTATTAATATCGACACTTAGGCCCCAATATTTGAGAGGAAGGAGAGGGAGAGAGTAAACAGGGAATTATAGACCGGTCAGCCTGACATCGGTGGTGGGGCAAATGTTGGAATCAATTATTAAAGATATAATAGCTGCGCATTTGGAAAGCAGTGACAAGATCGGTCCAAGTCAGCATGGATTTATGAAAGGGAAATCATGCTTGACAAATCTTCTAGCATTTTTTGAGGATGCAGCTAATAGAGTGGACAAGGGGGTGCCAGTGGATGTGGTATATTTAGACTTTCAAAAGGCTTTTGACAAGGTCCCATATAAGAGATTAGTGTGCAAAATTAAAGCACATGGTATTGGGGGTAATGTACTGACATGGATAGAGAACTGGTTGGCAGACAGGAAGCAGAGAGTAGGAATAAACGTCCTTTTCAGAATGGCAGGTAGTGACTAGTGGGGTGCCGCAGGGCTCAGTGCTGGGACCCCAGCTATTACAATATACATGAATGATTTAGACGAAGGAATTGAATGTAATATCTCCAAGTTTGCAGATGACAATAAGCTGGGTGGCAGTGTGAGCTGTGAGGAGGATGCTAAGAGGCTGCATGGTGACTTGGACACGTTAGGTGAATGGGTAAATACATGGCAGATGCGGTATAATGTAGATAAATGTGAGGTTATCCACTTTGGTGGTAAAAACAGGAGGGCTGATTATTATCTGAATGGTGACATTGATAAAGGGAGAGGTGCAACGCGACCTGGGTATCATGGGACATCCGTCATTGAAGGTTGGCATATAGGTACAGCAGGCGGTGAAGAAGGCAAATGGCATGTTGGCCTTCATAGCGAGAGGATTCGAGTATAGGAGCAGTTGTACAGGGCCTTGGTAAGGCCACACCTTGAAAATTGTGTACAGTTTTGGTCTCCTAATCTGAGGAAGGACGTTCTTGCTATTGAGCGAGTGCAGCGAAGGTTCATCAGACTGATTCCCGGGATGACAGTACTGACATATGAAGAAAGACTGGATCGACTAGGCTTGTATTCAATAGAATTTAGAAGAATGAGAGGGCATCTCATAGAAACATATAAAATTATGACATTATTGGACAGATTAGATGCAGGAAGAATGTTCCCGATGTTGAAGTCCAGAACCAGGGGTCACAGTCTAAGGATAAGTGGTAAGCCATTTAGGACTGAGATGAGGAGAAACTTCTTCACTCAGAGTTGTGGGTATGTGGCATTCTCTAACACAGAAAGTTGTTGAGGCCAGTTTGTTAGATATATTCAAAAGGGAGTTAGATGTGGCCCTTACGGCTAAAGGGATCAAGGGGTATGGAGAGAAAGCAGAATGGGGTATGGAAATGCATGATCAGCCATGATCATATTGAATGATGGTGCAGGCTCGAAGGGCCAAATAGCCTACTCCTGCACCTATTTTCTATGTTTCTATGACCGGGGGTCAGGGGGTTGACGGTGCGGGTGCCATAACCTGAAGAATTTTACTGCAATATCTAATTTAGAAAGAAAGACTTGGATTTATCATGTCCTTCATAACCACCAAATATCTCAAAGTGCTTTGCAGCCAATTAAGTATTTTTGGAGTGCAGTCACATGTGGGAAACATAGCAAGCTCCCACAAACAGCAATGTGATAATGACCAGGTCATCTCCTTTTGTTATGTTGATTAAGGGATAAATATTGGCCAGATCACCGGGGATTACTCCCCTGCTCTTCTTCGAAATAGTACCATGGGATCTTTAATAACCACCTGAGGTGGAAGCCATCACCAAGTGGGGAGAAGGGAAGGAGATTACCAACATGGACTGGGGTGGTTGGCAATGGATTGAAAGGGCTGAGTGGACTGGGGGGGGAGAGGGGGTGGGGGGTAGAAGAGATTTCCTGCATGGACTGAAGGGAGGGGGAGATGGACTGGAGGGGGAGGGGTGTGTGGGGAGGGGACTGGTGAGAGCATGGACTCGTGGCGGGGGTTGGGGGTGGGCAAGGAGGAAGGGGGTGGGGGTGGGCGGTGCCTGTACGGACTGGGGAGGGGCTGAAATGGACTGGAGGGGGGTGCCTGCACGAGTGGCCGGGGAGGGATGAGTTACCATTGCAGAGCCAGATCTTTGATGTCTGCCTTTAGTAGTTGCTGATAGCATAAAGAAATAAAAGTGAAAAGGTTCCTGCTGACACACTTGTCCTGTGTTTGATCTCTGACAGGGAGAGTACTCTGGATTTGTATATACCTACGCTGTCGAGAACCCACTCGCCATGGAGCCCAGGGTCGCTGGCTACCTCAATAGTCTCTTCTGGGCTTCCATTACTTTGGGGAGACTGGCATCCATACCCGTGTCTGGAAAGTTAAAACCTGCAACTATGGTGTTTATAAACTTGGTGAGTATTTCAATCATTCCTTTTTTTGAAATTCATTCACGGGATGTGGGTGTCACTGGCGAGGCTGGCATTTATTGCCCATCCCTAATTGCCCCTTGAGAAGGTGGTGGTGAGCCGCCTTCTTGAACCGCTGCAGTCCGTGTGGTGAAGGTGCTCCCACAGTGCTGTTAGGGAGGGGGTTCCAGGATTGTGACCCAGCGACGATGAAGGAACAGCCGATATATTTCCAAGTCAGGATGGTATGCGACTTGGAGGGGGAACCTGGAGGTGGTGGTGTTCCCACGCACCTGCTGCCCTTGTCCTTCTAGGTCGCGGGTTTGGGAGGTGCCGTCGATTTTGTTTGATTCATCTTGACTTCTATCTTCCTCTTTATTTTCCACCATGAAGGCTATGCCTGATGTTGACCTAAGAACATAAGAAATAGGAGCAGGAGTCGGCCATTTAGCCCCTTGAGCCTGCTCCGCCATTCAATAAGATCATCGCTGATCTGATCATGGCCTCAACTCCACTTCCCCGCCCGCTCTCCGTAAACCCTGACTCACTTGAGGACTATGCACAAGCAGTAGCCTCCAGAAGGGTGGTGATCAGGAGAGGAAGCTCATTAGAGCGTCTATTACTCGAACACCGACTAATGATTTAACTTGGTCATTCTGGGCTGATAGCCCTCAGTCAGCTGTGGCTCAGTGGGTAGCACTCTTCCCTCTGAGCCAGAAGGTGATGGGTTCACATCCCACTCCATGGATGTCAGCACAAGTATGCCAAGCCGACACTAGAGCAGTGCTGAGGGAGTGCTGCACTGTTGGAGGTGCTGTCTTCGGATGAGACGTTAAACCAAGGCCCCTGTCTGCCCTCTCAGGTGGATGCTGAGCATGCATTATCTGTGCATCCCGCATCCCTCCTGCCCCATGTGGGAACTCAGGGACACTTCCGGAAAGTGTGCGGAAAGTGTATCTGCCTCCAGCTCCTGACGGTCCGCGTTGCGGAATTGGAGCTGAGGGTGGATTCACTCTGGAGCATTCACGATGTGGAGAATGATGTGAGTAGCACGTGTAGCGAGTTGGTCTTACTGCAGGTGAAGGGTCCACAGCCAGCTAGGGAATGGAAGACCAGCAGGAAGAGCAGTGCAAGGAAGTAGTGTAGAGGTCCCCTGCGGTCATCCCCCTGCAAAACAGATACACCGCTTTGAGTACTGTTGAGGGGGATGACTCATCAGAGGAGGGCAGCAGCAGCCAAGTTCACGGCACCATGGCTGGCTCTGCTGCACAGGAGGGCAGGAAAAAGATTGGGAGAGCGATAGTGATGGGGGATTCAATTGTAAGGGGAATAGATAGACGTTTCTGCGGCCGCAACCGAGACTCCAGGATGGTATGTTGCCTCCCTGGTGCAAGGGTCAAGGGTGTCTTGGAGCGGGTGCAGGACATTCTGAAAAGGGAGGGTGAACAGCCAGTTGTCGTGGTGCACATTATAGGTAAAACGATATAGGTAAAAAAAGGGATGAGGTCCTCAGACAAATTTAAGGAGCTAGGAGCTAAATTAAAACGTAGTACCTCAAAAGTAGTAATCTCGGGATTGCTACTGGTTCCACGTGCTAGTCAGAGTAGGAATCGCAGGATAGCTCAGATGAATACGTGGCTTGAGCAGTGGTACAGCAGGGAGGATTCAAATTCCTGGGGCATTGGAACCGGTTCTGGGGGAGGTGGGACCAGTACAAACCAGACGGTCTGCACCTGGGCAAGACCGGAGCCAATGTCCGAGGGGGAATGTTTGCTTGTGCTGTTGGGGAGGAGTTAAACTAATATGGCAGGGGGATGGGAACCAATGCAAGGAAACAGAGGGAAACAAAATGGAGACCGAAGCAAAAGGCAGAAAGGAGATGAGTAAAAGTGGAGGGCAGAGAAACCCAAGGCAAAAATCAAAAAGGACCATTGTACAGCAAAATTCTAAAGGGTCAAAGTGTAATAAAAAGGCAAGCATGAAAGCTCGGTGCCTCAATGCAAGGAGTATTCGGAACCCAGGAGAGGGCTCTGAGCTAGTTACAGTGGGTGAGAACTCAGATGAACAGGACCCAAGAAAGAATGCAAAAGGCAGGAGGCAACAGAGCAGAGTAGCACTGGGGTAAGTGTAAACCACAAGGTGATAGGAAGGGACAATATGTATGAATATAAAGGGGCTGCAGGAGGGGTCAAAGCTAAAAATCATGGTTTAAAAACCAGTATTAAAACACTCTATCTAAATGCACACAGCATTCGAAATAAAGTAAATGAGTTGACGGCACAAATCATTACAAATGGGTGGCCATTACAGAAACGTGGTTGCAGGGTGGCCAAGACTGGGAATTAAACATACAGGGGTATCTGATTATTCAGAAGGATAGACAAGAAGGGAAAGGAGGTGGGGTAGCTCTGTTAATAAAGAATGATATCAAGGCAGTTGTGAGAGACGATATTGGCTCTAATGAACAAAATGTTGAATCATTGTGGGTGGAGATTAGAGATAGTAAGGGGAAAAAGTCACTGGTGGGCGTAGTTTATAGGCCCCCAAGTAATAACTTTACGGTGGGGCGGACAATAATCAAGGGAATAATGGAGGCATGTGAAAAAGGAATGGCAGTAATCATGGGGGATTTTAACCTACATATCGATTGGTCAAATCAAATCGTACAGGATAGCCTTGAGGAGGAATTCATAGAATGCATACGGGATTGTTTCTTAGAACAGTATGTTACAGAACCTACAAGGGAGCAAGCTATCTTAGATCTGGTCCTGTGTAATGAGACAGGAATAATAAACAATCTCCTAGTAAAAGATCCTCTCGGAATGAGTGATCACAGTATGGTTGAATTTGTAATACAGATTGAGGGTGAGGAAGTAGTGTCTCAAACGAGCGTAGTATGCTTAAACAAAGGGGACTACAGTGGGATGAGGGCAGAGTTAGCTAAAGTAGACTGGAAACACAGACTAAACGGTGGCACAATTGAGGAACAGTGGAGGACTTTAAGGAGCTCTTTCATAGTGCTCAACAAAAATATATTCCAGTGAAAAAGAGCAACAAGAGAAGGGATAACCAGCCGTGGATAACCAAGGAAATAAAGGAGAATATCAAATTAAAAACCAATGCGTATAAGGTGGCCAATGTTAGTGGGAAACTAGAAGATTGGAAAAATTTTAAACGACAGCAAAGAATGACGAAGAAAGCAATAAAGAAAGGAAAGATAGATTACAAAAGTAAACTTGCGCAAAACATAAAACAGATAGTAAAAGCTTTTACCGATATATAAAACGGAAAAGAGTGACTAAAGTAAATGTTGCTCCCTTAGAAGATGAAAAGGGGGATTTAATAATGGGAAATGTGGAAATGGCTGAGACTTTAAACAATTATTTTGCTTCGGTCTTCACAGTGGAAGACACAAAAACCATGTCAAAAATTGCTGGTCACGGGAATGTGGGAAGGGAGGATCTTGAGATAATCACTATTACTAGGGGGGTAGTGCTGGACATGCTAATGGGACTCGAGGTAGACAAGTCCCCTGGTCCTGATGAAATGCATCCCAGGGTATTAAGAGATGGCGGAAGTTATAGCAGATGCATTTGTTATAATCTATCAAAATTTTCTGGACTCTGGGGAGATACCAACAGATTGGAAAGCAGCTAATGTAACGCCTCTGTTTACAAAAGGCAGGTAACTATAGGCCGGTTAGTTTAACATCTGTAGTGGGGAAAATGCTTGAAGCTATCATTAAGGAAGAAATAGCGGGATATCTAGATAGGAATAGTGCAATCAAGCAGAAGCAACATGGATTCATGAAGGGGAAATTATGTTTAATTAATTTACTGGAATTCTTTGAGGATATAACTAGCATGGTGGATAGAGGTGTACCGATGGATGAGGTGTATTTAGATTTCCAAAAAGCATTCGATAAGGTGCCACACAAAAGGTTACTGCAGAAGATAAAGGTACGTGGAGTCAGAGGAAATGTATTAGCATGGATCGAGAATTGGCTCGCTAACAGAAAGCAGAGAGTCGGGATAAATGGGTCCTTTTCGGGTTGGAAATTGGTGGTTAGTGGTGTGCCACAGGGATCGGTACTGGGACCACAACTGTTTACAATATACATAGATGACCTGGAAGAGGGGACAGAGTGTAGTGTAACAAAATTTGCAGATGACACAAAGATTAGTGGGAAAGCGGGTTGTGTAGAGGACACAGAGGCTGCAAAGAGATTTAGATAGGTTAAGCGAATGGACTAAGGTTTGGCAGATGGAATACAATGTCGGAAAATGTGAGGTCATCCACCTTGGGGGGGGGGGGGGGGGAAAACAGTAAAAGGGAATATTATTTGAATGAGGAGAAATTACAACATGCTGCGGTGCAGAGGGACCTGGGGGACCTTGTGCATGAATCCCAAAAAGTTAGTTTGCAGGTGCAGCAGGTAATCAGGAAGGCGAATGGAATGTTGGCCTTCATTGCGAGAGGGATGGAGTACAAAAGCAGGGAGGTCCTGCTGCAACTGTACAGGGTATTGGTAAGGCCGCACCTGGTGTACTGCGTGCAGTTTTGGTCATCTTACTTAAGGAAGGATATACTAGCCTTGGACTAGGTACAGAGACGATTCACTAGGCTGATTCCGGAGATGAGGGGGTTACCTTATGATGATAGATTGAGTAGACTGGGTCTTTACTCGTTGGAGTTCAGAAGGATGAGGGGTGATCTTATAGAAACATTTAAAATAATGAAATGGATAGACAAGATAGAGCCAGAGAGGTTGTTTCCACTGGTCGGGGAGACTAGAACTAGGGGGCACTAAAATACGGGGGAGCCAATTTAAAACCGAGTTGAGAAGGAATTTCTTCTCCCAGAGGGTTGTGAATCTGTGGAATTCTCTGCCCAAGGAAGCAGTTGAGGCTAGCTCATTGAATGTATTCAAATCACAGATAGATAGATTTTTAACCAATAAGGGAATTAAGGGTTACAGGGATGGGATGGGTAAGTGGAACTGAGTCCACGGCCAGATCAGCCATGATCTTGTTGAATGGCGGAGCAGGCTCAAGGGGCTAGATGGCCTACTCCTGTTCCTAATTCTTATGTTCTTATGTTTTTGGACCGCCCTGGCCCTTTTGTTCTTTCCTCCCCTCCCCCTTTCAGTGCTTGTTAAGAATATATTCTTTTCGATCTCCAGTTCTGACGAAGGGTCATCGACCCGAAACGTTAACACTGCTTCCTCTCCACAGACGCTGCCTGACCCGCTGAGATTCCCAGCATTTTCTGTTTTTACTCCAGATTCCAGCATCCATAGTCATTATCACCATCATAGGGCAGTCCCTCGAAACGAGGATGACTTGCTTCCAGGCCAAAAAGGGATGAGTTCACAGGTGTTTCAATGAAGGACCTAAAATTCTAGGTCCTGAACTACATCCTAAAGGGTGGAAGATGCCTGTGTGTGGATTTTTTTAACATGGGGTGGCCATTGCACATCTGCCACCACACGGGCTTGACAGAGCTAGGTCTTGGTCCAGTGGCAAGGGTTAACCAGGACGACTGGAGACCAGCTCTGCTGCACGGACCCAGTGCACACATATCGCAGTGTGGGCTGGCCCGTGCTGCCCCTGGTATTCGTAGTATTTTGCTTTTGTCCGCTCAGTCTTTCCCTTTCTCTCGGTTGTCGATACCATCCAATTCTCTCGATCATTTCAGCAAGAAACCAGGTTTGTATGTCGTTTTACGAGGTGTATTCAGCAGGAGACTGTTCTGACCATTGCCCTTTGTGTATTGTGTTTTGTTGCAGGGCGGTATGATTGGCACATTCGTCCTGATGCTGTGTTTCCCAGCCAGTATTATTTGCCTCTATGTGGGAACAGGACTTTTGGGCTTTTTCCTGAGCAGTACCTTCCCCAGTATGTTGGCTTATACCGAGGACATCTTAAATTACCAAGGTTTGTTGCACTTTCTGCCAGATGTCATGCAATTAATTCCTGTAGCTCTGCTATAGAATGTACATCCTCCTGTGAATCATATAAGTTAAGTGTTGAATAGAATTACGTAGAATATACAGCACATAACCTGGCCATTCGGCCCAACTAGTCTGTGCTGGTGAATATGCTCCTCACAAATCTGCTTCCATTCCATCTGCCTCATCTCAGTCTTTCTATTCCCTTTTCTCTCATGTACTCATCTACTTTCCGTTTGAAAGCATCTAAACTATTTGCCTCAACCACTTCCTAGGATGGGAGGGGTGATTGTCCTGTGAGGAGAGATTGAGCAGATTAGGCCTATTTTCTCTCGAGTCCAGAAGAATTGGAGGTGATCTCATTGAAACTTACAAAATTCTTACAGGGCTTGACAGGGTAGATGCAGGGAGGATGTTTTCCCCTGGCTGGGGAGTCTAGAACCAGAAGTCACAGTCTCAGAATAAGAGGTCAGCGATTTGGGACTGCGATGAGGAGAAATTGTTTCACTCTGAGAATGGTGAATCTTTGGAATTCTCTACCCTAGAGGGCTGTGGAGGCTCAGTCGTTGAGTATAAGGATAAGGGGTAAGCCATTTAAGAGCGAGATGAGGAGAAACTTCTTCACCCAGAGAGTGGTGAACTTGTGGAATGCTCTACCACAGGAAGTTGTTGAGGCCAATTCACTAAATATATTCAAAAAGGAGTTAGATGTAGTCCTTACTACTAGGGGGATCAAGGGGTATGGCGAGAAAGCAGGAATGGGGTACTGAAGTTGCATGTTCAGCCATGAACTCATTGAATGGCGGTGCAGGCTCGAAGGGCCGAATGGCCTGCTCCTGCACCTATTTTCTATGTTTCTATATTCAAGACCGAGATCGATAGATTTTTGGATATTAAGGGAATCGAGGGTTATGGGGATAGTGCATGAAAGTGGAGTTGAGTTAGAAGATCAGCCATGATCTCATTGAATGGCGGAGCAGGCTTGAGGGGCCGAATGGCCGACTCTTGCTTCTAATTCTTATGTTATGTTCCTGTGGTAGCGAGTTCCACATTCTGACCACTCTCTGAGTAAAGAAATTTCTCCTTATGTCCCTATTGGATTTATCAGTGACTATCTTATATTTATGGCCCCTAGTTTTAAGTACTCCCACAAGTGGAAACATTCTCTCCACAGCTACCCTGCCCAACCCATTCATAATGTTAAAGACCTCTATCGGGTCACCTTGAAGTCTTCTCTGTCCTGAAGAATAAAAGCTCCAACCTGTTCAATCTTACCCGATTGCTGTGATCTCGCCGTTCTGAAACCATCCTTGTAAATCTTTTCCTGCACTTTCTCCAGTGCTTCTATGTCTTTTTTTATAGTCTGGAGACCAGCACTGTGCATAGTACAGTATGCTTTCCATAAATCTTTATCCTTTTAAATAGAATCATGTCTGTCAACTTTAACAGAGTTCAGTGAGTGCGCTGATAAAGGAAATGCAGTAGATGTTGTACATCGATTTTCAAATGGCATTTGTCAATTGCCATACAGGAGGCCTTTTGATAACTTAAGGCAATTAGGACTAGATTTTCGGTTGTCTAACGCCTCAGTTAGTGCCCAGAGGGGGCGTTAATGTGAGTGTTGGTGCTTAGCGACCAGGCGTGCAGCTTTTAGCGCCCAGCTGGAAAATTCATTAGGGGTTTAGCGGGGGTGCAAACCGTTAGCGCCCGGCGGCTGACGATCACGCCGATCATGACCTCAGTCCGGCTGGAACAGCCACGTTTGCGCCCCGGTCGCTAAATTCGGTGCGGCCGCCTCATTGAGCGCCTGCCAAGAAGAACGTCTGGAAAAACAGTGGGTCCAGGCGTGCAGAGTCGTTAACTGGCAGCTACTTAAAGCGATGAGGCGCTTCCCTCGAAGGTCACAGTCAGTGCAACGTTTACACACAGAGCGCGGTGCGTGAGCCTCCGAGTTTGCAGCCGCAGACAGACCTAACCGTACGGCTTGAAAACAAGTGATTTTGAAAACATTAACTGGTGCATTACTGTGCAGCGCCTTTAAGACTCGGATTTTCCCGGGCCCTATATCGGAGATCTGCGCATGCGCAATGGGTGGGTTAAATTTAGCGCCGGCATTTTCATTAGCGCCCCCAACAGGTCACGTGTGTAACGGCTGATTTTGCGCCACCTTCAGCTCTTGGCCCGATTCCAACAAATTTCTGGGCGGGAGGCGGAAACATTTTCAAGGCGCTAATAATACCGCTGTGCCTGGGTTACCGCCCCAGCTGAGCCGCGACCGAATTTCTCCCCCTTGGTATTGAAGCAACCTGACTCGGGTCCTCTACAGTTATAACATAGCTTTTGAATGGAAGCGACTTCTGCCCGACGACCATTTTAACCCCTCCACCGCCCCCCCCTCCCCCCCCCCCCCCACCACTGGGCGGGCTGAGATAAACTCTGGGTACCTTCCCCTCAAGAGACTTCTTACCCCCTCACCCCCTAAAGGTGCCACGTAATTTCCTGGGCAAGGTGAAAAAAAAAGGTAAATTGAGGGGCGAGGGGGATGGGAGGGGGTGAGGCTGGGGGGGGGGGGTAGGGGCGGGGGGGCTGCAGGGTAGAATAAAATTCTGGACGATCAAAAATAGTCCAGGGGACCACCTTGACCATGGCTTGTGTTCGTTGGTACCTAGCATTTTGCACACGGCATGATTTCAGTCTATCGCATCGTCTCGATCTTCAATTAACGCTGTGGTTTTTTTTCTGGTAGGGTGTGCAACAACTGTGCTGGTGACTGGGGCAGGGGTCGGGGAGTTTGCCCTCCAGATGCTTGTTGGATCAGTGAGTATATCTTTTCCAAAAATCTTTTATCCTTTTAAATAGAATCACCTCTGACAAACTCAGCAGAGTTCTTTTGAGCGGGCTGATGAAGGAAACGTAGTAGATATTGTACATCGATTTTCAGAAGGGATTTGATAAGGTGCCATGTAGGAGGCTTCTTGAACCTTAAGGCACTTGGTATTGAAGGAAATGCAACAACACGGACGGGACTTTGGTTAAAATTGAATTCAAGAGTTGTTGGAAGCGAATGGAAATTTTTTTCAACTCGAGGAATGTTGTTCCCAGGGATAGGGTTGCCGTGCCAACTCTCATCATGGCGTCTTCAGCAATGAAAGATTAGTATCTCGGACACTGCTGCCAATTTGAGCTCAGCAAGATCCCATGGCACTATTTCGAAGAAGAGCAGGGGAGTTATCCCCGGTGTCCTGGCCAATATTTATCCCTCAATCAACATAACAAAAAAAACAGATTATCTGGTCATTGTCACGTTGCTGTTTGTGGGAGCTTGCTGTGCGCAAATTGGCTGCTGCGTTTCCCACATTACAACAGTGACTACACTCCAAAATGTACTTCATTGGCTGTAATGCACTTTGAGACTTTCGGTGGTCGTGAAAGGCACTATATAAATGCAAGTCTTTCTTTTACACAAATCTTTAAAGTGGGAGGACAAGTTGCTAAAGGTGTTTTGGAAAAGTATAGAAGCCTTGATTTTATAAATTGGGGTGTGGAGTATGAAAGCAAAGAGACCATGCTAAACCTTCACAGGTCATCGTTGGTGGTGGACAAGGTTGTCACCACAACAGAGAAGGTTAAAAGGAGATCTGGCAAAGGTGTACAATATGATGAGGAGTTGTGACAAGGCAAATTAGGAAAGATTATTTACACAGGTTGGTCAGTCAGTAACTAGAGGGGGCATAAAATCCTACAGCACAGAAGGAGGCCATTCAGCCCATCGTGCCTGTGCCAGTTTATTAAATGAGCTATCTAAAGAGTCCCACTCCCCTGCTCTTTCCCCTTAGCACTGCAAATGTTTCTTTTTCAAGTTTGAAAGTTACTATTGAATCTGCTACCACCGCCCTTTGAGGCAGTGCCTTCCAGATCATGTGTTTGAAAGAAACATAGAAAATAGGAGCAGTAGTAGGCCATTCGGCCCTTCGAGTCTGGCCCTTCAATATGATCATGGCTGATCCTCTATCTCAACACCATATTCACGCTTTTTCCCCATACCCCTTGATGCCTTTTGTGTCTAGAAATCTAACTATCTCCCTCTTAAATATATTCAGTGACTTGGCCTCCACAGCCTTCTGTGGTCGAGAATTCCACAGGTTCACCGCCCTCTGAGTGAAGAAATTTCTCCATCTCAATGCTAAATTTCCTACCCCGTATCCTGAGACTGTGACCCCTTGTTCTAGACTTCCCAGCCCCGGGGGGGAAACATCCTCCCCGCATCCAGTCTGTCCAACCCCGTCAGAATTTTATACATTTCAATGAGATCCCCTCTCATTCTTCTAAACTCTGGTGAATACAGGCCTAGTCGACCCAATCTCTCCTCATACGATAGTCCTGTCATCCCAGGAATCAGTCTGGTGAACCTTCGCTGCACTCCCTCTATGGAAAGTATATCCTTTCTTAGGTAAGGAGACCAAAACTACACACAATACTCCAGGTGTGGTCTCACCAAGGCCCTGTATAATTGTAGTAAGACATCCTTGCTCCTGTACTCAAATCCTCTTGCAATGAAGGCCAACATACCATTTGCCTTCCGAACTGCTTGCTGCACCGGCATGTTTGCTTTCAATGACTGGTATACAAGGACATCCAGGTCCCTCTGTACATCGACATTTCCCAAGCTATCACTATTTAAATAATACTTCGTCTTTATGTTTTTCCTACCAAAGTGGAGAACTTCACATTTATCAAAGTCTCTGGAGTGGGACTTGAACCCACACCGTCTGAGGCAGAGGCGAGAGTGCTGCCCACTGAGCCACGACTTATAGCATTCCAAATCATAACCAGTCACGGCCTAAAAGTAATTCTCCTGATCTGCTCTCTGGTTCTTTTCCCAATTATCGTAAATCTGCGTCCTCTGGTTACCGAGCCTCCTACCAGTGGAAACGGTTTTTCTCTCTCTCTTATTTTGAACTCCTCTATTAAATCTCCCCTTAACCCTCAAGAGAACAAGCTCTGCATCTGTAGTCTCTGAACAACAACAACATACATTTATATAGCACAACGTCCCCAGGTGCTTAACCATAGCATTTGAAAACATTTTTGACACCGAGCCACACAAGGAATTATGAGGGCAGATAAGGGCTGGGTTTTAAGGAGTGTCTTAGAGCACGAAAGAGAAGTAGAGAGGTTTAGGGAGGGAATTCCACAGTTGAGGGCCCAGGCAGTTGAAGGCACGGCCACCAATGATGGACCAGTTAAAATCAGGGATGTGCAAGAAAGCAGAACTTGCACATAACTGAAGTAATTCATGAACTTAAGAGAATCACCAAAACCAAAGGGAGAGGTTAGCATAAATGTATTTAACCCAGAAGGTTATAGGACGTGGAAAGCCCGACCAGAATTCGCGATCGCTTGTAAAAGGGATGTGGATAAATATTTGAAGAAAGATAGACTTGCATTTATATAGCGCCTTTCACAACCACTGGATGTTTCAAAGCACTTTACAGCCAATGAAGTACTTTAGAAGTCACTGTTGTAATGTGGGAAACGTGGCAGCCAATTTGCGCACAGCAAGCTCCCACAAACATCAATGTGATAATGACCCAGATAATCTGTTTTTTATGTTATGTTGATTTGGGATAAATATTGGCCGGGACACCGGGGATAACTCCCCTGCTCTTCTTCAAAATAGTGCCATAGGATCTTTTACGTCCACGTGAGAGAGCAGACGGGTCCTCGGTTTAACGTCTCATCCAAAAGACAGCACCTCCAACAGTGCAGCACTCCCTCAGCACTGCACTGGAAGCGACAGTCTAGAATTTTGTGCTCCAGTGCCGGGAGTAGGTCTTAAACCCACAACTTTCTGACTCCGAGGCGAGTGTGCTGCCCACTGAGCCATGGCTGACAAGAAGAAACATTTAAAAGGGGACAGGGAAATGCGATGACGGGTGCTGCTGGGGTGATGGGCTGAAAGACCTCCTTCTGTGCTGTCAAATTTGTGTGGGGGTAATGTTCGACTTCACGGGGAGGGGGGGGGGGGGGGGGGGGGGAGAGAGGAAGGGAACTGGTGGTGGGGGATCGACGACCCATTATATACCCCGCCATCAAGTGAACGGAGAGGAGAATGGGGGGCCGATTCACAACCGCCGGAGCTTGAAAACGGTTGCCCTCTGGTCCCATTCCCGGATCCGCGACCACCATCTCTGCGATGCCTTGACTAATTCACCTTGTGACTCCTTGCAGGTTATTCAGTTGTCCGAAACCGATTTATTCCTTGTGTGCGGGCTGACCTTCAGCTGCCTTGCTCTCCTGTTCTACCTGGTCCTTTTGTTGGTCCACAGATTACACAGTCACCTGACCACGACAGGTAAGCAGTCGGTCACTGCGGAATGGGGGAGGGGAGAGCCTGCTTCAATAACAACAACAACAACTTGTATTTATAGAGTGCCTTTAGCACAGTAAAACATCCCAAGGTGCTTCACGGCCGTGTTATAAGACAAAACAATAAATTTGATGCCAACCCACATAAGAAGAAATTATGGCAGGCGACCAAAAGCTTGGTCAAAGAGGAGCGCCTGATAAGGAGGAAAGAGAGGGAGAGAGGCGGAGAGGTTTAGGGAGGGAGTTCCAGAGCTTGGGGCCCAGGTAGCTGTTATAATCAGAGATGCTCAGAAGGGCAGAATTTGAGGAGCGCAGACATCTCTGGAGGGTTGTGGGGCTGGAGGAGATTACAGAGATAGGGAGGGGCGAGGGCCATGGAGGGATTTGAAAACGAGGATGAGAATTTTGAAATCATGGCGCTGCTTAACCAGGAGCCAGTGTAGGTCAGCGAACACAGGGGGTGATGGGTGAGCGGGACTTGGTGCGAGTAAAGGCCCGGGCTTGTTCAGGAATAATCAATGCTGGGGTAGAAATTGGGCTGCAATGGGCCCATTGCACGCACACCAATTTCAGCCTGCATTCTGTCTGGTCCTCATGGCTAAATTCGTGCGCCTTTTTATTTTAGGATTACGCGGGATATACGGCACAGAAACAGGCCAATCGGCCCAACCAGGTCATGCCGCTGTTTATGCTCCACTCGAGCCTCCTTCTGTTTTTCCTCATCTAACTCTATCAGCATAACCCTCTATTCCCTTCTCCCCCATATGCCTGTCTAGCCTCCCTTTAAATGCATCGATACTATTCACTTCAGCCACTCCCTGTGGCAGCGAGTTCCACATTCTCACCACTCTCTGGGTAAAGAAGTTTCTTCTGAATTCCCCATTGGATTTCTTGGTGACGATCTTATATTGATGGCCTCTAGTTTTGCTCTTCCCCACAAATGGAAACATTCTCTCTGTATCCACTCTATCAAAGCCTTTCATCATTTTAAAGACCTCTATTAGGTCACTCCTCAGCCTTATTTTTTCAAGCGAAAGGAGACCCAGCCTTGTTCATCCTTTCCTGATATATATATATATATATATACCCTCGCATTTCTGGTATCATCCTTGTAAATCTTCTCTGCACCCTCTCCAGTACCTCCATATCCTTTCTATAATACGGCAACCAGAACTGTATGCAGTACTCTAAGTGTGGTCTAACCAAGTTTCAATACAGGTTTAGCATAACTTCCCTACTTTTCAATTGTATACCTATAGAAATAAACCTTAGTTCTTGGTTTGCTTTTTTATGGCCTTGTTAGCCTGTGTCGCAACTTTTCGTGATGTGTGTATTTGTACTCCGAGATCCCTCCGTTCCTCTACCCCAGCCAGACTCTCACCCGCCAAATAATAAGTGACCTCCCTATTCTTCCTACCAACATACAAGACCTCACATTTATCTGTGTTGAACTTCATTTGCCAATTATATGCCCATTCTGCAAGTTTATTAATGTCCCCCTGTAATTTGTTGCAGTCCTCCTCAGTATTGACTATCGCCCCGCCAATTTGGTATCATCCGCAAATTGTGATTTTGTAAGTGCCCTGGGTGGGTGCCTAAAAATGCTACTGGTCCCCTCAAATATGCAAATGAGGGGGCTAATGCCTGTTGCAGGACCCCTGTCAAGAAAGTTGTTGCTGATGAGCGGGGAGGGTTTCAGGCCTACCTCCTTTAGGCTTTTTCAGTGAGGCCCCTGACCACCAATGGAAGGTAGATGATTCTTTTTAAAAGTTAAACAAAAATGTTCTTCTGGAGCCAGAGAAGCAGGAGTGTCCTATCCCCCATGATTCCTCAACAACAACCTGCATTTACATAGTGCCTTTTAAAATAGAAACACATCCCAAGGTACTTCACAGGAGCGGTTATCAAATGACATTTGACACCGAGCCACATGAGATATCTGGACAGGTCAAAACGGTAGGTTTTAAGGAGCATCTTAAAGGAAGAGAGAGAGTTAGAGAGGTGGAGAGGTCTAGGAAGGGAGTTCCAGAGCTTGGGGCCCAGGTAGTTGAAGGCACGGCCGCCGATGGTGGAGCGATTATAATCAGGGATGCGCAAGAGGCCAGAATTGGAGGAGCGCAGAGATCTCTGCAGGTTGTAGAGCTGGAGGCGATTACAGGGAAGGGATGAGGCCATGGAGGGATGTGAACACAAGGATGAGCAAATGTAGGTCAGCGAGGACAGGGGGTGATGGGTGAGCGGGACTTGGTGCGAGCTGGATACGGGCAGCAAAGTTTTGGATGAGCTCAAGTCACAGTAGTAGTGTCAGTTCTCCCACTTTCCCCCCCAACCCCCACCCTCCATAACCCACTCCAATCCTCCCCTGCCCCCTCCCAGAATTGAGGACCTCTGCCAGTGAAGACCAAACATTGATGTCACAGCCTCCTGGGGGTGGGGGTCCAGTTTTATACTACCCTTTGCGTGAAGAAATGCTTCCTCGTGGAAGTCACATTGAGACACATAAAAAGAAAGACTTGCATTTCTATAGCGCCTTTCATGACCACCAAACGTCTATACAGCCAAGGAAGTACTTTTTGAAGTGCAGTCACTGTTGTAATGTGGGAAACGCGACAGCCAAATTCCGCACAGCAAGCTCCCACAAACTGCAATGTTATAATGGTCAGATAATCTGGTGATGTTGTTCGAGGGATAAATATTTGCAAGGTCACCGGGGATAACCCCCCTGCTTGTCTTCGAAATAGATCTTTTATGTCCGCCTGAGAGCAGAGTTCGGTTTAAACATCTCATCCGAAAGACGGCACCTCTGATATTGCAGTGCTCCCTCAGCACTGCACTGAGAGCCAGCCTAGATTTTTGTGCTCAAGCCCCTGGAGTGGGACTTAATACCGTCGGCTTCCCAATTCCAGAGGCGAGAGAGAGAGCGCTGCTCACTGAGCCACGGCTGACACCTGCTTAACGATGCCATTTAATCCCGTCGACCGTTACTTGTTTGGTTGCCGTCTCAGTCTGCGGCCCGGCCCGGGGAAAATAACGCCACTGGTTTTCAAATCCAAACGTCTTTGCGTTGTTTTTTTCCCCCCGCAGAACCAACGAAAACAGGCACGATAGAGGAGTCACAGTTTCAGTACCAGAGCTGAGGTCTGGCGGGGCGGCCGGCCACTGCAAACACCACTAGTTCCGAATGCAACATCGGAACAGACTGATTGCCTGCAGCAGCATTAACAATGGACTTTGCTGTGTTCAATCCGCACGCAGCTGCCCTGCACTGTTTGAGAAGTGGTGAGGTCGCTTTGATTTCCGGCGGATCCAAGGAGTCGCTCTGATTTGTGCGGCCGCAATAATCCTCCGAGAATGGACTTTGAAGGTATAATGCACCAGTGATCGTCTTAATAATCGCCATCACGTAGGACCTGAGTTAACTTGCTTCACGTATTTTTTTTTAAGTAGAACTGTATTTTGTTTGATTCGTCCAGGTAAATGATTCTTTCCGCTGAAATCTGTTTTTTTTTTAAACAAAAATGACAAATGTGACCCACGTGAGAATTCGCGCATTTTGTTCCAATTTCGCTTGTGGTAAAAATGAAGGTTCTAACCGTGAGACACCAGCGTACAAACATTCAAGGCATTGGCCTGAAATTTCTTCTTGTGCTACTTTAGTGCAGACTTTAACCCGTTGAAAGTAAATGGGTCTTCACCTCCACTAAAGTTTACTTGTACTTTTTGTTTTTTTGGTAGTGGGAGGGATGCCAGGTGGATGTCACTGGCAAGACAGCCCTTAGCGCCCCTCCCAGTTTTACTGAATCGACCAAGGCAGGCTGGGTAATGTATTTGCTTCATGGGTTCTTTGCTTAAGAATTCATAGCAACACATTGTTATTAAGAACTAGTTGGTTTATTAGCAAAAGGTTTAACAATCACACTACACATTATCGGTTCATCCACCAGGCTCACAACCACCTGCCTCATCGTGGATCCCCCGAACCCAACTGGCTGGGGTTTTATTGAGTCTTGTGAACATCACGTGACTGGCTAAACCACACCCAACTCAACAGCTCTGCAAACCTGTGAGCATACTCACGGATGCATAGATTACAGGTGGGACTTGAGACGTTGGGTCAATACCACGGAACCCATCTACCCGGCTCTCCAACACCACCTTCCCCACCTGTGACAGAGACTGTAGGTCCCGCATTGATCTCATCAGTCACCTGGGAACTCGTATTAGTGTGGAAGCAAGTCATCCTCGACTCCGAGGCACTGCCAAAGAAGAAGATTCCTCTACCCAACCACGTTGGAGGAGTTCCTTCACCACACGGACTGCCGCCATTCAAGATGAAGGCGGCTCACCACCACCTCCTTCTCAAGGGGCAATTAGGGATGGGCAATAAATGCCCACATCCCAAGAATGAATTAACCGGGCAGCAGTGGCAAGTTCCCTTCCTCCTTAAGGAACCAATTTGGCTTTTTTGCATCAACTTTGATTGTTTCGTTGGTGCCAGCCCAAACATTTACTAAATTCAGTTTCGCAACTTGCCCTGATTGGGATTTGAACTTGCAATCTCTGGGCTCACACCACAGCGGAGAGAGACATTTCTGGCAAGTGCATCAACTATTTGTGCGTTGGTTTCCTTCCATTCTCTCACTGGAGATAAGAAAGTAAAGGGAAGGACTTGCACGTTGGGTCTCCTCACATTTCTCCGAACAATCTCAAAGTGCTTCATGTGCAATGAAGTGCCGTCACTGTTGTTGTGTAGTCAATGCAGCGGACATTTTAGGTGCGGCAGACAATGACTTTGTGAATTATATTTTTTACTGGGATTGGTTGAGGGAGGAATATTGGAGAAGACACTGGGAAAACTCTTTGCTCTTCATCCAGTGGTGGCCAAGGATCTTTTACTTGCTTCGACTGTTCAAAGGATGGCATCACAGTCTAAGGATAAGGGGTAAACCATTTAGGACCGAGATGAGGAGAAACTTCTTCACCCAGAGAGTGGTGAACCTGTGGAATTCTCTACCACAGAAAGTTGTTGAGGCCAATTCACTAAATATATTCAAAAAGGAGTTAGATGTAGTCCTTACTACTAGGGGGATCAAGGGGTATGGCGAGAAAGCAGGAATGGGGTACTGAAGTTGCATGTTCAGCCATGAACTCATTGAATGGTGGTGCAGGCTCGACGGGCCGAATGTCCTACTCCCGCACCTATTTTCTATGTTTCTATCTCTGACAGAGTAGCACTCCCTCAGTACCGTACTGGAGTGGTTGCCCTGGTCTTGAAAGACGTACATTTATATAGCACCTTTCACGACCACCAGACATCTTAAAGCACTTTACAGCCACAGAGTGCAGTCACTATTCAAATGTGGGAAATGCAGCTGCCAATTTGTGCACAAAGCTTCCACAAACAACAATGTGATAATGACCCGATAATCTGGGTTTTTTTTGTGATTGAGAGATAAATATTGGCCCCAGGACACCGGGGATAACTCCCCTGCTTTTCTTTGAAATAGTGCTATGGGATCTTTTACATCCACCTGAGAGAGTAGATAGGGCCTCGGTTTAACATCTCATTTGAAACACAGCACCTCCAACAGTGCGGCGCTCCCTCAGCACTGCACTGGGAGTGTCAGCCTAGATTTCTGTGCTAGATTTTGGAGTGGGACAACCTCCTGACTCAGAGGCGAGAGTGCTGCCCACTGAGCCATGGCTGACACAGCAAGAGTGCAAGGTGCTAAATTTAATGGCCTTGCAACATCCCCACAACCAGTAGTTTGAGAATGGAGGCTCGATGTCAGGCAGGACCAGAGACTAAGGGGAGTTGGACAACAGGAGACTTCCGGGCCTTTTTATGAGCACCACCCTGCGAATGGAACATTACAAGTCCCTGTCAATCCCGATAGTCTTTATATGTCCTAATATCAGAGCATTATTAGTTATGGGTGAATTGAACAGCCACATCCCTTCTTCCCAAAGATATATTTTGTCAATTTCTGAAGGATTGGATTGGATTCTTTTTGAGGGTCAAATATTAGCATTCAGTTTCCAAATTGGTCAAATTCATTTCATATCAAATCCATGTTATCGAGTCATAGTCAGCTTCAGAGGAATCAGTTAATCTCACTCAAGAAAATGGAGAAGGCACATGGGCACATTAGGAGAGGCTCGACTGTGTTTCGGGGTTAAGGTAGACTAGAAGGAGCTTAACTCTACATTTAACTAATGTTCTACCAAATGTGAGCGAGCTTGATGCTGAGATTGGAGATGAACTGAAAAGTCATTTCTCTGACACTGAATCCCTTCACTTGATACGCAAAAGATTTTTAAAAATCCATTATTAAATTTAAATGGTAATAAAGAATTAATCATTTTTAACCTCCCCCCCCCCCCCCCCCTCCCTCTCCCAACTACCCCACTATTTTGTCTCCTGAAGATGCCCCTGTTTGGAGAATCACGCGCTCCCAGTTCAGGTACGGCACAGTTAACCGCAGTGTAAAAGCCCCCCCCCCCCTCCTCCATTTTGTCCAAATGCTGATGGACCCTGTCTCTAAACTTACTCTCGATCATCCTAGTGTCTCATGTCCATTTCCCATACCAGCCAACCCTGAGCTTACCTACTCTGTGGCTCAGTGTCCACCAGGGACTGGGTTGGGACGACCCAAACTCATCTCCTTCAGGGACATGCAGATCAGAGGAGAGCATTCTGCCACCAAATGTCATTGGCACCAATATCAACGGTGATAGGGAGGGGGGGGGGGGGTGAGTAGGTTTCCTCGAGATGCTATGGGTTACCGACATTGCTGTGTGCTGGTTGGGTGAGGTCATCTCATTTGCAAAACATAGCAATGTTCTGGTCACATCCCTCATCAGAGAATCAGACATTTACGGCACGGAAGGAGGCCATTCGGCCCATCATGTCCACGCTGGCCGACAAAGAGCTATCCAGCCTAATCCCACTTTCCAGCTCTTGGTCCGTAGCCCTGTAGGTTAGGGCACTTCACGTGCACATCCAAGTATTTTTTAATTGTGGTGAGGGTTTCTGTCTCTACCACCCTTTCAGGCAGTGAGTTCCAGACCCCCACCACCCTCTGGTGAAGACATTTCCCCTCAAATCCCCTCTAAACCTCCTACCAATTATTTTAAATCTATACCCCCGGTTGTTGACCCCTCTGCTCAGGGAAATAGGTCCTTCCTATTCACTCTAACTAGGCCCCTCATAATTTTATACACCTCAATTAAATCTCCCCTCAGCCTCCTCTGTTCCAGAGAGAACAACCCCAGCCTATCCAATCTCTCCTCACAGCTAAAATTCTCCAGTCCAGGCAACATCCTCGTAAATTTCCTCTGTGCCCTCTCCAGTGCAATCACATCTTTCCTGTAATGTGGTGACCAGAGCTGCACGCAGTACTCCAGCTGTGGCATGAAGTGTTGGGAGTGCAGGAGATGCACTCAAGGTTGCTGTTCATGGGGCAGGAGGCTCCTCATGTGCTGGGCCCTCCATTGTATTACTCACCCCCTATAGACGGAGATCACAAACCCTGTTCTTTTAGAATCCTTTAAGCAACTCGCTGGCAATCGGGGTCAGAGGAAGTCCCCATGCTTTGTTTAGAATGTTGCTCTCACGGAACAACCAGGGTCTGTCACCTCCCTCATGTCAGGAATGAACTCTGAATGGAAACACCAAATAATCCAGTAGACAACATATTGACGTCGTAGCGTACTAAAGGGCGAGGACAGGATACAACATTGAACATGGGATTCAATCATCGATATGAGCCGGCTGCTATAAGAACATAAATAGGAGCAGGAGTAGGCCACTTGGCCCCTCAAGCCTGCTCCACCCTTCAATAAGATCATGGCTGATCTGATCTTGGCCTCAACTCCACTTCCCTGCCTGCTCCCCATAACCTTAGACTCCCTTATCGTTCAAAAGTCTGTCTATCTCCGCCTTAAATATATTCAATGACCCAGCCTCCACAGCCCTCTGGGACAGTGAATTCCAAAGATTCACGACCCTCTGAGAGAAAAAATTCTTCCTCATCCCGTTTTAAATGGGCGACCCCTTATTCTGAAACTATGCCCTCTAGTTCTAGATTCCCCCATGAGGGGAAGTATCCTCTCTGCATCCACCCTGTCAAGCCCCTCAGAATCTTATACATTTCAATAAGATCACCTCTCATTCTTCTAAACTCCAGTGTCTGAGAAAGTGTTTTTGCAGGCTGTGTCTTCACAGTTCCAGAGGACCTAGCTGCCTTTGGTTTTTATGGCAGCCCTGTGCAATAATCCCGCTCTTGTCCTGTGCAAATGTGCCCAAGGGAGAAAGGGATCCTACCTACAGTTCCTGGCCCGAGCACTCTCAGCCAAGTAGCTCCAAAAGGTGCACGTGCACGTTGGTTTATAGAGGCGTCAAGGGCCGTTTTATTTTATTTTTGGATCAATATAGAAGCTGCTATGTGAATTCTAACGGATGGGTTCCACAATGAATGTATTCGGCACAAATGTAGTCTGCCTCGCTCACTGCACAATGAGCTAGCTTGAAGAATTACCACCTGGCTGTAATGATTTCTAGCTGGGCATGGGCGCAGCCTATGCTCCGTTAGACGCTTGAGGACGCTTGACACTTTCTCTGGTGATGACCTCATTACGTCCTCGGTAATGTGCAAGGACCAGCGAAAAAACACTTTCCAGGACACTGCGGCCCTAAATAATGTCTCTTTCCTTTTCATTCTTTAACCCGTGCAGTGTTGCAGAAAGTTGCGATTTCAATGTTTTTTTTTGTTCCCTTGTAGACTGAAAACGAGATGCTTTCTGTGTTTTGTTATTTAAAAGTGTCCTCTATGAAAGCCTGTTTTGATCGAATGTATTTCGAAGGTTAGGCTTCAATCAGCTGATTAACCAGGATGTGTCAGTGTTCTGACAACCAAAGAAATGTTAGATAATATATATTAAAGATACTATGGAAAATCCATTTAATTTTGGTGTTTTGTTATACATTTATGCACTCGACCTTTAATCACAAGATCAGTTTAATATATTTATATAGCGCCTTTCACGACCACTGGATGCCTCAAAGAGCTTTACAGCCAATGAAGTACTTTTGGAGTGTAGTCACTGTTGTAATGTGAGAAACATGGCAGTGAACTTGCACACAGCAAGCTCCCACACACAGCAGTGTGATAAATGGCCATATAATCTGTTTTTTGGTATGTTGATTTGGTATGTATATTGGCCAGAGCACCGGGGAAAACTCCCTTTCTCTTCTTTGAAATAATGCCATGGGACCTTTTACGTCCACCTGAAACTGAGGCCCTGTCTGCTCTAACATCTCATCCAAAAGATGGCACCTCCGACAGTGTAGTTTTAGGTGCAGAAGACCTCTTGGTCTATTTGATCTTATCCTCCCACAATCCCAACTGCTTCATCCCCTCTCTCTTCATACCATCCCTCCCACAACCAACTTCTCATTATACCATGCAGTTGTCCTGTAAATGCAGCCATTGCCCCAGACTCAACTACCCTCCCTAACAACCGTCTGTAAAGAAAGGAAGACTTGCATTTATATAGCGCCTTTCACACCCACTGGATGGCTCAAAGTGCTTTACGGCCAATGAAGTACTTTTGGAGTGTAGTCAATGTTGTAACATGGGCAATGCAGTAGACAATCTGTACACAGCAAGCTCCCACAAACAGCAATGTAATAGCGACCAGATAATCTGCTTTAGTGATGCTGGTTGAGGGTTAAATCCTGGACAGGACACCGAGGGGAACTCCCCTTATCAAAATAGTGTCACCTAAGTGGGCAGACGGGGCCTCTGTTTAACATCTCATCCGAAAGACGGCACCTCCGACAGCGCAGCACGCCACTGGGAGTGTCGGGCTGGAATTATGTGCTCGGGTCTCGGGAGTAGGACTTGAACCCACAACCTTCTGACTCGGAGGTTGAGTCTGCTACCCCACTGAGCCACAGCTGAAATGTTTCTGGATGTTTTCCAACTGTTTCCTACAGTTGGCTTTCACAACCCTGAGCCTGTGGCCATTTGTCCTACTGTTCTGGAATTAACAAAGTACTGTCCAGGGTTTACTTTCACTATCCCAATAAGTAGCCCGTGTCTGCGATATCTTCTCAGATTATGCTAATAAGGGATATTTTTGTACACCATTTTACATACATCAGCTGTTACGATCATCAGTTCACAACTCGCGTGCAGAGTATACATACTGTATGCACATGTATGTGTAAGTAAAAACATAAGAAATAGGTGCAGGTGTAGGCCATTCGAGCCTGCTCCACCATTCAATAAGATAATTGGTGACTTCCAACTTCACTCTCTCGCCCTGCACATATGTGTGCATATGTTCATATATCTATCCAACCAGTGTTTCCATTATCAGTGACCTTATGCGTGGTCACACATGGAAAGTATACTTTGCAAAGCCCCCAATCTATCCGAGAGCAACCTGCCTCCTGGGGTTGCAGGCAGGATCATAGTTCCACAGTTCCGTCTGCGACAGTCAGGAGGTCCATTGGGGCACAGCAGCACAAGGAGTTCATAAGAACATAAGAAATAGGAGCAGCAAGTTGCCACATAGGGCCACTGTGGTTGTAGATTGTGTTTGGCAAACACACAGTGCAGTGAGTGCGTTGGTTAAACTGTTACATAAGAAATAGGAGCAGGAGTAGGCCATTTGGCCCCTCGAGCCTGCTCCGCCATTTAATAAGATCATGGCTGATCTGATCTTGGGCTCAGCTCCACTTCCCTGCCCGCTCCTCATAAGCTTTCGCTCCCTTATCGCTCAAAAATCTGTCTTAAATATATTCAATGACCCAGCCTCCACAGCTCTCTGGGGAAGAGAATTCCACAGATTTACAAACTTCTGAGAGAAGAAATTCCTCCTCATCTCAGTTTTGATTGGGCGGCCCCTTATTCTGAGACTATGTCCCCTAGTTTTAGTTTCCCCTATGAGTGGAAATATCCTCTCTGTATCCACCTCGTGCAGCCCCCTCATTATTTTATGTTTTGATAATATCACCTCTCATTCTTCTGTACTCCAATGTGTATAGGCTCAACCTTTCCTCATAAGTCAACCCCCTCATCCCCAGAATCAACCAAGTGAACCTTCTCTTAAACTGTTGTTGTTGCTTCATCGGCAGTTACTGTGATACACAGAAGTACATTGAACAAAATAATTAGGAGTTGGAGTAGGCCATTCGGCCCCTCGAGCCTGCTCCGCCATTTAATAAGGTCATGGCTGATCTTTGACCTCAACTCCACTACCTGGCCGCCTTGGATGATCTTGCCACTTGCCCATGTTTCAAAGAGATCACCTCTCATTTTTCTAAACTCCAGAGAGAATAGGCCCAATCTACTCAATCTTTCCTCATAGGACAACCCTCTCATCCCAGGAATCAGTCTGGTGAACCTTCCTTGCACCGCCTCCAAGGCAAGTATATCCTTCCTTAGATACGGGGACCAAAACTGGTCGGGATCTTCTTGGATAATTTGCAAACAGGGGAATCCTCCTCTCCAGAATATCCAGTCAAAGAACTCACATTTCCCATTCATGCTCGCGGGTGAAGTCCCGACTGAAGCCGAGATTGGTTGCCCCACCGCTAAGCCGAGGCTTCTCTGTCCCTTTCCATCTGTTACCCCACTCCCTCCGTGCGCGTAGCTATGAGGTCGAGTGAGTTCTCGCGTAAACATTCTGCTCCTCAGCTCCTCTTGTGTATGTGCAGTGTTCCGCAGTTGAACTGCACACAGAGATTAGGCTCTTAAATAAATAAAAAAAGACTTGCATTTTTGTCGCGCCTTTCATGACCACCGGACGTCCCAAAGGGCTTTACAGCCAATAAAATACTTTTTGGAGAGTAGTCGTAATGTGGGAAACGCGGCAGACAAATTGCACACAGCAAGCTCTCACAAACAGCAATGTGATAATTATGTATGTAAACCTGTAATTACCATGTCTAAGCACCAGAGGGCTTATCCCCTGGCATCCCAAGGGATCCCACAATTCCTTGGGAGCACCTGCACATAAGGAGGTCTCACAGGCTGGAGAGGCACTCTGAGATCTGCAACAAAGGACGATGGTCACACTTATGTTGAGCTTGCAGCATCTAGTCTGACTCTTTATCCAAGACATAACAATAATGACCGGATAACCTGTTTTTGTTACATTGATTGAGGGATAAATAATGGTCAGGACACCAAGGATAACTCCCCTGCCCTTCTTTGAAATAGTGCCATGGGAATTTTTACATCCAACTCTGAGGGAAGACAGGGCCTCAGTTTAACATCTCATCTGAAAGACGGCATCTCTGAGAGTGCAGCACTGCACTGGGAGTGTCAGTCTAGATTTACGGCTCAAGTCCCGGGAGTGGGACTTGAACCCACAACCTTCTGACTCAAGAGGCAAGTGTGCTACTCACTGAGCCACAGCTGACACTTGAAATCAATATATATATTATACTTGCATATTTGAATTGATATACTGCCATCATCCAGTTTTGCTCAAAAGCAGTTTGGTCAGTAATGAGTGACGATGAGCCCTTACTGTAGCTCCCAGTGTTGCTGTTCTACCTGCGTCTGCTGCCATTTGGGACATGCCTGTCAGTGGGTCTGACCTTGCGTGCTGCTATTCTGCTATACTCCCTGTGCAATCTATTAAGTGCCTGCACTGTCAGTTGTGATGGATCATTATTCCACATAACTCCCTGAGAAGCCGCAATTGTTACAAACATTGAACCTCCCTTGCTGGAACCAGGAAATCTGTAAATCGGAAGAGTTTTCGATTTAAATAAAAAGATTTGCATTTATATAGCACCTTTCGTGGGTGATGTGTAATGAGAAAGGACTAATTAACAATCTTGTTGTGCGAGGCCCATTGGGGAAGAGTGAACATAATATGGTAGAATTATTTATTAAGATGGAGAGTGACACAGTTAATTCAGAAACTAGGGTCCTGAACTTGGGGAAAGGTAATTTCGATGGTATGAGACGTGAATTGGCTAGAATAGACTGGCAAGTGGTACTTAAAGGGTTGACAGTGGATAGACAATGGCAAACATTTAAAGATCACATGGATGAACTTCAACAATTGTACATCCCAGTCTGGAGTAAAAATAAAACGGGGAAGGTGGCTCAACCGTGGCTAACAAGAGAAATTAAGGATAGTGTTAAATCCAAGGAAGAGTCATATAAATTGGCCAGAAAAAGCAGCAAACCTGAGGACAGGGAGAAATGTGTAATACAGCAGAGGAGGACAAAGGGTTTAATTAGGAGGGGGAAAATAAGAGTATGAGAAGCAGCTTGCTGGGAACATAAAAACTGACTGCAAAAGCTTCTATAGATATGTGAAGAGAAAAAGATTAGTGAAAACGAACATAGGTCCCTTGCAGTTAGATTCAGGTGAATTTATAATGGGGAACAAAGAAATGGCGGACTTGTTAAACAAATATTTTGGTTCTGTTTTCACGAAGGAAGACATAAATAACCTTCCAGAAATACTATGGGACCGAGGGTCTAGTGAGAAGGAGGAACTGAAGGATATCCTTATAAAGCGGGAAATTGTGTTAGGGAAATTGATGGGATTGAAGGTCGATAAATCCCTGGGTCCTGATAGTCTGCATCCCAGAGTACTTAAGGAAGTGGCCATAGAAATAGTGGATGCATTGGTGATCATTTCCCAACAGTCTGTCGACTCTGGATCAATTCATATGAACTGGAGGGTAGCTAATGTAATACCGCTGTTTAAAAAAGGAGGGAGAGAGAAAACGGGTAATTATAGACCGGTTAGCCTGACATCAGTAATGGGGAAAATGTTGGAATCAATTATTAAAGATGAAATAGCAGCGCATTTGGAAAGTAGTGACAGGATCGGTCCACGTCAGCATGGATTTATAAAAGGGAAATCATGCTTGACAAATCTTCTGGAATTTTTTGAGGATGTAACTAATATAGTGGACAAGGGAGAACCAGTGGATGTGGTGTATTTGGACTTTCAAAAGGCTTTTGAAAAAGTCCCACACAAGAGATTGGTGTGCAAAATCAAAGCACATGGTATTGGGGGTAATGTACTGACGTGGATAGAGAACTGGTTGGCAGACAGGAAGCAGAGAGTCGGGATAAACGGGTCCTTTTCAGAATTGCAGGCAGTGACTAGTGGGGTGCCTCAGGGCTCAGTGCTGGGACCCCAGATATTTACAATATACATTAATGATTTAGGTGAAGGAATTGAGTGTAATATCTCCAAGTTTGCAGATGACATTAAACTGGGTGGCGGTGTGAGCTGTGAGGGGGACGCTAAAAGGCTGCAGAGTGACTTGGACAGGTTAGGTGAGTGGGAAAATGCATGGCAGATGCAGTATAATGTGGATAAATGTGAGGTTATCTACTTTGGGGGCAAAAACACGAAGGCAGAATATTATCTGAATGGCGGCAGATTAGGAAAGGGGGAGGTGCAACGAGACCTGGGTGTCATGGTTCATCAGTAATTGAAAGTTGGCATACAGGTATAACAGGCAGTGAAGAAGGCAAATGATTTAAGTATAGGAGCAGGGAGGTCTTACTGCAGTTGTACAGGGCCTTGGTGAGGCCTCACCTGGAATATTGTGCTCAGTTTTGGTCTCCTAATTTGAGGAAGGATGTTCTTGCTATTGAGGGAGTGCAGCGAAGATTCACCAGATTGATTCCCGGGATGGCGGGACTGACATATGAGAAGAGATGGATCAACTGGGCCTTTAGAAGGATGAGAGGGGATCTCATAGAAACTTACAAGATTCTGATGGGACTGGACAGGTTAGATGTGGGAAGAATGTTCCCAATGATGGGGAAGTCCAGAACACAGTCTTAGGATAAGGGGTAGGCCATTTAGGACCGAGCTGAGGAGAAACTTCTTCACTCAGAGTTGTTAACCTGTGAAATTCCCTACCGCAGAGAGTTGTTGATGCCAGTTCATTGGATATATTCAAGAGGGAGTTAGATATGGCCCTTACGGCTAAAGGGATCAAGGGGTATGGAGAGAAAGCAGGAAAGGGGTACTGAGGGAATGATCAGCCATGATCTTATTGAATGGTGGTGCAGGCTCGAAGGGCCGAATGGCCTACATCTATTTTCTATGTTTCATCATCACCTGACATCCCAAAGTGCTTTACAGCCAATGAAGTACTTTTGAAGTGTAGTCACTGTTGTAATGTGGGAAACACGGCAGCCAATTTGCGCACAGCAAGCTCCCACAAACAACAATGTGATAATGACCAGATAATCTGTTTTTCTTATATTGATTGAGGGATAATTATTGGCCCCAGGACACCAGGGATAACTCTCCTGCTCTTCTTCGAAATAACGCCGTGGGATCTTTTCTGTCCACCTGAGAGAGCAGACAGGGTCTCGGTTTAATGTCTCATCCGAAAGACGGCACCTCCGACAGTGCAGCACTCCCTCAGCACTGCACTGGAGTGTCAGCCTAGATTTTTGTGCTCAAGTCCCTGGAGTGGGACTTGAACCCACAGCGCTAGAGGCGAGAGTGCTGCCCACTGAGCCACAGCAAACGCTGGGACTTGCTTCAATTCCAAAAGCAAAATTCATGTCTGAAATTTCTTATCCATATAGAAATAAAATATGCGGAACCTGTAGTTTACATATATATATATATTTTAATTCAAATATACAACAAAAATAGCCACTTTCTTTGATTGTCTATACATATTTTGCCAAACCAAATAGTATCAGTTTCCCTTTCGTTTGGGCTCAATTTTAATTCAGAAAATATATATATTGTTTTGTATATATATATATTGATTTATTCAGCCGCACTTTTATAATTTCTACAAATCCAACGTATTCATCATAAAGAATTAATTTGATCATTTCACGATTTTCAAAAGTAGTTGCGTCTGCATGGGGAAAGGGGGGAAATAATCATTTCATATAAATAGAAGAAGGGTGATAGTCAGCGATGAGACTGGAACTGCGAGCTACCACGGTGAGCTACCCAGTCTGGCCCCAGGAGCGGACATTGTCTCCCTGCTCAGGTTGGCAACAATGGTACCTCATGTTGGAAACATGCTGGAGGAGAAATTCTCTGGGATAGCGGTCCTCACACGTGTCGGAACAGAGGCGCTAAAGGGTTTGCAGCCACGAGCGCTGGCATTGGCGCTGCTCGGCAAATTGACTGTGCCGGTACCGGCGGCGCTGAGGGGTATCCCCTGGGAGCGCCGTGCTGGTGTGTAACGTCCCCGGTGTCGACACGGAAGCAACATTTGGTTTGCACTGCACCTGTAGCGCCCCCTAGTGACCCCGCCATAGAAAGCTGGCGTGCAGAGCCGTCCTGGGGCGCTAAGCGAAGGAACGACTGCACGAGGTAAGTGTGATTGATATTTTGTTTTGCGTTTTATCGTTATTTGGGGCGAGTAATGTATCGGGAATGTTTTTTGTGTTTTTTGTTCCGATTCTTTTTTTTTGCAGGGAGGCCTCTCTCGGGGCGCTACGAAGCCGGCTCTTTAGCACGGGATATTCGGTTGCTCACCCGGCCTAGCGCCCCCGAGAGAGGTGTGCAACGCTTCCCTTAGCGCTCTGCTCCACTCTCAGGGCGCAACCACGGAATTTTTTGGCTGTCGTTGCAAACCATTCCCCGGTGCTAAATTTAGCGCCCCGCCCGACATTGGTGTCTTAAAAACCTCCAACCGAATTCCCAGCCCACACTGTGTCCCAAATCCATTGATACGGTGTCAGGGATGGGTCAACGAGTGTCGAAGGGGGCTTGCAGGGGGTCACAGCCATTCCTAGGTTGCTAGGAATGGGGAGGTGTCGCCCTGGGGGAGTGGCAGTGGCTCTGTGGAGCAAGAACCTGCTGTCCTCTCGGTGGGGGATGGCATTTATACTCCCACCACTGCCATTCTGCCAGTGCCCTTGCTGCTGCCCATCCTCCGGCTAGCTCAGGCCGCCTACGCCTAAGTGGTGCGGTCTCTACAGCCTTCTAGGTCCAGAGCTGCTCGACCGTGTCCTACACGGCCATCAGTCGTCTCCCCCACTGAACCTCCGCAGCCTTTTCCCCCAGTGCGTGGAGGCCTGCAACTATATCCACGTTCCATCGATTCCACATCTGTCAATATACGGAGCACAGACAAGATATGGTATCCAGTTCAATGGAGAAAGGCTCATCAATAGATTGAGATTCTTCCAGAGACTTAAATGTCACCAATGGATGTGGACACAGAAGATCGAAGGAGATTGCTAAATATATCCTCAGTTATAGTCAATGTGCTAAGCAGGGTCGCACACACGTGGGTCAAACAAGCACCATGGTCAATTGTAGTACCCAACTAAGCTGGGACCAAATTACACAAACTAGAGTTGAACTCCCTGGAATTTAGACAGTTATGGGGTGATCAGATCGAAGTTTTCAAGATATTAAGGACAATGGATAGAGTAGATAGAGAGAAATTATTTCCACTGGTTGGGGAGTCTGGGACTAGGGGGTATAGTCTAAAAATTAGAGTCAGACCTTTCAAGAGTGAAATTAGGAAACACTTCTACACACAAAGGGTGGTAGAAGTTTGGAACTCTCTTCCGCAAACAGCAATTGATGCTAGATCAATTGTTAATTTTAAATCGGAGATTGATAGCTGTCTGTTAACCAAAGGTATTAAGGGATATGGGCCAAAGGCGGGAATGTGCAGTTGGGTCGCAGATCAGCCAGGATCCCATTGAATGGCGGAGCGGACTCGAGGGGCTGAATGGCCGCCTCCAGTTTCTATGTGCTCAGCACGCACCAAGGATCTTGAGTGGGATGCTGCTGCTCAGTGAGGCTTAAGTTAGGTAGCTGCCTCTAAGCCATGGAGGGGAACTGCAGTTTTAGGTTGCAATGTGTTATTATTGGTCACTTTATGATCTCAACCTTCTTCAACTCCCTTCATTAGAGCTGCTTTGGGACGAGATTTCCCGAGACCCCCACATTACCTGCAGGGTCTCAACAGCTCATCAGAAAGTGGCAGGACAAGGGGCCGTGATTTCCCATCGACCCAAATCAATGGGCTACATAGCCACGCTTCTCCAACAAGCCTCCACTGAAGGCCTGGCCTTGCCCAAGGCACCGGGAGAGAAGAGCTTCACCCCAGTTGTGTCTTTTGGACTTGAGCTGAAGTTAACTTTCACCTTTTCACCAGAAAAAGTACAAAATATTCATTTTACAATCAGTAGGCAGCTTCTGCAGATCCTCAATCAACTGACGTTAAGCATAGAACCAAAAGATTTGAAAAAATTAAATCTATCACATTTCGTTTTTTGCCAAATGGTACCTTTTTTTTTCCCAATGATCCTGCGGAATATTCCAGAATAGCGTAGAAAATCACCGAACCGAAGCAACTCATCTTTATTCTTTTGATAATAAATTCTAAGGCGTTAAAAATATTTGACATGTTTTTAAATGATGGCCCTGATACTCTGGATTTCGGAGGAAAATGTGAATGGTCCGAGTGAGCTTTAAGGGCGGGGGATGAAGAGGGCTCTCCCCGGGGTAAGCGCAATGCACAGCTCGTGACCTCCTGTCCACGTTGGTTATCCCGCAGTGCCCTCAAAGGCAGTGCCGCGACACCGATCTTGGAGTGCACTTGCTTTGGGACAGATGCTGAGAGGCTGTTTCCTCTGGCTGGACAGTCTAGAACCAGGGGTCACAGTCTCAGGATCAGGGGTTGGCCATTTAGGACTGAAATGAGGAGCAATTTCTTCACCCAGAAGGTGGTGAATCTTTGGAATTCTCTGCCCCAGAGGGCTGTGGATGCTGGGTCGTTGAGTATATTCAAGGCTGAGATCGATAGATTTTTGGACTCTAGGGGAATCAAGAGATATGGGGACAGGGCGGGAAAGTGGAGGTGAGTTCGAAGGTCAGCCATGATCTTATTCAATGGCGGAGCAGGCTGGAGGGGCCTACTCCTGCTCCTAATTCTTATGGGACACCTATGAGATGCTTCCATTTTCCTGCCTTTGTGGGGAGGGTGGGAGGGTCAAAGCTAGCCATTGGTAGAATTAAATGGTTGCTGCCAAGGATCGGGCGGGCCGCCATTTTACCCTGCCCATTACAGCCCAGCTGCCTCATTGCTGACCTGAAGCCTGGGAAATACTGACGCCACAATCCAACGAGAGTTGCAGGCGGGAGCTTTGGACAACGGTTCTAGTTGTCTCAACTTGGCTCCAAATGCTCCGTGGGGGGTAAACGGGGCAAATGCAGAGCGTCAACAATTGTACCACCCTTACTGAACTCGGCCCTGCAGTACAGATGGGGCAGGGGATGTGAGCAGGAATCACAGGGACTTCTCTCCTTTCAGGAACACCATTACCCCGGGGGACACAGGGTGCCTTTCCCCCCCATCCCGTCTCCAGATTTTCCAATCGAGGCTGATTTTAAAGACACTAACCGGGCCCATATTTATGTGAATACTCAACACAGAATAATAACAAGCCCTTGGCTGTCGACTGTCACGGGGAGGCCTGGACTGGGGCAGACTCAGGGTATGGTGTCAGTGGGTAGCACTGTCATCTCAGAGTCAGAAGGTGGGGGGGTTGAAGCCCCACTCCAGAAAGCTGAGCACAGAATCCAGGCTAGCACTCCAGTGCAGTGCTGCTAAACCGAGACCATGTCCACCCGCTCAGGTGGACGTAAAAGATCCCGCAGCACTATTTCGAAGAATAGCAGGGGAGTTATCCTCGGTGTTCAGGCCAATATTTATCCCTCAATCAACATCACCAAAAACAGATTAACTGGTCATTATCACATTACTGCTTATGGGAGCTTGCTGTGCGCAAATTGGCTGCCGTGTTTCCCACATTACCACAGTGACTACACTTCAAAAAGTACTTCAATGGCTGTAAAGCGCTTTGGGACTTTCTGAGCTCATGGCAAGGTGCTATACAAATGCAAGTCTTTCTTTTGCACCAGAGCGGGTACAGAGGAGATTTCCGAGGATGTTGCCAGGACTGGAGAACTTTAGCTTTGAGGAAAGATTGGATAGGCTGGGTTCGTCTTCTTTGGAACAGAGGAGGCTGAGGGGAGACCTGATTGAGGTGTATAAAATTATGATGGGCCCAGATATGGTGGATAGGAAGGACATATTTCTCTTAGCAGAGGGGTCAACAACCAGGGGGCATAGATGTTTAGAGGGGATTTGAAGGAAAATATTGTCACCCAGAGGATGGTGGGGGTCTGGAACTCACTGCCTGAAAGGCTGGTAGAGGCAGAAATCCTCAACACATTTAAAAACGTACTTGGATGTGCACTTGAAGTGCCGTAACCTACAGGGCTACGGACCGAGAGCTGGAAAGTGGGATTAGGCTGGGTAGCTCTTTGTCGGCCGGCACGGACACGATGGGCCGAATGGTCTCCTTCTGTGCTGTAAATTTCTTTGATTCTATGATTTTAGAGTTGAGAAAGTTTGCTAGCCACAGACTGACACATTGGCCTGGAGAAACACACAGCTCAGAGAGAACATGCTGAGTGTCACTGGCTCGGGGCTGATAGACATACCTGGGATGTAACTGGAGAAATATTACTCTTACTAATGTTAGTTATGGCCCCTCCCTCATGTGCACCAGCTAAGTCTCTCTTATTGAGACAGAGATGGAAGATGCAGATGCCACATATCAGGTTGCGGGGGAGTCTGGGATTGGGGGAAGCTACCTGAAAATCAGTGCCAGGCCCTTCAGGCGAGAAGTTAGGGAATACCTCTTCACGCAAAGTGTTGAAATCGCTCCCACAAAAAGCAGTAGATGCTAGCCCAATTAATAATTCTAAATTTGAGAGCGTTAGATTTCAAGTATCAAGTGAAAAGGAGCCAAGGCCCGCAAATGGAGATTGGAATAAAAACAGAAAATGCTGTTAATACTCAGCGGGTCAGGCAGCATCTGTGGAGTGAGAAACAGGGTTAATGTTTTGGGTCGATGACCCTTCGTCAGAACTGGGTCACAGACCTGAAACGTTAACTCTGTCTCCCTCCACAGATGCTGCCTGACCTGCTGAGTATTTCCAGAATTTTCTGTTTTATTTCAGATTCTAGCATCTGCAGTATTTTGCTTTTGTAAAAGGAGTTAGGTCTTTGATCAGCCACGATCTCAGTGAATGGCAGAACAGGCCCGAGGAGGCTGAGTGGCCTCCTCCTGTTCCTAAATTCATTCGGACCAATTCCTCAGAGAGGTTAATGAGCTCAGAGTCTCCTCCATTCGGGTTAGCGCTTGTGAAAGCGGCACAGAATCTGGTACAATTGCGTACAGTGTTTGTACACAGCACAGATCATGACTTCTGGCCGAACGTGATCACGGCTAATTCATCAATTGGTGCGGACAGCCCGCTGACCGACCGGGAGATGCAGCGCGAGACCCAAATCGCTTCCATGGTAACAATAACTTACATTGTTATAGCGCCTTTAATGTAGTAAAACGTCCCAAGGTGCTTCACAGAAGCGTTAGCAGGCAAAAATGGACACCGCGCCACATAAGGCAACCAAAAGCTTGGTCAAAGAGTTAGGCTTTAAGGAGAGTCTTAAAGGAGGAGAGAAAAGTAGAGAGGCGGAGAGGTTTAGGGAGGGAGTTCCAGAGCTTGGGGCCTTGGCAACAGAAGGCACGGCCACCAATGGTAGAGCGATTATAATCAGGGATGCTCAAGAAGCAGACTTAATGGAGCGCAGAGATCTCGGGGTGTTGTGGGGGCTGGAGGAGGCTACAGAGAAAGGGGGGGGTCGAGATCATGGAGAGGTTTGAAAACAAGGATGAGAATGTTTAAATGGTGGCGTTGCCGGACAGGGAGCCAAAACTACATCATGGTGGGGTGGGGGGAATGCAAGGGTCTCTTTATGCAAGAGTGATTGGAGGCCGGGGGGAGGTGGGGATGGGGGGGTCCCAGAGCCAGTGTGATAACATTTGCAAAGCTGTGAGCCAGAAAATGAAAAGTAATAACTTGGGAAAAATAACCGAGTGGGGAGAAAGAGAATAAATAGATGCGCAAGGCAACACTCTGGTTTCGCTGAAGTGCCCTTCAGACATTTGAGAACAGTGACTAATCACCTTGCAAGGATTGAGCTCGTTTAGTACAAGTGGGGTGACGAACCAGCAAGGAATCACAATCCTCCCACGCTATTTTCATCTGAGAGAGTCAGCCGTACCATTTTCACCAGACTCCCGACTCGGTGCCACCAGAATTGGCGCTGCGCTGACGGGAACGCCTCCGCCTGCTGCCGGATTTTAATCATCATTCTCGGGATGTGGGCATCGCTGGCAAGGCTGGCATTTATTGCCCGTCCATTGATACACCACGGAGTGGCTTGCTCAGCCAGGAACTCCCTCCCTAGCAGCACCTTCCCCGCACGGACTGCAGCGGTTCAAGGCGGCGGCTCACCACCACCTTCTCCGGGGCAATTAGGGATGGGCAATAAATGCCGGCCTTGCCAGCGAAGCGCACGTGACTTAAAAAGAAACACATCTCATCCCCCAATAAGACAACGCACCTAGATACAGGAAGAGAAAAAAGACAGCATTTCTATAGCGCCTTTCACAACCACCGGACACCTCAAAGTGCTTTACAGCCAATGAAGTACTTTTGGAGTGTAGTCACTGTTGGAATATGGGAAACGCGGCAGCCAACCTAAGCACAGCAAGCTCCCACAAACAGCATTGTGATAATGACCGGATAATCTGTTTTAGTGATGTTGATTGAGGGATAAATATTGGCCCCAGGACACCGGGGAGAACGGCCCTGCTCTTCTTCGAAATAGTGCCATGGGATATTTTACGTCCACCCGAGAGGGCAGACTGGGCCTCGGTTTAACGTCTCATCCAAAAGACGGCACCTCCGACAGTGCGGCACTCCCTCAGCACTGCACTAGGGGTGTCAGCCTAAATTTATTTGTGCTGAAGTTCCTGGAGTGGGACTTGAACCCACAACCTTCTAACTCAGAGGCGAGGGTGCTGCCCACTGAGCCACGGCTGACACAGGACACTTAGGGATGGGCCAATAAATGCTGGCCTTGCCAGTGACGCCCACGTGAATTTTTTTTTAATAACACCCAATTATTTTGGGGGTGATGAGCCAGGTAAGACAACGCACCGAAACACAGGAAGGACATTAATGCCTCGGGGAGGTCACAGAGTAACAAAGGCTCTGACAGCTGTCAGGAATATAAATTATGAGGATGTTTTCTGTGCAATAGGGGAGTCCACGGAGGCAATCTCAGTGAGAATTCCTGGATTATGAAGGGAAATGGACAATGCATGTCTCGGCAAATTGTTCATGGCAGTGAAAGGGTGTTAATTGCAGGAAACATTTAGAAAGGCACCAGGGGGAGTAGACTTAAAGTAATTGGGGGAAGGTTTAGAGGAGATGATCAGATTATCTCGGGATTTATTTTTAGGTGATGTTGATTGAGGGATAAATATTGGCCGGGACACTGGGGAGAACCACCCTGCTCTTCGTCGAAGAGGCGTCATGGAATCTTTTACGTCCACGTGAGAGAGCAGACAGGACTTCACACCGCCTAGTATCCTCGACTCCTGGGTCAGATAACCAACTTAGTGCCACTTAATATAGTGCCATGTGTATTGGCAATTGTTAGGAACTAGAGTTTCTTTAAAGTCAATTCTTTGCAGTCAATGCATGGTCAATGTTAAGTTGGGACAGGACATTTATACATCATCATATTCATATTTTTGATGTCTTACGGAAAAATAAGAGGACACAGATTTTTTTTTGGAACAAATATCTTCAACAATTTGGTATGTGTTATCGGTGGAAGGGCAACATGGAGGCTTTAACGTTTTGCTTCTTTCTAATCTGTCGCATGACCCGACATGCTTTCTTGGCCAATTAGGTCAGGTTACACTTCACATAACCAAACTTTGCTGCTGTTAAAGTGTTCCCCAACAATCAGATACATCAAGGCAGGTCATGGAGAGGTTCCCCTTTCAAACTTGTGGCAGCATCAGTCATTCCCGAGTCAGGTATAAAGCAGGTTAGACGCAGAGTACAGCTCTACCCTAACATTTTGACCTAACCCCCCCAGAGCACCCTTAATAAATTAGTGCGGCATTTCTTCTACATAAGATAAGATAAGAAATAGGAGCAGGAGTAGGCCATTTGGCCCCTCGAGCCTGCTCCGCCATTTAATAAGATCATGGCTGATCTGATCATGGACTCAGCTCCACTTCCCCGCCCGCTCCCCATAACCCTTTACTCCCTTATCGCTCAAAAATCTGTCTATCTCCGCCTTCAATATATTCAATGACCCAGCCTCCACAGCTCTCTGGGGCAGAGAATTCCACAGATTTACAACCCTCTGAGAGAAGAAATTCCTCCTCATCAGTTTTAAATGGGCGGCCCCTTATTCTGAGACTATGTCCCCTAGTTTTAGTTTCCCCTATGAGGGGAAATATCCTCTCTGCATCCACCTTGTCGAGCCCCCTCATTATCTTATATGTTTCGATAAGATCACCCCTCATTCTTCTGAACTCCTATGTGTATATGACCAACCTATCTTCATAAGTCAACCCCCTCATCTCCGTAATCAACTGTACACCAGACATGTACCCCACACCAGAAGTCCTTGAGATTACCATGTATGTGATTGCCCATGTGTGCTCTGTGGGCATTCACTGAATAGAAAATGGGTTTCTACTGTCCCAAATCCATTTTAGTCAGGGCAGACAGCAGGGAGAATTGACTATCCTTGCATCAGTCGAGGTTGGATCCATACCTTCAAAAGACTTGCATTTATATAGCGCCTTTCATGACCACCAGATGTCCCAAAGCGCTTAAAGCCAATGAAGTACCTTTTGAAGTGTAGTCATTGTTGTAATGTGCGAAACATGGCAGCCAAGTTGCGCACAGCAAGCTCCCACAAACAGCACTGTGATAATGACCAGAACATCTGTTTTTTCTTAGTGATGTTGATTGAGGGATACAAATTGGCCATAACAGCGAGGATAACTCCCCTGCACTTCTCAAAATAGTTGCCACGGGATCTTTTACGTCCACCTGAGAGGGAAGACGGGGCCTGGGTTTAATGTCGCATCCAAAAGACGGCACCTCCAACAGTGCAGCACTCCCTCAGCACAGCCTAGATTTTTGTACTCAAGTCCCTGGAGTGGGACTTGAACCCACAACCCTCTGACTCAGGGATGAGGGTGCTACTCACTGAGCCACAGCTGACACCTTGGGCCCCAAGCTAGTGTTCCACCGAACTATACCATCCAGATCATAGATAAGTGAAGTTAATCACACAGCCCAAATCTCCGTTAAGTGTAGTTCCATTGATTCTGTTGCACTTAGATTTCTCCCTGCCTCAAACATTAACCAGAAAAATTAGTCCAGAAACAATTAAACCAAAGGGGTTGAACTCTACGTGACATTAGTAACAAACGAAAACACAGGGGTCCGAAAATTGGGTCCTCGCTTAGGATGTGAGTACGTACCCAAAGAGGCCTCGGAAATGCCGGGTCTTGGCACGCAATACGCATTCACAGACAATCGGCTTTTGCGATCTGTGACAGATCCCACGCATCCGCGCAGGAAGAACATCTGCGGGCGGAGATCGGGTCTATTTGCCCAACTCTTGCCCAGCGAATGGCCTTCAAACTCTTACGCCTGGTAAATGCAGGCGCATAGCCTACTTTTACCAACGTTAGAATTTTAAAACATAGAAAATTTTAATTTAAATTACTCATTTTTATATTAATAACCCTGTCCATTAAGTTAAGTTTATTTTTAACCCTATTAAATAAAGCATGTTAAAAAAAAAATGCAAAAAAATAATTTTCTTTCTAAAACATTTAATTCAATTAATTTAAAATATGGGAGGTGTTTTTTTTTTAAATTTATTGTGTTGCGTTTCTTGTTTTTGGGGGTTTATCTCATTGAAAGTAATGGGAGCTTTTACAAGTTATGATCATTTTCAGCCATGATCTTTTTGAATGGCGGAGCAGGCTCGAGGGGCTAGATGGCCTACTCCTGTTCCTAATTCTTATGTTCTTACAAACGGAGTTCCCATTACTATCAATGAGAATATTCGACGTCCAGGTCCACGTGATCCCAGCATATGCATCTGTATCTGGAGACATGATCCCGTACACTGGACTGTGGAACTTGGCCTCCGACCGCAAGTCTACGTTCCTCCCGGACCATCAGGTATTTTCGTTAAAAAATATTCAGGTCGGAGGGGTTTGCCTGGAGGAAGCCTCCGATCGCAATCTGCCCCCCCCTCCCCACCGCCCCAAGGACTTCAATTATGTGGAGAGACTATAGAGGCTGGGATTGTTCTCCTTGGAGCAGAGACGGTTAAGGGAAGATTTATGGGGTGTTCAAAATTACGAGGGGTTCTGAGAGAGTAGATCGGGAGAAATTGTTTGCAGTGGCAGGAGGGTCGGTAATCAGAGGACACAGATTTAAGATAACTGGCCAAAAAACACAGGGGAGAGATGAAGAGATTTTTTTTTTTGAGCAGAGTTGTTACGATCTGGAAAGTACTGCTTGAAAGGGTGTTGGACGCAGATTTAATGTTATCTTTCAAAAGGGAATTGATATATACTTGAAAAGGAGGGCTATGGGGAACGAGCAGGAGAATGGGACTAATTGGATAGCTCTTTCAAAGAGCTGGCACAGGCACGATGGGCTGAATGGCCTCCTTCTGTGCTATATGAGTCTATGATTCGAACCAACGAATGTGCTTAAACAAATATGCTACTGCCTTTCAAAAGGACAAAGGAGTTTCATGTGAATGAATTATGCATCCAATACTAATATCACACAGTATAATTTCAACCCTTAAGTTCTGTGTCTGGCAGAGATGTGAATGAAATTTAAGATCAAACGCGTTACACCTTTTACATTACAGTTAAACAACACCCTATATACACAATTCCACTAATCACCAAAGAAAGAAAGACTTGCATTTATATAGCACCTTTCACGACCACCGGACATCTCAAAGCACTTTACAGCCAATAAAGTATTTTTCGAAGTGTAGTCACTGTTGTAATGTGGGAAACGCGGCAGCCAATTTGTGCACAGCAAGCTCCCACAAACAGCAATGTGAAACTGACCAGATAATCTGTTTTCGTGATGTTGATTGAGGGATAAATATTGGCCCTAGGACACCGGGGATAATTCCCCTGCTCTTCTTCAAAATAATGCGTGGGATCTTTTACATCCACCTGAGAGAGCAGACAGGGCCTCGGTTTAATGTCTCATCTGAAAGACGGCACCGCAGACAGTGCAGCACACCCCCAGTGCCGCATTGGGAGTGTCAGCCTAGATTTTTGTGCTCAAGTCCCTGGAGTGAGACTGGAATGCACAGTCATCTGGCTCAGAAGCAAGGGTGCTATCCACTGAGCCGCGGCCAACACTAAATCCAAACGTATAAAGTATCAATAACTGTAGTGCCAACATGCTCTGATCACTTAAAGCCCACAGATAGGTTCTCGATAAATCGAGGTTAATCCATAATGAGTAAGCCCTGTTTTTGTCAACTGACTGTTCAGTAACATAGACGTAATAATGCATGGCTCTTTACACTTTTCATATTAAAAATATATCGATAAACATGAACTTTTTAAGACTTTTCCCTTTTGAAACCCAAGCGCCATTAATGCGCTAAAGAATGTCGCTGTAGATGCCACAGCCTTTTCAGCCGATCTTCAGTCCCCTCAATTACGTCAAAAGCAAAAATATCCAAAATACTTTCCTCCCCGGTTTAAGGCTATTGACGGCCACCCGCCTTTGGCCGAGAAGATGCCCAAGATACCTGATGCCCGATCTTGCCAACGGCACAGGCTTACTGACTGTTGGAAGGGGGGTGGCATCAGTGCTTGCAGTCGATTGGTCCTTTGTTGTTTAAGAGCAACCCTTCCCGGATGTAGAGTTACCAACTCTGATTGGACATATTCCTGGAGGTTTAAGTCCCTCCTCCGATCGCCCCACCCGGTCAAACATTCCTTTTTTTTTCAAAGCTGTCTCCAATAATTTTGTAACTCAAGTGTTCAAAGAAAATGAAATGGTAAGACACCATTTATTTTTAAATAAAATCGTTCTTATTTTTTTTCTTTTCTTGGGCAGCTGACAGCAGGATGCAGGAGATTAATTCCTGGAGACTCCAAGTCGATTCCAGAGTGATGGCGACTCAAGCTGGAACTATTTTTTTATTCGTTCCTGGAATGTGAGCATTTATTGCCCATCCCTAATTGCCCCTTGAGAAGGTGGTGGTGAGCCGCCTTCTTGAACCGCTGCAGTCCGTGTGGTGAAGGTGCTCCCACAGTGCTGTTAGGGAGGGAGTTCCAGGATTGTGACCCAGCGACGATGAAGGAACGGCCGATATATTTCCCAGTCAGGATGGTGTGTGACTGGGAGGGGAACGTGGAGGCGGTGGTGTTCCCATGTCCCTGCTGCCCTTGTCCTTCTAGGTGGTAGAGGTCACGGGTTTGGGAGGTGCTGCTGAAGAAACCTTGGCGAGTTGCTGCAGTGCATCTTGTAGATGGTGCACACTGCAGCCACGGTGCGCTGGTGGTGGAGGGAGTGAATGTTGAAGGTGGTGGATGGGGTGCCGATCAAGTGGATTGCTTTCTCCTACATGTTGGGGCTCCCCCTCATAGGCGCCATGGTTAAAATAAATTGGTTTCACGGCGTTATTCCCACACCTCCCCCACCTTGCCCCGCATCCAAAAAATGAACTTCGCAAAGCTCCTGGCAATAGATGGTGACCAATTTCACAACTCTCTCTCCATTACAGACATTGGCTTCACCAATATTTTCTTTCTTTCCCCATTGGCCCAGTTTTCCACATCTGGTTTGTGAGTGAGAGAGAGAGATTTTTTTTTTACTTTTAAGAAATTTTTGGAAAAGTATCCATCCACGAAAGAAGCCTGATTTGTTTTTAGAAAGCGAAGCTATTTTTTGATTCCATTTACTTCTGAATCTGCTGCGGAGGGGTTTGTTCTCCAGGATGCCGATGAATTTTCACCGTAAGACAAGTAATTGTGTTGTAATCACCCTGTTCACCTCACCGCTGTTACACCCCTGTACAGATAGCAACCCTCGGGGCCAATTTCACAGCTCTTTCCAATGTTCTCTCTGCTTCTGCTGTCTTTTTTTTGAGCATCAGGGAAGACCTGAGTCCCTTGTCTACGGGATTGGGAAGGGAGTGTCTCGATTGGCTGATTGCTGTACAACTTCCATGAACTGTGAAACAGCGGGCCCACAAGCCAGCAGCGAAGTCAGTTTAAAGCACATTGCATCATTTCTTTTAAAGAGGAGGGACTCGTGTCCGGCCATCCCAACTCACAGGCATTCAGAGTAAGCGCTTCAAGTTCCCAGGTGCATTTGTATTCCGCCAGCTCGAGCCGCTCTTGAATTCACTCGGCGCTGGTTTATGCTTGGCCAGCTTGGGTGCCCAGATGGCATCACTCCATGCAGCTTCATAGTTGGCCAGCCCCTTCCCATTCCGTCATTCGCGAGTGATAAACGGATGGAAGGATAGCTCAGATCGAAAAGAACCGATCACCCCTTTTAGGACCCGCTTCATTACACAGTCAGAAGGTGCTCCTCGTGTTTGAAAGCTTTCCCAGTTGGAAATGGTTACAAACTGCCGCCATCGCCATTGTGCTGACATCATCAGGTCCCAGCTGCCCTCTGGCCCGACTTTGATCTCGGAACCTTTGGCGATTTGATTGAGAATTGGGACCGAGGCAACGACTTCAATATTGACGATCCTCGCTTTGGATATAGTTTGAGACATCTGAAAAGTGCTTTTTGCACGATTAATTCCTTGGTGAAATCCAGCCACAATGGTTCTGGAGGCAGATGAGGCATCCATTCTGCACCAGTAACATCTCACAAACGGCAATGTGCTGAACGACCAGTTCATCTGCTTTTTTTTTTAAAAGCTGCTGTTCCTTGAGGGAGGAATGTTTGCCAGGAGACCGGACCAACTCCTCTGCTCAACTTCACGTCGTACCAGCGGGATCCTTAATGTCCACTTGAACCCAAACAAGCAGACAGGACCCATGTTTAACGTCTCATTCCAAAGCACGTTGACAATATCCCTGTAAACAAGAGTGAGCAACGCCCTTCAAAGGATTGTTCAAAGATTTGGATTGATGGGCACAAGACCTAGTCGGATTAGTTGAGCCACTTGGAGTTGAGGCTGGTGAGATGCTGGGATATTGTCTACTGAAGGTGGAAAGTATTCCTTCTGTCAGTATCACTTGGATTGTAATGAGGCTAGGATTCAAAAACCAACACTGTACCTAAGTCGATAACATACCATTAATAAATTTACAATGAAAAATAAACATTTCCCTCTTTTCTACCTTTTAAAGCACCAACCATGTATACAACATGCAGACATGACCCAAGGAAGGTCCACTCTAGTAGGAAGACCATCACCTCAGCATGGAGATAGTTTGGTTTTATCATCTACCTGGATTTGTACTGTGTGCTCATAATCAGTGTTCATGCCACTTAATAAATCGTCCCACGTCCTGTTAGTAAGATGCAAGAGGAGATTTTACCCACCTAGTGTCAAATATAGCAACAGGAACTGATGCTGAATTTCAAAGAGTGCTTGCTCATTTGCCAACCTTCTTGGTGCAAAACATGACTTCAGACTTGCTCACTGCTCACTGGCGCAAACATTTACCTCATCTCTGGTCATAATCTGTCGCTTGAACTCAGAGCATTTTAACTCCACCTCATGGTCAGGTGAGGGGTCAGTGGGGAAGGAGGGATGGTGCTAGGACATCATAGATAGAGCAGAGCAGGAAACTGGAGAACCAATGAAGGACTAGAGATAGAAGAATGGGCATGTTTACTAATTAGAGATGGAGGATTAAATACACTGAATCATCCCGTAAAGAAGGAGGGACGTGCTGAATCAGAGATGGAAATGTACACATGACAGGATTGGAATTGGAGGGGCAGACAAAATGAAGGGGAGGGGAGAGGGAGGAATAAACTGATTGAAGGATGGGAGATGGAGGGATAGAGAGACTAAAAGGTGGGAGATGGAGGGAGAGACAGACCGAAGGGTGGGAGATGGAGGGAGAGACAGACCGAAGGGTGGGAGATGGAGGGAGAGACAGATTGAAGGGTGGGAGATGGAGGGAGAGAGAGACTAAAGGGTGGGAGTTGGAGGGAGAGACAGACTGAAGGGTGGGAGATGGAGGGAAAGAGAGACTAAAGGGTGGGAGGTGGAGGGAGAGACTGATTGAAGTGGGAGATGGAGGGAGAGAGAGACTAAAGGGTGGGAGATGGAGGGAGAGACAGACTGAAGGGTGGGAGATGGAGGGAAAGAGAGACTAAAGGGTGGGAGGTGGAGGGAGAGACTGATTGAAGTGGGAGATGGAGGGAGAGAGAGACTAAAGGGTGGGAGATGGAGGGAGAGACAGATTGAAGTGGGAGATGGAGGGAGAGAGAGACTAAAGGGTGGGAGATGGAGGGAGAGACAGACTGAAGGGTGGGAGATGGAGGGAGAGACAGACCAAAGGGTGGGAGATGGAGGGAGAGACAAATGCAATGGTGAGAGATGGAGGGATTGATAGAATTGGAGATGAAGTTAATGGACGTTACTAGAAAGTTGAAGAGGCATTTTTTTTTACAACTTGACCAAAGTTGCAATGTAACCTGCCATGGGTTTATTTGACAAATGGATTCTCCAGTCCTGGTACTGAACCTTTGGCCATCTGTTCTGAAGTGGCGTTCATGAAATGCCACGTAGGCACACACAGCGTGCCCTGGGGAGATGAGCAGAAGGAGCTGGGAGCGTGGCCACACAAGTCCATCACATGCACCATGCGGACCCCGGACAGGCATTACTTTGTCAATCTCAACTCGTAAAGGCACGAGACCCAAATACTGGACAACAGACAGGTCTGTGGATAGGAAGGAGACGCAGTGATGATACTACGGGTTCAGTCTCCTGTTATCTGAAGTCAGTTGAGTGCCGAGACTGGCTGAGCCTCAAGTCATTATCACTTGACAAGAGATCACTTTGAAAATTGTTGTTCGCGAACCTACAGATGACTTACAATCTGACAGGATCGACAGAGCAGGCTGGGGAGTGACATGAGCTGCTCTTGGTCTTCCAGTTATCCATAATCTTCACCCCTAAAACCCAATAATCAGTGAGTACACGAAAGATAAAGGCAGCAACATAGATCTAAATAACAGCCATTCTTGTCCACTTCTTCTAGCCTATACTTAAGGTCTGTACAGGTGAAAGAACTCCAGAAATGAATGAAAGGAACCCGGTCTAGATAGCGTCATCAAAACCTCGAGATATGCAATAAGTTGTCCGTCTCCCATCGCTTGCATCGGTGCAGCAGAAAGGAAATAAAATGGATCCCATCATTGCTATAATTACGTCAGCGTGCCATGTTGTTCTGGGGGCAGGAACCTCCGACCACTGCCGCCAGCGATGAATTCTCAAGGACCCGGACACCAAAGATTTTGAATGATATTGGTTGTCATCATCGCTGATCCTCTCGTCTCTTGGGTTAGGGGGGGGGGGGTTTTCCCCTTGGTGCCCTGTCGCACAGCCACGGCTTATTGACCTAAGAGCCTCGTGGTTAGGCCTTCTGAAGGTCCGGTGACAAGGGGACTGGAGTCGATGAGCCATCCAAGCTCGTCAATGGGATCTGCATGTGGCTGTTGGCTATGTTGGGAAACTAAGAGAAAAGACAACAATTTCTTTAAATGACACGTATTTTGCTTCTATACTTTTCTTTTTGTTTACGTCTCATATTCAACAGTAATTTGCATTTATAGAACGCCTCTAACACTGTAAAACATCCCAGGGTGCTTCACAGGAGAAAAATGTGGCACCGAGCCGCAGAATGTGAAAGTTATCTATAACTGGGACCATAACCTCTGCCCATATTTGGCATCTTTTCCTCCCTTTTTTTAACCTCCCTCCACTAGCCCCCGGACTTATGTAATTTTTTTCTCTCGGTTCCCCATGGCAGCTGGTAATTAGTCCGCCATTCACACCTGATCGAGACTCATCTTTTTCAAACTTCTGCCATTACTATTTCAAGTCGGCCCATCATCCCTTTTGTCTCTAATCTCTCCTGCCTTCCACCCTATCACCGACCTTCCCTTTTGTTCTTTCCTCCCCTCCCCCTCTCAGTGCTCCTTCAGAATCTGTTCATTTCCAACATTTGCCAGTTCTGAACGTTAACTCTGGTTTCTCTCGCCACAGATAGGAACATAAGGACATAAGAAATAGGAGCAGGAGTCGCCCATACGGCCCCTCGAGCCTGCTCCGCCATTCAATAAGATCATGGCTGATCCGATCATGGACTCAGGTCCACTTCCCCGCCCACTCCCCATAACCCCTTATTCCCTTATCGTTCAAGAAACTGTCTATTTCTGTCTTAAATTTATTCAATGTTCTAGCTTCCATTGCTCTCTGAGGCAGCAAATTCCACAGATTTACAACCCTCAGAAGAAATTTCTCCTCATCTCAGTTTTAAATGGGCGGCCCCTTATTCTAAGATCATGCCCCCTAGTTCTAGTCTCCCCCATCAGTGGAAACATCCTCTCTACATCCACCTTGTCAAGCCCCCTCATAATCTTATATGTTTTGATAAGATCACCTCTCATTCTTCTGAATTCCAATGAGTTGAGGCCCAACCTAATTCTGTGAGTCACAAATATAAGAATTAGGAGCAGGAGTAGGTCATTTGGCCCCTCGAGCCTGCTCCGCCATTCAATTAGATCATGGCAGATCTACCTCAACTCCACTTTCCTGCATTGACCCCATATCCCTTAATTCCTTAATATCCAAAAATCTATCGATCTCGGTCTTGAATATACTCAAAGACTGAGCCTCCACAGCCCGCTGGGGTAGAGAATTCCAAAGATTCACCATCCTCTGAGTGAAGAAATTCCTCCTCATCTCAGTCCAAAATGGCCGACCCCTTACCCTGAGACTGTGACCCCTGGTTCTAGACTCCCCAGCCCGGGGGAAACACCCTCCCTGCATCTATCCTGTCAAACCCTGTAAGAATTGTGCATTTTTCAATGAGATCACCTCTCATTCTTCTAAACTCTAGAGGATATAGGCCTAGTCTACTCAATCTCTCCTCATAGGACAATCCCCCCCCATCCCAGGAATCAGTCTGGTGAACCTTCGTTGCACTCCCTCAATGGCAAGTATACCCTTCCTTAGGTAAGGAGACCAGAACTGTACACAGTACTGGCACATGACTGATCTTGAACTTCATACCTGACTCCGCACTGTCAGTGAAGGCTGCATAGGGCCTCGGGTTAACGTCTCATCCGACCGTGCAGCACTCCCTCAGTACCGCAGGACTTGAGTACATAATCCAGGCTGACTCTTTAGTGTAGTGAGGGAGTGCTGCACCGAAGTGGCAGCCTTGGATTACATCCCAGGAGTGGGCCATGCATCGGACTCAGACGCTGCTCATTGAGCCAAGCAGACACCTTAGTCCAGTTCCAGTCGCTCCTCAGTCGATGCTACAAATCCGAGCCAGACATCGCTCCCTCGGATTCAGTGGCAGCAATCACCCCCGTAAAGTAATTGGCAAAAGACCCGCAGAAAGAAAGACCTGCATTTATATAGCGCCTTTCATGATCACCAGATGTCAATTTGCGCACAGCAAGCTCCCACAAACAGCAATGTGATAATGACCAGATAACCTGTTTCTGTTATTTGAGGGATAGATATTGGCCCCAGGACACCGGGGATAACTCCCCTCTTCTTCGAAATACTGCCGTGGGATCTTTTACGTCCACCGGAGAGTGCAGACGGCTTAACGTCTCATCCGAAAGACGGCACCTCCGACAGTGCAGCACTCCCTCAGCATCGTCGAATGTCAGCTTAGATTTTTTTTTTGTGCTCAGGTTTCTGGAGTGGGACTTGAACCCACAACCTTCTGCGTCAGAGGCGAGAGTGCTGCCCACTGAGCCACAGCTGGCACGGAGGGGAGACAAGGGGAAGGAATTAATTGAAAGTAATATTGCAGATTTGCCTTCTCCAATCCATTGACTATCTTTTGTCCCACCCGATGTTCCCCGTGAGCTGCGTGGCCGGTTTTCTTTAGCGCCGTCCTCTCAATGTCCGCGCCCACGGTGTCTACAATGGAGAAGCCAGTGAGCCACCTGTACGGGACCCTTCCCAGTACTGCGTGGCCGCAACATTGGTCCCATCTGTCCTCCAAGGCGAATGTAAAAGGTCCCACGGCACTATTCGATGAAGGGGAGTTCGCCGGCCAACAAAGGTCACAATAAAAGAACAGACTATCTGGTCGAGGCTGTTTGCGTGGACTTGCTGTGCACAAATTGGCTACCACGCTTCCTGCATTAAAACACTTCAAAAAAAAAAGTGTTCTTCATTGGCTGTGAAGCGTGTTGGGATGTCCCGAGGGATGATAAACGATAAGAGAATAAGGGGTTATGGGGAGCGGGCGAGGAAGTGGAGCTGAGTCCATGATCAGATCAGCCATGATCGTATTAAATGGCGGAGCAGGATCGAGGGGCCGTATGGCCTACTCCTGCTCCTATTTCTTATGTTTTTATGTTATGAGGTCCTGAAAGGCGCTATAGAAATGCAACTTAATTCTTTCTTTGTATTAGATCATCATAGACAGTCCCTCGAAATCGAGGAAGACTTGCTTCCACTCTAAAAGTGAGTTCTCAGGTGACTGAACAGTCTAATACGGGAATTACAGTCTCTGTCACAGGTGGGGCAGACAGTGGTTGAGGGAAAGGGTGGGCGGGGTGTCTGGTTTGCCGCACGCTCCTTCCGCTGCCTGTGCTTGCTTTCTGCATGCTCTCGGCCACGAGACTCGAGGTGCTCAGTGCCCTCCCGGATGCTCTCCCTCCACTTTGGGCGGTCTTTGGCCAGGGACTCCTAGGTGTCAGTGGGGATGTTGCACTTTATCAGGGAGGCTTTGAAGTTGTCCTTGAAACGTTTCCTCTGCCCTTCTGGGGCTCGCTTGCCGTGTGGGAGTTCCGAGTAGAGCGCTTGCTTTTGGAGTCTTCTGTCAGGCATGAGGACGATGTGGCCCTGCCCAGCGGATCACCTCTCAGGTGTCTCCAATCCAGGATGGTAAACCAGTGAGTAGAAAGAAGCTCACCTTAGGCGGAAGCACAAAGTATTGCAAGACCTGTTTGTTATAGGCCCCGCCCGATGGTCATTGAAATCAGTGGGACCGAAGATCGGGAGGGACCTAGAACAAAGCGGCCTGAGCGATTCCATCCCAAGATGAATTTCTAACTGCGTTTCTCTCCAGACGTTCCTTCTAGTTCAGCCCCTGTTGACACTCGGGATCAGCCACCAGGGCTCTTCCCTCCAGTGTCTCTCATGTCTCACTGCCCCCTCCCACGCGTCGTCTACCGACACTGACACTGGGCCGTCCGCAGTCTCACTGTTTCTGGCTGCTCCCCAGTACCTCGCCTGCCGCATGTGCTATTCCAATCGGCGAGCGACACAAATCTGTGCAACCAATCAGGGCCTCAAAGCCGACCACATTCCCGTTCTCAGCTTAGGCCAACGCAAGTGGATTTTCCGTTGGGGATTGCTGGACCAAGGCCATGGGCTAGATTTTCGGTTGGGGCTCTAGAACCAGGGGACATAGTCTTAGGATAAGAGGTAGGCCATTTAGGACTGAGATGAGGAGAAACTTCTTCACTCAAGAGAGTGGTTAACCTGTGGAATTCCCTGCCGCAGAGAGTAGTTGATGCCAGTTCATTGGATATATTCAAGAGAGAGTTAGATATGACCCTTACGGCTAAAGGGATCAAGGGGTATGGAGAGAAAGCAGGAAAGGGGCACTGAGGGAATGATCAGCCATGATCTTATTGAATGGCGGTGCAGGCTCGAAGGACCAAATGGCCTACTCCTGCACCTATTCTTCTATGTTTCTATGTTTCTATGCTAATGGTGGCGGGGTGTTAATTTTGTGCCGGAAAATGGTTTGAGTGGCAGCAAAAATACTCGGTCGCTGCGCCCCGAGAGTGGAGCGGAGCGCTAAGGAAAATGTTCCACACCTCTCTCACAGCACTAGGCTGGGTGAGCAACTGAATATTCTGAGCTAAAGAACTGGCTTCGTAGCGCTCAAAGAGAGGCCTCCCAGCAACAAAAAAAATTGGCACAAAAAACATTCCCGATAAAGTACTACCCCCAAATAAAGGTGAATCGCAAAAAAAAACCCCAAAGAGATATCAATCAAACTTACCTTTTACAATCATTCCTTCCCTTAGCTCCCCGGAACAGGTCTGCCCACCAGCTTTCTCTGGTGGGGTCACTAGGGGGCGCCGGGCCAAGCAAATATGGCATCGCTGTGGAAACCGGGGATGTTGCACACCGGTGCGGCGCTCCCGGGCGGTACTGCTCCGCACCGCCGCGAAACACGCACCAAATTTGCCGGCGGTGCGCTGGAAGCTTGCCGCCCGGGCGGGAAACATTTCGCGACCCCTTACCGCCCCTCCGGGGTGCTAACAGAGACGCAATTCAAACAAAAAACCAGCCCCATGAACCTCGGCTGATTCTTTCGCCCCTCCCCCCCCAACACCCTCCTTAGCCCAGGGTACCAGGGGGTGACTGATGTGTTCCAGGCGAGATCGGTGATCTCAGCACAGACTGGGCAGCCTGACCTGGAATCTTGGTGCTCTGTATGTCCCACTAGGTGGCGCACCTTCCCACTTAGTTATTGGCAGTGCCTGGGACCTCAAACAGTCAATGGCCTGGAAATCCCGGCTTCCCCGGGTCTGTACGGCGTGCGTACGAAGCGCGTACGGACCCGGGAAGGCATCGCAAAAGCCGGTTTTCAGCGCACGATGCGCATCCGCCAAAAAGCTGGAGCTCGGCAGATCCGCCACACCTCGGGAGCGAGGACATTTGCAAGGGCAAGATTGCGGAATTTACCCATATCATGCCCAGCTAATGTCCTCAAAACTCTTGCTCCTGATAATAGCAGGCGTATAGCTTGCTTTTACAGGCGTAGGAGTTTAAAAACATACAAAAGTATAATAAAATTAAATTGAAAAAACACATTTTTTAAGGACCCTGCCCACCACGTTACATTTATTTTTAACTACAGGCAACTCCCGATTATCCGTACACGGATCTAACGGAGAACCCGCTGTAACGCCGTTTTTAAAAACACGTTAAAATTTCCATCACTTCAACTAGCAAGCACACATAAATTGAAGCGGGTGAATCCGTTGTCATGTATTTTATTATGTTCACGCTATGATAACACGAACTAAGACTTGGTAGTTGATTGAATCACCATCAAATTTCAGCTCTGAGACGTGCACTCGTCCTAGCGGCAAAATTGTTTACCCGGAATAGCCCAATCCCCGAGGGACCCGGATAATCGAGAGTTGCCTGTATAATTAAGAAAACTTTTTAAAAACTCTGAACTTTTTTTTTCTAAGATATTTCTTAACTTTAATTTTAATTATGTGAGGTGTGTTTTTTATTTTTTATTATGGTGTTTAGCGTGTTTGTTTTTTTTTCCTCATTAATAGCAATGAAAACTGGTAGATACAGAGTTACCATTGTTATTAATGGGAAAGCTGAGGAATACTGTACCTGATTGGCTGAGCAGTCACACGTGACTGCGCCTTCTGCGTGGGAACCAGGAGGACGGGAGTGCGCTCCGCAGCGTGGGAAGAGAATGCCCCCCCCCCCACCGGAATCCCACGCTCCTCCCGGACCACCAGGTAAATTCGTAGAAATGTTTCAGGTCGGAGGTGTGCGCCCGCTGGAAGCCTCCGACCGCAATTTCAGCCCCAGTGAGTCCAATCAGTCAGGAGACCCCACCCCACGACCAATACTCACTTGAAATAAGGAGCTGGTTCCAGGTAATCGGGCGGGACTGAGAGTGGCCACAGGACTGAGTGTGCTCCAGAAATGGATGCTGGACAGTAACGGACTGGGTGTTAGCAAAAATGGAGTCTGAAACGGAGAAAGACAAGATTAGAACCGTCACTCGCCACAGATAAAAGCAGCAAATCACCCGATCCAGTGCTGCCGAGAAGCACTTCTTGACACAAGGGGTGGCGAAAAAATCTGGGACTCTCTCCCCCGCAAAGGGTTGCGGATGCGGGGAACAATTGGGAATTTTCAAGACTGAGGTCGATAAGTTTTTTGTTGGGTAAGGGTATCAAGCGATATGGGCAACTTTGGTGGCAAAAACAGGAAGGCAGATTATTATCTGAATGGTGACAGGTTAGTAAAAGGGGAGGTGCAACGAGACCTGGGTGTCATGGTACATCAGTCATTGAAAGTTGGCATGCAGGTACAACAGGCGGTGAAGAAGGCAAATGGTATGTTGGCCATCATCGTGAGAGGATTTGAGTATAGGAGCAGGGAGGTCTTGGTGAGGCCACACCTGGAGTATTGTGTACAGTTTTGGTCTCCTAATCTGAGGAAGGACATTCTTGCTATTGAGGGAGTGCAGCGAAGGTTCACCAGACTGATTCCCAGAATGACAGGACTGACATATGAAGAAAGACTGGATCGACTAGGCTTATATTCACTGGAATTTAGAAGAATGAGAGGGGATCTCATAGAAATATATAAAATTCTGACGGGATTGGACAGGTTAGATGCAGGAAGAATGTTCCTGATGTTGGGGAAGTCCAGAATGAGGGATCACAGTCTAAGGATAAGGGGTAAGCCATTTAGGACCGAGATGAGGAGGAACTTCTTCAGTCAGAGAATTGTGAACCTGTGGAATTCTCTACCACAGAAAGTTGTTGAGGCCAGTTCGTTAGATATATTCAAAAGGGAGTTAGATGTGGCCCTTACGGCTAAAGGGATCAAGGGGTATGGAGAGAAAGCAGGAATGGGGTACTGAAGTTGCATGATCAGCTATGATCAAATTGAATGGTGGTGCAGGCTCGAAGGGCCGAATGGAATACTCCTGCACCTATTTTCTATGTTTCTAAAGGCAGAAAAATGGGGTTGAGGTACAGATCAGCCACGATCTGATTGAATGGCGGAACAGGCTCGAGAGGCTAAATGGCCTTGTCCTGCTCCTATGTTCCAATGGGGATATATGCTTGAAGGGAGCGTGGGTCAGACAGGTACAGTGCTGTCTGCCACGAAAATGCTAACGTACTATTGGTTTTGAGGGCAAGAGGTATGGAACATAAAAATCAGAATGCAATGTAAAAACTTAGTAAGACCATAGTTGAAGCACTGTGCGCAGTTTTGGGCTCCACACTATAGGATGGATATGGAGGCAATAGAGAGGGTACAGCACAGATTCACTCAGGTAATTCACGGGAGCGTAATCAGGCACAATGAGGCACCGTGCCACATCGAAAGATATTGGGGACAGGCGACCCAATGCTAGGTTTTAAGGAGAGAGTTGGAAGAGGCAGAGAGGTTTAGGCAGAGGAATTCCAGAGCTTAGGGCAATGAATCGCCTAGTCGGGCATTCACCCAACCAGTTATCGAAGCCAGCAAGCGGTCAATCAAAATACGTGATGAAATGTGCGTCGGTGATGAGCAACAATGGGATTGCCGGTCAATAGAATGATAAACTTCAGGCCACAACTCCCTCGGGGTTTTTGAAGCAGATTCACGGACTCCCGGGCTGCCTGTAATTTCTGCGGCCTAGTTGAGTCCATGCTTCACGTGTAGGTGGAGTGTGTGAGGAGGAGTTGCAGCCCCTCTTCTAACTACTTCAAGGGACCTACCTGCTCCTCAGCCCCAAGCTCCCGATCTTTTCGGCCCGGTGCAAAGGAGGGGGGAGCAGGGAGACCTAATTGTGGGACTGCTCCTGGGCCTGGTCAAGGTGACCATCAACAGGTCCCGGGCAGTGAGCGGCTGAAGGGGGCGTTCAGCCCGACTGCCTGCCTCTCTTCCGTAGCTATGCCTGCGCCAGGGTGTCCCTGGAGATGGAGCACGCGGTGTCCACCGGCACGCTCGCGGTCTTCCGCGAGAGCTGGGTACCGGAGGGACTGGAGTGTTTCATCAACACCAGGAACAACACTAGGATTTAATTTGATAAGCTTCCTTTGGTTTTCCTTACAGTTTGGAGTTTATTGTCTGTGACCCTTTAAAAAAAAAGAGTACACATGAATTTGACTGGATACTGATTTTTATAGATGCAGGGAGGATGTTTCCCCCCGGGCTGGAGTGTCCAGAACCAGGGGTCACAGTCTCAGGATCAAGGGTCGGCCATTTAGGACTGAGATGAGGAGGAATTTCTTCACTCAGAGGGTTGTGAATTTTTGGAATTCTCTACCCCAGAGGGTTGTGAATGCTCAGTCGTTGAGTATATTCAAGACAGAGATCGATAGATTTTTGGACACTAAGGGAATCAAGGGATATGGCGATCGGGTGGGAAATTGGAGTTGAGGTCAAAGATCATCCATGATCTTATTGACTGACGGAGCAGGCTCGAGGGGCCGAATGAGCTACTCCTGCTCCTTTTTCTTATGTTCTTATTGACAATGGCATCTTAATTGGCATTTTTTAAAGAGACATTCCAGAATTCCCATTAAACGCGGCGTGATATAAACACGGTAGCTGACCTGGGTCAAGTAGGCCGGGGTCAGCGATGCGGCTGGGAGTGGAGGACTCGGCAAGGCCAGAGGGCTGGGGTCGCTGCTGGTGATGACCAGTGCGGGGGTGAGTTCCAGGCCCTTGGGCTTCTTCGACCGGCCCTTCTGGTGCCTGGCTTCGGGATTGTCCAGCGGCGGATCCTCCCCGTCCGAGGAGAGCTCCAGGGAGTGCGTCGGCTCGTCCGCCGGACTGGCGGCTCCCCCGGGCTCGGCGATGGGCAGGTCGGAGGAGGGGGCCAGCAGGGGCGAGCCGGGGCCCAGTGGGAGAGGGGCGGCGGCGGGGCCGGGCGGAGCGGCGGCGAACGGCAGCGCGGACGGGGCCTGCTCCTCTGCCGGATTCGGCGTTGCTGCCGGGACCGAGGGCCGTGCCGCGGCTTCTGTCCCGTGGACCGGCGGCAGCGGCGGCGGCCTCTTGGGCGGGTTGGTCACGAATCTGATCACGGTCACCGGCTCCGGGTGAGCCGGCAGCCTCTTCTTCTCCGGCGGCCGCTCGGCCGGGCTCTCGACTGTGATGGACTTGAAGAGGTTGGGGTTGGTCTGCAGCGAGTTGAGGGTGAAGGATGAGTACAGCCCAGAGCGGATGTAATCGTTGCGGCTGGAGATCTTGGAGGAGGAGGACGGGGCGGCTTTCTCCTCGCCGTGGTTCTCCTTGTCCTTCTGTGGCCGGCACGTCTCGGGCGAGCTGGCCTCCAGCCCGTTCTCGGCCCTGCCCATCATGTTCAGGTCCATGCTCAATATTTCCGGATAGCACACAAACTTGTACACAAACTTCTGCCCGTTGACCTTCTTGATAATGTTCTGTGAATTAAACAAAAAAAACTACAATGGTAGAAAGAAGTCAACGCTCGCTCCGTCGCCATCGCCAGCTCGGTTCGTGCCCCGGAGGTGCAGCAAGCGGTTAGGAAGGCAAATGGTATGTTGGTCTTCATTGCAAGAGGATTTGAGTACAGGAGCAAGGATGTCTCACTACAGTTATACAGGGCCTTGGTGAGACCGCACCTGGAGTATTGTGTGCAGTTTTGGTCTCCTTACCCAAGAAAGGATATACTTGCCATAGAGGGAGTGCAGCGAAGGTTCACCAGACTGATTCCTGGGATGGCAGGACTGTCGTATGAGGAGAGATTGGGTCGGCTAGGCCTGTATTCACTAGAGTTTAGAAGAATGAGAGGGGATCTCATTGAAACATATAAAATTCTGACTGGGTTGGAGACATTGGATGCGGGGAGGATGTTTCCCCTGGATAGGAAGTCTAGAACAAGGGATCACAGTCTCAGGATACAGGGTAGGAAATTTAGGGCCGAGATGAGGAGAAATTTCTTCACTCAGAGGGTGGTGGACCTGTGGAATTCTCTACCACAGAAGGCTGTGGAGGCCGAGTCACTGAATATATTTAAGAGGGAGATGGATATATTTCTAGAAACAAAAGGCATCAAGGGGTATGGGGAGAAAGCAGGAATATGGTGTTGAGATAGAGGATCAGCCATGATCATACTGAATGGCGGTGCAGGTTCGAAGGGCTGAATGGCCTATTACGGCTCCTATTTCTTTCTTATGTATTCTGCCCCAGCAATTCCTTTCAACATCAGAAAATCCTTAATCAAATCACCCCTTCACCTTCTCAATTCTATGGAATAAAACCTAGTTTATGTAATCGCTCCTCGATAGAATCAGAGAACGATTACAGCGCAGGAGGCCATTCGGCCCATCGAGCCCGTGCCGGCTCTCTGCCAGAGCACTGCCGCTAGTCCCACTCCCCCGCCCTTTCCCATAATCTAACCCTTGGAGCCCTAGTATCATTCAGTTATGTGGGGAGACTGGAGAAGATGGGATTGTCATCCTTATAGCACAGAAGGTTAAGGGGAGATTTGACAGAGATGTTCAAAATGATGAAGTGTTTTTGATAGAATAAATAAGGAGAAACAGTATCCAGTGGCAGGAGGGTCGGTGAACAGTGGGCACAGATTTAAGATCTTTGACAAAAGAACCAGAGGGGGAGATGAGGACCCATTTTTCATGCAGCGAGTTGTTGTGATCTGGAACGCGCTGCCTGAACGGGCAGTGGGAGCAGGTTCAAAAGTGACTTTCAAAAGGGAATTGGATAAATAGTTAAAAAGGAAAAATTAGCAGGGCTGTGGGGAAAGAGCAAAGGGGAGTGGGATTTATTGGAGAGCTCTTTCCAAAAGCCGGCACAGGTTATAATTTAAATGGAGAAAAATTGCAAAGTGCTACAGTACAGAGGGACCTGGGGGTCCTTGTGCATGAAACACAAAAAGTGAGTATGCAGGTACAGCAAGTGATCAGGAAGGCAAATGGAATATTGGCCTTTATTGCAAAGGGGGACGGAGTATAAAAGCAGAGAAGTCCTGCTACAACTGTACAGGGTATTGGTGAGGCCACACCTGGAGTATTGCGTGCAGTTTTGGCCTCCATATTTAAGGAAGGATATACTTGCATTGGAGGCTGTTCAGAGAAGGTTCACTCGGTTGATTCCGGAGATGAGGGGGTTGACTTATGAAGATAGGTTGAGCAGGTTGGGCCTATACACATTGGAGTTCAGAAGAATGAGAGGGGATCTTATCGAAACTTATAAGATAATGAGGGGGGCTCGACAAGGTGGATGCAGAGAGGATATTTCCACTCATAGGGGAAACTAAAACTAGGGGACATAGTCTCAGAATAAGGGGCCACCCATTTAAAACTGAGATGAGGAGACATTTTTTACGCCAAATGGCCTACACCTGCTCCTATTTCTTACGTTCTTATGTTCTTATGTAGATTCTTTTGCCGATTATCTTAGGTCCGTGATCTCTGGGTACCGACACCCCCTCCCACCCCCCCCACCATTCCCATTACTTACCCACACCCCGACATTGATTTCAGGTGAATCTTTGCAATTCTCTACCCTAGAGACCTGCTCCCACTGCTCTGTGCCAATGTCCCTGAAGAGTGCCCCCTATTGCACCAGTGCAACATTTCCCACATAAACATCTTACTGACTTAATTTACTGCCATTATATCGAACCTTGGTGAGATCACACCTGGAGTACTGTGTGCAGTTTGGCTCTCCTTACCCAGGAAGGCTATAGTTGCCTGAGAGGGAGTGCAATGAAGGTTCACCAGACTGATTCCTGGGAGGGGGGAGGGGGGGGATTGCCCTATGAAGAGAGATTGAGTAGACTAGGGCTGTATTCCCTAGAGTTTAGAAGAATGTGAGGTGATACTATTGAAACATATAACATTCCTCCAGGGCTTGACAGGGTAGATGCAGGGAGGATGTTTCCCCCTGGCTGGGGGAATCTAGAACCAGGGGGTCACAGTCTCAGGATCAGGGGTCGGCCATTTGGAACTGAGATGAGGAGAAACTTTTTCACTCAGAGGGTTGTGAATCTCTGGAATTCTCTACCCCAGAGGGCTGTGGATGCTGAATCGTTGAGTATATTCAAGACAGCGATAGACAGATTTTCGGACTCTGGGGGAATAAAGGAATATGGGGATCGGACGGGAAAGTGGAGTTGAGGCCGAAGATCAGCCGTGATCTTATTGAATGGCGGAGCAGGCTCGAGGGGCCGAACGGCCGACTCCTGCTCCTATTTCGTATGCAATTGGTTTCAAAAAGAACGATGGCCTTGCTGGTCTGGGACATTTGCAGTCGGTTTGCTTGAAGTAAAAATAATAAGCGGTACCTGTACCTTGTCGTAATAATATCGCAGCGCTCGGCTCAGCTTGTCGTAGTTCATGTTGGGCTTGTTTTTGCGATAGCCCCAGAGCTTGGCCACGTCCTCAGCCTTGAGCAGTTTGAACTCCCCGTCGGCCGACGTCCAGCAGATCAGGTGGTCGTTCTTGGGCTCCAGAAGAAGCTGCAGCAGGAACTGCCACAGCGTGATGGTGCTGTCCATGCCTGGCACTGCCACCTGCGGAACAGGCAGGGGACCCGGTTACAGAGATCGATCCGGTTTGAAGGTGGCTGCAGTGCTGCCCTTCAGCCACTAGATGGGAGTCGGTAAATAATTCATAGAATCACAGGCTAATAGAAAATGAAAGACTTGCATTTATATAGCGCCTTTCACGACCAATGAAGTACTTTCAAAGTGCAGTCACTGCTGTAATGTGGGAAACGCAGCAGTCAATTTGCGCACAGCAAGCTCCCACAAACAGCAATGTGTTAATGACCGGATAATCTGTTTTTGTGATGTTGATTGAGCAATAAATATTGGCCCAGGACACCGGGGATAACTCCCCTGCTCTTCTTCGAAGTAGCACTGTGGGATCTTTTACATCCACCTGAGAGAGCAGACGGAGCCTCGGTTTAACTGCACCTCCGACAGTGCAGTGCTCCCTCAGTACTGCACTGGGAGAGTCAGTCTAGATTTATGTGCTCAAGTCTCTGGAGTGGGACCTGAACCAGGGGAGAGTGTTACCCACTGAGCCACGACCGACACTGATGCCGCACAGAAGGAGGCCATTTGGCCCATCGTGCCTGTGCCAGCTCTTTGGTCCAGCGATCCAATTAATCCCACCCTCCCCGCTCTTTCCTCATGGCCCAATCTTTTTTCCCCTTTCAAATATTTATCTAATTCTCTTTTGAATGTCATTATTGAATCTGCTGCCACCAGCCTTTCAGGCAGCGCATTCCAGGTCACAGCAACAACTCGCTGTGTAAAGGTGTGTTTCCTCATGTTGCCTCTAGTTCAAAAGGCACAGGGTGAATAATCCCATTCCAGACAGTCCCGGCAAGTCAAGGCAGAGTTCCAGCTCTGAACTTAGGGTTGGCATCCAGCAGGGTACTTGTGTCAGGTGGGTGTGGGTCGTGGGAGCCCATAATACCCTCCCCACCCCCACACTGTACAGGAATAATCTGCACACCATTGACCAGAAACTTAACTGGACCAGCCACATAAATACTGTGTCAACAAGAGCAGGTCAGAGGCTGGGTATTCTGCGGCGAGTGTCTCACCTCCTGACTCCCCAAAGCCTTTCCACCATCTACAAGACACAAGTCAGGAGTGTGATGGAACACTCTCCACTTGCCTGGACGAGTGCGGCTCCAACAACACTCAAGAAGCTCGACACCATCCAGGACAAAGCAGCCCGCTTGATCGGCCCCCCATCCCCCACCTTCAACATTCACTCCCTCCACCACCGGTGCACCGTGGCTGCAGTGTGTACCATCTACAAGATGCACTGCAGCAACTCGCCAAGGCTTCTTTGGCAGCACCTCCCAAACCCGCGACCTCTACCACCTAGAAGGTCAAGGGCAGCAGGCGCATGGGAACACCACCACCTCCAAGTCCCACACCATCCTGACTTGAAAATATATTGCCCGTTCCTTCTTCGTCGCTGGGTCAAAATCCTGGAACTCCCTCCCTAACAGCACTGTGGGAGCACCTTCACCACACGGACTGCAGCGGTTCAAGAAGGCGGCTCACCACCACCTTATCGAGGGACAATTAGGGATGGGCAATAAATGCCGGGCTTGCCAGCGACGCCCACATCCCGAGAATGAATAAAAAGAAAACCTCCCTTATCGGCTGGTGCAAAGATGGTTACGGCCATGGAACGAAAATTCCTGTCGTGGCCTGTCAGTCTGTTGGTCAGCCTGAGAATCCTTCCAATATTCATGGAATCAAGGAAGAGCAGTCGTGCTCTGTCCCACTTTCCCGCTTTTTGTCCATAACCCTGTAAGTTGCTCATCCCCCAGCACCTGTCCAACTCCCTTTTAAAATTATTGCTGGAATCAGCTTGCACCACCTGTTCCTGACAACTCTCCGAGTGAAAAAAATTCCTCACATCTCTGACCTCGGGTTATTGACCCACCCGCCAGAGAGAATTGTTTCTCTCTCTCTACTCTATCAAAACCTCTTATCCTCTTGAAAAACCTCGATTAGGCACCTCTTAATCTTCTCTGTTCCAAGGAGAACAGTCCTAACTTTTCCAACTTCTCCTCATAACTGAAGGCCCTCATCCCTGGTAACATCTGGATATAATCCTCCTCTGTACCCTTTCTGTCATGTACCCAGACATGTTTACTGCTTGTACCATTATATATGATGTGCCACCAGAGGGCACTACTATGGGAAACTTGTACACCAGCCGTATGGTTGCTAAGGTGTGCCACCAGAGGGCACTGCAGTGGGAGACTTGTAGGTTACCTGTACAGGTGTGCCAGGCCCAGTATAAAAGACAGGCCATCATGTGTGATATGCACTCTGGAGTTACATTAAATGGACTAAGGTCACTACAGTTCAAGTACAATACATTGCCTCATGGAGTCATTATCAGAGCATCGGAAGACAACACTTTCGAAGGCCATTACACCTTTCCTGCAGTGTGGCACCCAAGATTTCAGGCCTAACCAGTGTTTTACAAAGTTCCAGCATGAACTCTTTGCTTTTATATTCTCCGAGAGAAGAGTGAGAAGATATGAAAACAACAACACTGGAATCGGCAACTGCAGCGATCAATCATCAATTCCTGCCTGAGTTAATCCTAAAGTGGGCTGGGCAGCATTTTGTCGGAGAGTCCTTGTGCTGGATTTTTGGCTTTGATATTTTGGAGGCGGTAATGGCGGCGGGGCGGGAACGTTAGTTTGCGCCTCAGTAGCAGGTTTTGACAGCTGGGCCCCGAGTGTGGGGCGCAGCGCTAAGGGAGGCGTTGTACACCCCTCGTGGGAAACTCCCGAGCTAAAGAGCCGGGTCGGGAGCGCTCACAGAGACACCTGGGGGGGGGCGGGAAAACCCTTAAAAAAAACCCACAAAAACATTCCCAAAACATTGCTCACGCCACAACACAAATCACAAATAAAATTAAATTAATAAACAATCACACTTCTGAGGAGTCCATAATTTACCGCTCCGCTGTCGGCGTGGTTGGATCGCCCTGATTTCCCAAGCGGTCACTGTGGGGCGCCTCGGGGCGGACTCGCACCGGTGTCATGGCCAGGCGTTGCACACCGGGCGGTGCTGTTCCGTGCCGCCGCTAAACTGGACCCGAGGATTGGCGCGGGGCGCTGGAGGCTGGCCGCCCGCCTAGGACATCTCACCCTCGCCATTGCCGCCGGGGTGAAAAACAGAGCTCAAAGAACTGGAAAATCCCGCCCTAATTTTCACGTAACAGGTAGTCAGTCAAGTGTACACTGCTCCCTCAACCCTGCGCTGGGAACTGAGGGAACTTACCTCTAACACGGAGGAGGTCACAGAGAAGTGCATCAGATTCTGAGGGGGATTGACAGGGTAGATGCAGGGAGGATGTTTCCCCCTGGGCTGGAGAGTCTGGAACTGGGGGGGGGCACAGTCTCAGGATAAGGGGTCGGCCATTTAGGACTGAGATGAGGAGGAATTTCTTCACTCAGAGGGTGGCGAATCTTTGGAATTCTCTGCCCCAGAGGGCTGTGGAGGCTCATTCATTGAATATATTCAAGGCAGAGATCGCTAGATTTTTGGGCTCTCAGGGAACCAAGGGATATGGAGATCGGGCGGGAAACTGCAGCTAAGGTCGAAGATCAGCCATGATCTTATTGAATGGTGGAGCAGGCTCGAGTGTCCTGCTCCCAATTCCTATACTCTTATGTTCTTATAGGGCTGGGGCAAGGCCACGGAGGGATTTGAACACAAGGATGATAATTTTTTTAATCGTGGCATTGCCGGACCAAGAGACAATGTAGGTCAGCGAACAAAGGGGGCGCTGGGTTAGCGGGACTTGGTGCGAGTTAGGACACGGGGCAGCGAGCACAGAGAGTGCTGGGTGAGCGAGACTTGGTGCAAGTTAGGACACGGGGCAGTGAGCACAAGGGGGTGCTGGGTTAGCGGGACTTGGTGCGAGTTAGGACACGGGGCAGCGAGCCCAGAGAGTGCTGGGTGAGCGAGACTTGGTGCGAATTGGGACACGGGGCAGCAGAGTTTTGGATGAGCTCAGGTCTACGGAGGGTGGAAGATGGGAGGCTGGCCAGGAGAGCGTTGGAAAAGAAACGATTGCGATCAATTCAAAAATTTGCCAAAAAGACATTTGCCATTTAAAGGGTTAATGAGCTGGAGGTTTGATGCACGCAACACAAAACTAAAATAACCGTAAATGTTTTTCTGCAAGCAGAGGGCAGTGATGACGGCTGAATCAGAGGCACGCTAATTTACCGGGAAATCCGTCAGAAAGGGACTAGGCAGGAATGCGGTGTCGGAATTACGTGGCTGCATCCAATAATAAATTAATCCAGACTCCATTGTGTGACTGAATCACCATTGGCCCCTGCTGGGCCTCTCGATTGAAAATAACTCGAAGCGTCTCTGATTCATGGTCACAAATCAAAAGCTATAATCTGGCTTTAATGAAAAATAAATTGCATTTATATAGCGCCTTTCATGGCCACAGGACATGCCGAAACACTTCATCGGCAATAAAGCACTTTTGACGTGTAGTCACTGTTGTAATGTAAAAAATGCGGTAGCCAATTTGCGCACAGCAAGCTCCCACAAACAGCAATGTGTTAATGACCGGATAATCTGTTTTTAGTGTTTCTTGGCTCATCTTTTGTTTCTTAACTTGTCCCATTACCATCTCCTCTCGCCTCGCACCATCATCCCTTTTGTCTCTCTAATCTCTCCTGCCTTCCACCCTGTCACAGAGCTTCCCTTGTGTTCTTTCCTCCTCTCCCCCCTTTCCCTACCTCCATACTTGCTTTAAAACATGCTACATCTCCAACTTTTTCCAGTTCTGACGAAGGGTCATCGACCTGAAATGTTAAATCTGTTTCTCTCTCCACAGATGCTGCCTGACTAGCTGAGTATTTCCAGCATTTTCTGTTTTTAAATCTTTTTTAGTGACGTTGACGGAGGGATAAATAATGTCTCTGTAAGATCCTGCAAATCCCCTGGGAGGACAGACTCATCAACGTTAGCGTCCTCGATCAGGCCAATATCCCCAGCATCGAAGCACTGACCACACTCGACCAGCTCCGCTGGGCGGGCCACATTGTCCGCATGCCCGACACGAGACTCCCAAAGCAAGCGCTCTACTCGGAACTTCTACACAGCAGGCGATCCCCAGGTGGGCAGAGGAAACGTTTCATGGACACCCTCAAAGCCTCCCTGATAAAGTGCAACATCCCCACCGACACCTGGGAGTCCCTGGCCAAAGACTGCCCTAAGTGGAGGAAGAGCATCCCGGAGGGCGCTGAGCACCTCGAGTCTCATCACCGAGAGCATGCAGAAATCAAGCGCAGGCAGCGGAAGGAGCGTGCGGCAAACCAGACTCCCCACCCACCCTTTCCTTCAACCACTGTCTGTCCCCACCTGTGACAGGGACTGTGGCTCTCGTATTGGACTGTTCAGCCACCCAAGGACTCATTTTAAGAGTGGAAGCAAGTCTTCCTTGATTCCGAGGGACTGCCTATGATGATGATGAAATAATGACCAGGACACGGGGGAGAAATAGGAGAGATGGAGTATAATGTTGGAAAGTTTGAGGTCATGCACTTTGGCAGAAAAAAAAATCAAAGAGCAAGTTATTATTTAAATGGAGAAAGATTGCAAAGTGCTGCAGTACAGCGGGACCTGGGGGTACTTGTGCATGAAACACAAAAGGTTAGTATGCAGGTACAGCAAGTGATCAGGATGGCCAATGGAATCTTGGCATTTATTGGAAAGGGGATGGAGTATAAAAGCAGGGAAGTCTTGCTACAGTTGTACAGGGTATTGGTGAGGTCACACCCGGAATACTGCGTGTAGTTTTGGTTTCCATATTTACGAAAGGATATACTTGCTTTGGAGGAGAATTTCTTCTCTCAGAGGGTTGTAAATCTGTGGAATTTGCTGCCTCAGAGAGCTGTGGAAGCTGGGACATTGTCTTAAATTTAAGACAGAGATAGACAGTTTCTTAACCGATAAGGGAATAAGGGGTTATGGGGAGAGGGCGAGGAAATGGACCTGAGTCCATGATCGGATCAGCCATGATTGTATTGAATGGCGGAGCAGACTCGAGGGGCCGTATGGCTCCTATTTCTTATGTCCTTATCGAACTACCCTGCTCTTCAAAACAGTGCCTTGTGATCTTTTACGTCCAGCTGAGAACAGACGGTGCCTTGGTTTAATGTCTCATCCAAAAGACAAGAACTCTGACAGTGCAACACTCCCTCAGCACTGCCCTGTAGTGTCAGCCTGGATTTTGTGCCTAAGTCACTGGAGTGGGACTTGAACCCACGACCTTCTGATTCAGAGGTAAGCACGTTGCCGCTGAGCCCCGGCTGACAGCGAAAGAATGTCAACAAACCAGGATGGAAGATGATAGACTAGTCGCTGACCATGCTGACCAGAAGCCAGAGGCAGCAGGGTACAGAGAGTCTGGAGCTGTTTTGATGGAACAGTCCAACCGCGAGCGGATCAAAGAGGGTGTGGGTTTTTATATTAACCTCAGTCAGGATACAGACTCAAACATGTTTGCAGCTGGTTCTTAGCTGTAAAACGGAGAAAGCTAACTTTGCCAAGGTTCAAAGTTAAACATTACTGTTAAGTTGCGCTGTGCTGGGCCATATTGCTGGAACTCTGAACATGTTGAATGTAGTCGTTGTGATTCCAAAGTCAGTTATCTAGACTGACACGCCCAGTGCAGTATTGAGGGAGTGCTGCACTGTTGGAGGTGCCGTCTTTCAGATGAGACGTTAAACCGAGGCCCTGTCTGCCCTCTCAGGTGGACGTAAAAGATCCCCTTGTCACTATTGTGAAGAAGAGCAGGGGAGTTATCCCCGGTGTCCTGGGACAATATTTATCCCTCAATCAACATAACAAAAAATACACACAGATTATCTGGTCATTATCACACTGCTGTTTGTGGGAGCTTGCTGTGCGCAAATTGGTTGCCGTGTTTCCCACATTACAACAGTGACTACTCTCCAAAAGTACTTCATTGGCTGTAAAGCACTTTGAGACGTCCGGTGGTCGTGGAAGGCGCTATAGAAATGCAAGTCTTTACTTACTCGCAAATTACCCTTCGTATCAAAGTACAAGTACTGAATAAAGCAAGGAAGAGGACAGCCAATAGTTAAGAGCTTGGCAGGTACTCAAATATTCCACAGCCCAAGGGCAAATATCTGCCAACTGGCGGCAAGCACCACTGTGTCTGTAATTTTGGAATAAACACAACCAAACTAAATATAGAACGGGCAAAACAGACAGCCATGTTGTGGCATGTCGGGTGCAGTGCCGTTCCCCTTTCTTTCACAATCTGTCCGGGAACAACACAACTGCCCAATATTGCAGCTCATTTCTTAACTGAAAGTTCGACAGCAAGACTCCTTACACAGGATATGCGGCACAGAAACAGACCATTCGGCCCAAACAGTTCATGCCGGCGTTTATGCTCCACTCGAGCCTCCTCCTGTCTTTCCTCATCTAACTCTATCAGCATAACCCTCTATTCCCTTCTCCCCCATATGCTTGTCTAGCCTCCCCTTAAATGCATCAATACTATTCGCCTCAACCCCTCCCTGTGGTAGTGAGTTCCACATTCTCACCACTCTCTGGGTGAAGAAGCTTCTCCTGAATTCCCTATTGGATTTCTTGGTGGCCATCTTATGTTGATGGTCTCTAGTTTTGCTCTTCCCCAGAAGTGGAAACATTTTCTCTATGGGGCTGCAATTCGATAACGTCGATTTGGGGGATGTGGGCGTTGCCAGCAAGGCATGCATTTATTAGCCTTCTCCTCGTTCAGGACACAGGTCACAAGTGGGGATGTTCACTGAGGACTGCGCAGTGTTCAGTTCCATTTGTAACTCCTCAGACAATTGAGCAGTCTGTGCCCGCATGCAGCAAGACCCGAACAACATTCAGCCTTGGGCTGGTAAGTGGCAAGTAACATTCGCGCCACACAAGTGCCAGGCAATGACTATCTCCAACAAGCGAGAGTCTAATCACCACCCCTTGATATTCAACGGCATTCCCATCGCCGAATCCCCCACCATCAACATCCTGGGGATCACCATTGACCAGAAACTTAACTGGACCAGCCACATAAATACAGTGGCAACAAGATCAGACCAGAGGCTGGGTATTCTGCGGCGAGTGTCTCACCTCCTGACTCCCCAAAGCCTTTCCACCATCTACAAGGCACAAGTCAGGAGTGTGATGGAACACTCTCCACTTGCCTGGATGAGTGCAGCTCCAACAATACTCGAGAAGCTCGACACCATCCAGGGCAAAGCAACCCGATCGGCCCCCCATCCACCACCTTCAACATTCACTCCCTCCACCACCGGCGCACCGTGGCTGCAGTGTGTACCATCTACAAGATGCACTGCAGCAACTCGCCAAGGCTTCTTCGGCAGCACCTCTCAAACCCGCGACCTCTGCCACCTAGAAGGACAAGGGCAGCAGGCGCATGGGAACACCACCACCTCCACGTTCCCCTCCCAGTCACACACCATCCTGACTTGGAAATATATCGGCCGTTCCTTCATCGTCGCTGGGTCACAATCCTGGAACTCCCTCCCTAACAGCACTGTGGGAGCACCTTCACCACACGGACTGCAGCGGTTCAAGAAGGTGGCTCACCACCACCTCTCAAGGGGCAATTAGGGATGGGCAATAAATGCCGGCCTTGCCAGTGACGCCCACATCCCGGAACGAATAAATAAAAATTAAAAAGTTGCCCTGGGAAGGTGGCAGTGGGTCTCCTCGAACCACCATTAGTGGTTTAATGTAACGGAGCAGCTCGCTGGGCCAGAATCAGGCGGCAGTTAAGAGTCAACCACGTGGGTGTGGGTCTGGACTCACATGTAGGCCCGGCCAGGGCAAGGACGGCAGGTTTCCTTCGCTAATGGACACTAATGAACCCGTTGGGTATTTACGACAATCTGACAGCTTCATGGTCACTTTTACGAACAAGAGGTTTTTTTTGTTTTTAAAAACAGAATTCAAAATCTCAAACTACCACGGTGGTGATTTGAACTCACATTCTCTGGATTATTAATACAAGGGCTGTGGATTACGGAGTGAGACTCGAGGTGCTCAGCGCCCTCCCGGATGCACTTCCTCCACTTAGGGCGGTCTTTGGCCAGGGACTCCCAAGTGTCGGTGGGGAGTGTGCAGCAAACCAGTCCCACCCACCCTTTCCCTCAACGGCTATCTGTCCCACCTGTGACAGAGGCCGTGGTTCTCATATTGGACTATTCAGGCACCTAAGGACGCATTTTTAGAGTGGAAGCAAGTCTTCCTCGATTCTGAGGGACTGCCTATGATGATGATGGGGATTACGGAGTCCATACAGATGAGGAAAGTCTCGGACTGGGTCTTCCGGACAGCACTGAATCAGCTAAGACAACGTTAGAGGTCCTACCTCAGTGACCCTGGGCTGGCAGGGGTGGGGGGGAGGGAGGGGCCGGAGGGGCAAAAAGACATCAGCCAAGGTTCCTGCCAATGTTCCCAGTAAGTTGCGCTTTCTTCTGCATGGTCTGTTTCTTTAAATGTGCTGTCCCTTTAAATTTCCCCGCCATTGAAGAGGGTGAGCGGCCTTCTGGGGACCTTGCAGATGCCACGCGGTTTAACGGGAATACCGGTTCCCACTCCATGTCGCTATCCAGTGGTTTCCATTGGAAAGTGAGCTGTGTGACTGGCCACTGATGGCAGGACTGGGCTGGGCTGTTAATACTCCCTGCTCTCCACTCATCATCATCATCATAGGCAGTCCCTCAAAACGAGGGTGACTTGCTTCCACGCCGAAAACTGATGAGTTCTGTTATGTATTTAACCCCTTGCACCATATATTACACCACCACCAGAGGGCCCACCTGTTGGAGTCCCAAGGGATCCCAGCATCCCTTGGGAGCACGGTATATAAGCAGGCCACCCACGAGGTACCTGCACTCTGGAGTCTTATTAAAGGAGCTAAGGTCACACTTACTCATTGCTCACAGTACTCTGTTTCATCCTTTATTATGTGCGTATCAAGTTCAAAGGTGTTTCAATGATATTCCAGGTCCCGAACTACACGTTGAAGGGTGGAAGATGCCTGTGTGTGGATTTTTTTAACATGGGGTGGCTGTTGCACACCAGCCACTACACGGGCTTGACAGAGCTAGGTCTTGGTCCAGTGGCAAGGGTTAACCAAGACGACTGGAGACCAGCTCTGCTGCACGGACCAAGTGCGCACACATATCGCAGTGTGGGCTGGGCCCGTGCTGCCCCTGGGCCCTCGCCTCTTCTGGGCCCCGAACTCTCGCCTCTTCTGGGCCCCGATCACACCCCTCTACAATCTCTTGCCGCTTCTTCGCCCTGACCTCACCGCTCCTGCTGTACCTGCCCACACTGCAGTCAGCCGTCGCCCTCCTGCAGCATCACGCGCTGCTCCCTGCAGTGGTACACCACCACACGTTGCTCCCTCCAATGGCCCCGGCCTGCTGGTGGTCTTTCAGGCTGGAACCGCGCCGATTTCTCCACTAGGGCCCGGCCGGCCCCCTGATGCTCACTGACTGGGCTCACACACGGGCACATGGGTGAGTGCTAGGTGCCAGTCAGTGCCAGGGATAAGTCCCAGCCAGAGTTAGCGCCTTCAGAAGAGATGGGGAGAACGTTGAAAGGCCAGGGAGGGTTTTTGGGTAAGAGCAGAGCAGATACGGAGAAACTGTTTCCAGTGGCAGGAGGGTCAGTAACCAGAGGGACACAGATTTAAGGTCAAATAACCAGAGGGAAGATCGGGAAACATTTGTTTTACTCGGAGAGTTGTTACGATCGGGAATGTGCAGCCTCAAAGGCTGGTGGACGCAGATTCAATAGTAACTTTGGAAAGGAAACTGTCTATATAATTAAAAAGGAGATGTTTGCAGATCTATGGGGAAAGAGCAGGGGGTAGTGGGACTAACTGGATAGCTCATTCAAAGTGAAATGTATTTGCTTCATGGGCTCTTTGCTTAAGAATTCATAGCAACACATTGTTATTAAGAACCAATTGGTTTATTAGTGGGCCACCCCGAGCTGCGAAGGAACACCACAGCAGGTCGGGAGTATGGAGCTTGAGCAGCCACTGCAGCTTCCAGCGCGAGCCGATCCAGGTGTGCGATGGCTTCGAGGTGGGCGACTGGGAGACGTCATCAGGACCCAGGTCGCCATTTGGAGCGCGGGCAGGAGCATCGGCGGGGCCCCGCTACAGCAAAGCAGCGGGAAGGTCGTGGCGGACTTGCGGCGAGTGATCGGGGCGGAGGAGTGATGAGGGATCGTGGCTGAGATTTGTTGGGTGATCGTGACGGAGGTGCGGCGAATGTTTGGTGCGGAGGGAGTTCGCGGCGGAGGTGCGGCGAGTGTTTGGTGCGGAGGGAGTTCGCGGCGGAGGTGCGGCGAATGTTTGGTGCGGAGGGAGTTCGCGGCGGAGGTGCGGCGAATGTTTGGTGCGGAGGGAGTTCGCGGCGGAGGTGCGGCGAGTGTTTTGTGGCGGAGGAGCTGCGGGAGATTGCGGCAGAGGAGTGCCGAATGAGGGTACGGGGTCCCGAAGAGCCGAGGGCCCAGGGGCAGCACGGGCCAGCCCTCACTGCGATGTGTGTGCGCACTAGGTCCATGCAGCAGAGCTGGTCTCTTGGCGTCCTGGTTAACCCTTGCCACTGGATAAAGACCTAGCTCTGTTAAGCCCGTGCAGTGGCTGGTGTGCAATGGTCACCACACGTTAAACAATTCCCGCACAGGCATCTTCCACCGCTGGAGTTCAGGACTGGAACATCGGGTCCTTCATTGAAACATCTGTGAACTCAACCCTTTTAGAAACATAAAAACATAGAAAAATAGGTGCAGGAGTAGGCCATTTGACCCTTCGAGCCTGCACCACCATTCAATAAGATCATGGCTGATCATTCAACTCAGTACCCCTTTCCTGCTTTCTCTCCATACACCTTGATCCCTTTAAACGTAAGGGCCATATCTAACTCCCTCTTGAATATATCCAATGAATATTGGTGTGGAATTTATTGTGGAAGCAAGTCATCCTCGTTCGAGGAACCGCCTATGATGATGATGGTTTATTAGCAAAGGTTTAACAATCACACTACGCATTACCAGTTCATCCAACAGGCTCACAACCACCTGCCTCATCGTGGATCCCCCAAACCCAACTGGCTGGGGTTTTATTGAGTCTTGTGAACATCGTGTGACTGGCTAAGCCACCCACAATTCAGCAGCACTCACAGGTGTATACAAAGAGCCGGCACAGGCACAATGGGCCGAATGGCCTCCTTCTGTGCTGTGCGATTGTATGATTCCATAAAGCTGTACTGTGCACCAAGCCCTGGGATGCGAGCTTTCTGGGTTTGAAGTATCGGTGGTGGAGGCCACACATCAAACAAACTCAGCACTCCCTCCCTTTCCCTACGTGCTCCTCTCCCTACCCCTGAGGCAGGACAGATCATGGACTGCAGCCAGGGCAGCTTCTTAAGCAAACACATGGAACGTTAGACAAAAGCAGATGGGACGTGCACAGACGAGCCTCACTACAAACTGGCAGCTATCCAAGGGAGACGAGAATCTGCGGAGACAGGCCTCAGTCACAGTGCACGTACGCTGGGCCCTCTTGTTTGTGAGAGATAGAAACAAGGAGAGTAAGGCCTGTCGCGACAAGCCTCAACATAGGTCCTCACCACCCTAACCGAGTTCATTTTCTCATTTACTGATCAACAAAAGAACACAAGAATTAGGAGCAGGAATAGGCCTAGATTTATGTGCTCAAGTCCCTGAACCCACAACCTTCTGACTCAGAGGCGAGAGAGTACTGCCCACGGAGCCACAGCTGAGGAATCTTATCGAAACATAAGATTATGAGGGGCCTTGACAAGCTGTATGCAGAGAGGATGTTTCCGCTTATAGGGAAGACTAGAACTAGGGGGCGCAATCTTAGAATAAGGGGCCGCCCATTTAAAACTGAGATGAGGAGAAATTTCTTCTCTCAGAGGGTTGTAAATCTGTGGAATTTGCTGCCTCAGAGAGCTGTGGAAGCTGGGACATTGAATAAATTTAAGACAGAGATAGACAGTTTCTTAACCGATAAGAGAATAAAGGGTTATGGGGAGCGGGCAGGGAAGTGGAGCTGAGTCCATGATCGGATCAGCCATGATCTTATTAAATGGCGGAGCAGGCTCGAGGGGCCGTATGGCCAACTCCTGCTCCTATTTCTTATGTTCTTATGTTCTAAGCCAGTGAGTATTGTTGCCACCGGCAGTAATGAACTCTTTGGTGCACAAAAGCTGCCGGTATCCTTGCCGTGGATAGCACTGCCAACAGACAAATCCTGCTGCTGTATGGGGGGGCTCCTCTATTGTATTTCACAGATTCCTGTACTCGATACAATAAGAATAAGGAGCAGGAGTCGGCCATTCGGCCCCTCGAGCCTGCTCCGCTATTCAATGAGATCATGGCTGCTCTTCGACCTCAACTCCACTTCCCGCCTGATCCCCATATCCCTTGATTCCTTTAATATCTAAAAATCTATCATCTTGGTCTTGAATGTACTCAACGACTGAGCCTCCACAGCCCTCTGGGGTAGAGAATTAACAAGCATGTGAAAGACCAGAAAAAGACCAACTGGTCCTTCGAGATAGTTCCATCCAGGTCTCCTCATCGCCTTCTCCCTCAACAAACCCCCCCCCCCACCGCCTCCAGCCTCACTACCAACAATCTTCTGGGTCGAGACGAAACAGAGAGATAAATAAACCATAGAATCCTACAGCATAGAAGGTGGCCATTCATCCCAGCGAGCCCGTACCCTCTCTTGGAAAGAGCTCACCAATTAGTCCCACTCCCCCTGCTCTTTCTCCATCACCCTACATTTTATTCCTTTTAAAGTATTTATCCAATTCCCTTTTCAACGTTACGACTGAATTGGATTTCCATCGCTTCACCATCAGTGGCCGTGCCTTTAGCTGCCTGGGTCCCAAGCTCTGGAACTCCCTCCCTAAAACTCTCCACCTCTCTCTCCTCCTTTAAGATGCTCCTTAAAACTGACTGTAATGTATGCACCTGTGAGTATGCTCACGGGTTTTGTAGAGCTGCTGCTGCTCGTAGCCTTCCGCGAGAGGTGGGCACTGGAGGGACTGGAGTGCACCATCACCCCTGGCAACCAAATTTTAATTTGACTGTTTAATGTGTTAATTTGTTGGTTCTAGTGTCCCTTTTAAGGGGGGAGTTGGGGGGGGAGCTTAATTTATAGTTTAATTAAAATACTTGTAGAGCTGCTGCTTGTGAGTGGCTTAGCCAGTCACGTGATGTTCACAAGACTCAATAAAACCCCAGCCAGTTGGGTTTAGGTCATCCACGATGAACCAGTTGTGAGCCTGGTGAATGAACTGATAATGTGTAATGTGATTGTTAAACCTTTGTTAATAAACTAACTAGTTCTTAATAGCTATGTGTTGCTATGAATTCTTCAGCAAAGAACCCATGAAGCAAATACAGCACACCTGCCTCTCTGACCAAGCTTTGGTCACCTGTCCCAACATCTCCTTATGTGGCTAGATGTCAAATTGTATTTGATAATCACTCCTGTGAAACGCAGTGGGACATTTTACTACGTTAAATGCACTATATAAATGCAAATTCTTCTTGTTGTTGAACCTGCTTCCATCACCCCTTCAGGCAGTACAATCCTGATCAGAGCAACTTAGGTCAAGTTAGGAGTAAACTCTGGAAAATTCCACTCCCAACAATAAAGGGTTATGGGGAGCGGGCGGAGAAGTGGAGCTGAGCCCATGATCAGATCAGCCATGATCTTATTGAATGGCGGAGCAGGCTCGAGGGGCCAGATGGCCGACTCCTGCTCCTATTTCTTCGGATCTTATGTTCTTAAGGAGATTGGAAGCCGGGGTGAATAAAGAAGTTACGTTTGGGGTAATGCCAAGTTTCCGATTTTAAAAGATTATTGGAGGAAGTAGAGAACGAGTGGGGTGAGGAGGACTAGATTTGAGCTCTTGGGAATGAATGAGTTTGAGTACCACGAGGTGAAATGGATCTTGACTTCCAAGCACTAAAAAAAAAAATCAGGAGCAACATCGACCGACCCATTCACGAAGACTTGGAAAAACCCACTACGAAACGCTTAAAATGGCTCCGGCCATTCTGGATAAACGGCAGCCAATATTCACGCAGCCGGTGCCCACCCACTAACCAGGTGGACGGGATCGTGGGACACCAGCAACATAATGAACCAACAGCTCATCACTGATCCAACAGCGGAGGTCCCCCGCCTCGAACTCCCTCGGAGACCGTAGGCAGCGCTCGACCCAATCTGCACGGGACACGGTCACTGCGCCCGCCTGCTCCACCCGTGGACGGTGAGGGACTGTGGCCCAGAGTCCCAGACCTTGGAACACCTCACATCGACCGGCCCACTGAGATCTGTGGGTCCCAGACCCTGGAACACCTCACATCGACCGGCCCACTGAGATCTGTGGGTCCCAGACCCTGGAACACCTCACATCGACCGGCCCACTGGGATCTGTGGGTCCCAGACCCTGGAACACCTCACATCGACCGGCCCACTGAGATCTGTGGGTCACAGACCTGGAACACCTCACATCGACCGGCCCACTGAGATCTGTGGGTCACAGACCTGGAACACCTCATATCGACTGGCCCACTGAGATCTGTGGGTCCCAGACCCTGGAACACCTCACATCGACCGGCCCACTGAGATCGGTGGGTCACAGACCTGGAACACCTCATATCGACTGGCCCACTGAGATCTGTGGGTCCCAGACCCTGGAACACCTCACATCGACCGGCCCACTGAGATCTGTGGGTCACAGACCTGGAACACCTCATATCGACCGGCCCACTGAGATCTGTGGGTTCCAGACCCTGGAACACCTCACATCGACCGGCCCACTGAGATCTGTGGGTCACAGACCGTGGAACAACTCATATCAACCGGCCAACTGAGATCTGTGGGTCCCAGACCCTGGAACATGTCACATCGACCGGCCCACTGAGATCGGTGGCGGGAGGCACCTCATTTCTCCACTCGGCATCTCAGGAGGGACATCGAACGGAGAGACAAACTATACATCCCATTGTAAGCTTTTCCCATCACACGAAACAGCAACAACTTCCAAACAGTGAGAATGCACGGGACAGGAGGAGTGTGCATAGTGTTTGGGGGTAAGTGTTACATGGCACTACACACAAACAGGCCACTGAGACCAACTGGCCCATCCCGGCATTCATGCTCCACACAAACCTCCATCCATCCGCCTCCATCTAACCCCATTAACATCTCCTTCAGAGAAACAGTGGCCATAGTCATACTGCTAAAATTGCACACGTCAAGTGTCAACACCTCAGTTAGGCTTGTTTCCGTGTGTCAGGCGATTCTGGAGTTGCTAGTTTTTAAATGTAATTTTTTATTTAGTCATTGATGGATGTGGGCGTCACAGGCAAAGGCCAGCTTTTATTGCCCAGCCCTAATTGCCCTCGACAAGGTGGTGGTGAGCCGCCTTCTTGAACCGCTGCAGTCCGTGTGGTGAAGGTGCTCCCACAGTGCTGTTAGGGAGGGAGTTCCAGGGTTTGACCCAGCGACGATGAAGGAACAGCGATCATATGGTGTGTGACTTGGAGGGGAACTTGGAGGTGGTGGGGTGTTAGATGGGGTACAGTGTGTGTCAAAGGATGGGGAGTTAGATGGCAAGTTACGAACATAAGAAATAGGAGCAGGAGTCAGCCATTTGGCTCGTCGAGCCTGCTCTGCCATTTAATAAGATCATGACTGATCTGATCATGGACTCAGCTCCACTTCCCTGCCCGCTCCCCATAACCCTTTATTCCCTCATCGCTCGAAAATCTGTCTATCTCCGCCTTAAATATATTCAATGACCCAGCCTCCACAGCTCACTGGTCAGAACATTTCCCAGATTTACAACCCTCAGAGAAGAAATTTCTCCTCCTCTCAGTTTTAGATGGGCGACCCCTTATTCTGAGACCATGTCCCCTAGTTTTAGTTTCCCCTATGAGTGGAAATATCCTCTCTGCATCCACCTTATCGAGCCCCCTCATTATCTTGTATGTTTTGATAAGATCACCTCATTCTTCTGAACTCCAATGAGTATAGGCCCAACCTATCCTCATAAGTCAACACCCTCATCTCCAGAATCAACCTAGTGAACCTTCTCTGAATAGCCTCCAATGCAAGTATATCCTTCCTTAAATACGGTAACCAAAACTGTACGCAGTACTCCAGGTGTGGCCTCACCAATACCCTGTACAGGTGTAGCAGGACTTCTCTGCTTTTATAATCTATCCTCCTTACAATAAAGGCCAACATTCCATTTGCCTTCCTGATCACTTGCTGTACCTGCATACTAACTTTTTGTGTTTCATGCACAAGGACCCCCAGGTCCCTCTGTACTGCAGCACTTTGCAATTTTTCTCCATTTAAATTATAATTTACTTTTCTATTTTTTCTGCCAAAGTGGATAACCTCACATTTTCCCGCATTATACTCCATCTGCCAAATGTTTGCCCACTCACGTAGCCTGTCTATATCCCTTTGCAGATTATGTCCTCCTCAAATAGTTGGGGCCCCAGCACTGATCCCTACGGCTACCCACTAGTTACTGTTTGCCAACCAGAAAATGACCCATTTATCCCGACTCTGTATTTTCTGTTAGTTAACCAATCCTCTATCCATGCGAATATATTAGCCTCAATCCTGTGACCTTTTATCTTGTGCAGTAACATTTTATGTGGAACTTTATCGAATCCAAATAAACCACATCCACTGGTTCCCCCTTATCCACCCTGCTCGTTACATCCTCAAACAACTCCAGCAAATTTGTCAAACATGATTTTCCTTTCATAAAACCATGCTGACTCTGCTTGATTGAATTATGCTTTTACAAATGTCCTGCTACTGCTTCCTTAATAATGGACTCCAGCATTTTCCCAACGACAGTGTTAGGCTAACTGGTCTATAGTTTCCTGCTTTCTGTCTGCCTCCTTTTTTAAATAGGGGCATTACATTTGCGGTTTTCCAATCTGCTGGGACCTCCCCAGAATCTAGGGAATTTTGGTAGATTACAACCAATGCATCCATTGGGGTACAGTGTGTGTGTGTGTGGGGTGGGGGTGGGAGTTGGATGGGGTACAGTGTGTGTGTGGGGGGGGGGGGGGGGAGAGGGATAGGGTACAGTGTGTGTGAGGGGGGGAGTTGGATGGGGTACAGTGTGTGTGTGGGGGGGGGGGGAGAGGGATAGGGTACAGTTTATGTGTGTGGGGAGTTGGATGGGGTACAGCGTGTGTGTGTGGGGGGAGTTGGATGGGGTACAGTGTTTGTGAGGGGGTTGGGAGTTGGATGGGGTACAGTGTGGCCCTAAAATTGGTCTGGAGGGGTTACCTTACCTGTGAGAACTGGGACAGTGGTGGGGGAAGGTTTGGTTATGGGAAGTGGCTGAGGTAATTTTCGGATAAATAATGGTATCTTGAAACTCCAAATGTTACATTAAGTTGGTCTATTTTATAGATTATAATTTTATCAATTGTGAAGTAGAAAAGTGTTTAAATTTAACCAGACTTAATATAAAAACACACTTCTGCCAAAGCATGTTCTGGACCACTTTAGACATCAAATGTTATAATTTGTGCAACAAATTGGAGATTTCCCCTTCAGCCCTTTGTGTCCTTCAGGTGGTTGGCTGTGAAAACACCTAAAGGAATGTTGTGTATCCCAACAGCGAAAGGTACGAACACAGAGTAACAACTTGTTTTAACCCGTCGGGACAGCCTTGAGCTTCTTGCTTTTATTTTTTATATTAGGAGCTGTTGCTCAGCTTTTGCAAGTTTCCTAGGTTGCAACGCACAGAATCGGGAGTCAATTAAATGGACAGAGAGGTTGGATGTGAGAGGTCAGAGGTCAGAAAGAAAGACTTGCATTTCGATAGCGCCTTTCACGACCACTGGACGTCTCAAAACCCTTTACAGCCAATGAAGTACTTTTGGAGTGTAGTCACTGTTGTAATGTGTGAAACTCGGCAGCCAATTTGCGCACAGCAAGCTCCCAAAAACAGCAATGACCAGATAATCTGTTTTTAGTGATGTTGATTGAGGGATAAATATTGGCCCAGGACACCGGAGATAACTTCCTTCTCTTCTTCGAAATACTGCCCTGGGATACTTTATGTCCACCTGAGAGGGCAGACGAGGCCTCGGTTTAATGTCTCATCCGAAAGATGGCACCTCTGACAGTGCAGCGCTCCCTCAGCACTGCACTGGGAGTGTCAGCCTAGATTTATGTCCTCAAGTGCCTGGAGGGGGACTTGAACCCACAACCTTCTGCCTCAGATGAGAGTGTGCTACCCACTGAGCCACGGCTGACAGAGATCAAGTGCCTTCGATGGGTGCTCCTGAACCTGCAATGGTATCATGTGATACGGAGCAAAGGCAGGAAAATGGAGTTGAGCAGCAGATCAACCACGATCTCACTGAATGACAAAGCACCTCCCAAACCCGCGACCTCTACCACCTAGAAGGACAAGGGCAGCAGCTGCATGGGAACACCACCATCTCCACGTACCCCTCTGTCATGTATGTACATGCTGTTTGTAGCCACCACATGGTGCTGCTCTGGTATAAAAGGCTAGCCATTTTGTGAGTCAGACACTTTGGGACTAAATAAAGCACAGCCAAGGTCGCCCCTTGCTTAGTTAAAAAGTACTCAGTTTGAACCTTTATTGCATACATAACATTTGGCGACGAGAATACAAGAACCTTTGTTTGCAAAATGAGCACGATTGGATTTTTAGAGCGATTCGTGGGGAGAAGATTGGGCAGATTGTGAGCCATTTGAACCAGTACTTCGTGGCCAACAAAATGAAGGGGGCCGACATCGGCGTCGGGCCGTGTTTCTCACTGTGTGCGGTTCAAAGATCGACGGTCTGATAAAGAATCTACTCATGCCCAGTGATCCAACCGAGAAAACGTACGAGGAGTTGTGTACATTGGTACGGGAGCACCTCAAGCCAGATGATGGCACCGTCATCTCAAGATATAGGTTTTATACACACGTTCGATCGGAGGGCCAGAGCGCGGCGGAATTCGTTGCCGACCTGAGACGTCTAGCGGGACCGTGCACGTTCGGGATGGTGTTGGCAGACATGTTGCGGGACTTCTTTGTTATCGGTATCAACCACGAGGTGATCCTGTGCAAACTTCTGCCGGTGGGGGAGTTGGATTTAAAAAGGGCCATCCAGATCGCTCAATCATGTATGACGACAGACAGGAGTTTAAAGCAAATGTCGGTGAAGAACCGAACTGAACTGTAAACGCGAATGATTCGGCGTTTGGCAGAGCGGCACATGGCAGGGCCTATCCAGCTACGTTCGCGAAACCTGTGGCTGCCCAAAGTTTACCAGCGGGAATGTACCCGACTTCTCCGTGTTGGCGTTGTGGGGGAAATCATCGGCACCAGCAGTGCCGATTTAAGCTATATAGTTGCAAAGGCTGTCTGAGAGTGGGGCATCTCCAGCGCAAGTGTCTGCAGATGAGCAAGCGTGCTGCAACACACCACGTGGAGGATGAGAGTCAGACTAGCGCGGATCCAGATACACAATCCGAGATGCCAGAGGAGGAAGTGTATGGACTGTACTCTTTCATAACCAAGAGTAAACCAATTTTGATTAATGTGAAGTTTAACGGGATACCGGTATCGATGGAACTGGACACAGGGGCGAGTCAATCGATCATGGACGAGAGGGCATTTAATAAGCTGTGGGATACTAAGACTGCGAGGCCCAGGCTGAGCCCTGTTAACGCCAAGCTGCGCACGTACACCAAAGAACTGATTAAGGTGATTGGCAGTGCACAAATTAATGTGTCGCATAACGGTGCGGTTCACGAGTTCCCGCTGTAGATTGTCCCAGGCAATGGCCCAACGCTGCTCGGCAGGAGCTGGTTGGAGAAAATCAGATGCGACTGGAACTACATAGAAACATAGAAATATAGAAAATAGGTGCAGGGGTAGGCCATTCAGCCCTTCTAGCCTGCACCGCCATTCAATGAGTTCATGGCTGAACATGCACCTTCAGTACCCCATTCCTGCTTTCTCGCCATACCCCTTGATCCCCCGAGTAGTAAGGACTACATCTAACTCCTTTTTGAATATATTTAGTGAATTGGCCTCAATAACTTTCTGTGGTAGAGAATTCCACAGGTTCACCACTCTCTGGGCGAAGAAGTTTCTCCTCATCTCGGTCCTAAATGGCTTACCCCTTATCCTCAGACTGTGACCCCTGGTTCTGGACTTCCCCAACATTGGGAACATTCTTCCTGCATCTAACCTGTCTGAACTCATCAGAATTTTAAACGTTTCTATGAGGTCCCCTCTCATTCTTCTGAACTTCAGTGAATACAAGCCCAGTTGATCCAGTCTTTCTTGATAGGTCAGTCCCACCATCCCGGGAATCAGTCTGGTGAACCTTCGCTGCACTCCCTCAATAGCAAGAATGTCCTTCCTCAAGTTAGGAGACCAAAACTGTACACAATACTCCAGGTGTGGCCTCACCAAGGCCCTGTACAACTGTAGCAACACCTCCCTGCCATAAAGGCATTGTCATCGGAGGAAGATACATGTGCCCAAGTATTGAGCAAGTTCCCCTCGCTGTTTGAAACCGGGTATTGGCATCTTCACGGGAGCCAAAATGCAGATCCACGTGGACTCAGATGCAAGACCCATCCATCATAAAGCTCCGGCAGTGCCGTATATGATGAGAGAGAAGGTCGAAATTGAACTGGACAGACTCCAGCATGAAGAGATCATATCACCGGTCGAATTTAATGAATGGGCCAGCCCCATTGTTCCTGTGCTGAAAAGTAATGGCACAGTCAGAATCTGTGGAGACTACAAGGCTACGATCAACAGGGTTTCGAAACAAGATCAGTACCCGTTACCGAAGGCTGATGACTTGTTTGCGACGCTAGCCGGAGGGAAGTTGTTCACAAAACTGGACTTGATGTCGGCCTATATGACGCAGGAGTTGGTTGAGGCATCGAAGAGACTTGCGTGCATTAACACGCACAAAGGACTGATAATTTACCACAGGTGCCCATTTGGAATTCTTTCGGCTGCAGCAATATTCCAGAGGCATATTGAAAGTCTACTGAAGTCCGTTCCCAGAACCGTCATGTTCCAAGATGATATCCTGATCACCGGTCATGACGCCAAGGAATATCTGAACCATCTGGAAGAGGTTCTACTGCGTTTGGACTCAGACTTAAATGCTCGAAGTGAGTCTTTATGGCACCGGAGGTCGAATTCCTTGGGAGGAAAATCGCCGCTGATGGCGTCAGACCTACTGCCGTGTGAACCAAAGCCATCAAGAATGCACCCAAGCCGCAGAACGTGACGGAGCTGCGTTCATTCCTGGGTCTACTCAACTACTTTGGTAACTTTCTACCTAAATTGAGCACCTTACTTGAACTACTGCACATGCTATTGGGAAAAGGCTACAACTGGGTGTGGGGCGCATTGCAAGACAGAGCTTTCGAGAAAGCCAACAATCTGTTTTGCTCGAACAAGCTGCTGTACATTATGACCCGTGTAAATGTTTAGTTTTGGCCTGTGACGCATCGTCATATGGAATTGGTTGCGTGTTACAACAAGCCAATGAGTCAGGGAACCTTCAACCTGTCGTGTATGCATCCAAAAGTTTGCCTAAAGTAGAAAGAGCCTACAATATGGTCAAAAAAGAAGTTTTAGTGTGTGTGTACGGTGTTAAAAAGATGCATTAGTACCTGTTCGGTCTGAGGTTTGAATTAGAGACCGAGAGCAAAGGTATCAATACCAACGCTTCATCCCCCATCCAAAGGTGGGTGCTGACATTATCATTATGTCATTCACCACAGACCTGGCACAGAGAATTGTGCCGATACTTTGAGCCAGTTGCCGTTGCCCACACCGGAGATGGAAACGCCACAACCGGCAGATTTAATGTTAATCATGGATGCTTTTGAGAGTGAAGGTACCCCTGTCACGGCTCAACAACTTAAGACCTGGACCAGCCAGGACCCGATATTAAAAGTGGTAAAGGGTTGCATCCTCAAAAAGGGGATTGGTCTGCCATACCTGAGCAAATGTGCGAGGAGGTCAAACCATACATTCGTCGCAAGGACGAACTGTCTATTCAAGCGGATTGCATATTGTGGGGCAATCGTGTTGTAATGCCTAAGAAAGGGAGAGCGAAGTTTGTGTGAGTTGCACAGCAAACATCCTGGTATAGTGATGATGAAGGCCATTGCCAGGTCCCACGTATGGTGGCCAGGAATTGATTCTGAGCTGGAAGCATGCATGCATCAGTGCAGCATCTGCATGCAGCTCAGCAAAGCACCAGCGGAATCGCCGCCGAGTCTGTGGTCCTGGCCTTCCAAACCTTTGTCCAGAACCCATGTAGATTTTGCAGGTCCCTTCCTGGGCAAGATGTTTTTAGTGGTGGTGGATGCTTATTCGAAGTGGATAGCCTGCATAACCCATGTCATCCAGTACGTCCACAACAACCATAGAGAATCTCAATGTCATGTTCGTGACACATGGTCTGCCTGACATAGTGGTGAGCTACAATGGGTCATGCTTCACCAGTCAGAAGTTTCAGGAGTTTGTAAAACTCAACGGCATAAAACATGCAAGGTCAGCACCACTCAAGCCTGCATCCAATGGGCAAGCAGAACGTGCAGTACAAATTATCAAGCAAATCATGAGGAGAGTTACCCAAGGGTCACTGCAGACCTGCTTGTCTTGTATACTGCTGAGTTGCAGGACAAGACCCCACACACTCACAGGGGTCTCGCCTGCCGAACTCATGATGAAAAGAGGTCTTAAGACCAAGTTATCACTTGTACACCCAGATTTAAGTAATCAAGTTGAATACAGAAGACAGAGTCAACAAGGATACCATGATCGCGCAACTGTGTCACATGAAATTTCTGTTAATGTGTTGAATTATGGTCAGGGTCCCAAATGGATCACTGGTACGGTCATGGCCAAGGAGGGCAACAGAGTATTTGATATTAAGCTCAAGAATGGGAAAACTTGCAGGAAACACATGGATCAAACAAAGCTGAGGCACACAGACGAGCCAGAGCAGTCGGACGAAGAAACCGTCGACGACCAACCAACCTACCAGCAGCCTTCAGTGGACTCGAGGGTCATCAGTGAACCCGGAATTTCCATCACTGACTTGTTCAATAAAAATGGATTTGTAATTCCTGACAAGGCCACTGCCACCCCCAACAAGTCAGCCACCCAGCCATCAGCCACAACAGACTCCGCATACTCACCCAAGGCCGGAATCGAACTGAGACGGTCAACCCGGGAGCGTAAAGCACCGAACTGTCTCAACCTGTGAAAGACTGTGATAAGATCTCAGAGGGGGAGTATTGTCATGTATGTACATGCTGTTTGTAGCCACCAGGTGGCGTCATTGTTGGAGGCCACTGAGCAGCAAGTCACACACACCATCCTGACTTCGTCATCGTTGGGTCAAAATCCTGGAACTCCCTCCCTAACAGCACTGTGGGAGCACCTTCACCACACAGACTGCAGCGGTTCAAGAAGGCGGCTCACCACCACCTTCTCGAGGGGTAATTAGGGATGGGCAATAAATGCCGGCCTTGCCAGCGACGCCCACATCCCGTGAACGACTAGAAAAGAAAGCAGCTCAAGGGGCTGAATGCCCTAAACCTGTTCCCAATTGACAGGGTAGATGCCGAGAGGTTGATTGTCCTAGCTGGAGTGTCTAGAACTAGGGGGCATGGTCTCAGGATAAGGGTTTGGCCATTTAGGACTGAGATGAGGAGAAATTTCTTCACTGAGGGTTGTGAATCTTTGGAATTCTCTGCCCCGAGGGCTGTGGATGCTGAATCGTTGAGTATATTCAAGGCTGAGATTGATAGATTTTTTGACTCCCGGGGAATCAAGGGATCGGGTGGGAAAGTAGAGTTGAGGTCAATGATCAGTCGTGATTTTATTGAATGGCAGAGCAGGCTAGAGGGGCTGAATGGCCTACTCCTGTTCCTAATTCTTATGTTCTTATGTTCTTATGTTCTTGTATTGAAATATAATAGAGGATCCTCTTCATGTACGGCAGCAATATTCAACTATTGGCAGTGCTATCCACGGCAAGGGTACTTGCTTGAGCACAAATTAAAAAATCTAGGCTGACCCTCCAGTGCAGTACAGAAGGGTCAGAGGTGCTGTCTTAAACCGAGGCCCCGTCTGCTCTCTCAGGTGGACGTAAAAGATCTCACGGGCACTATTTCGAAGAAGAACAGGGGAGTTATCCCCGGTGTCCTGGGGCCAATATTTATCCCTCAATCAACATAACAAAAACAGATTGTGTGGTCATTATCACGTTGCTGTGTGTGGGAGTTTGCTGTGTGCAAATTGGCTGCCGCGTTTCCCACATTGCAACAGTGACTACACTCCAAAAGTACTTCATTGGCTGTAAAGCGCTTTGTGATGCCTGGTGGTCGTGAAAGGCATTATGTAAATCCAAGTATTTATTTCTTTGTCTCCAGAACACTCCAGGTAGCCTGCAATGATTTCGTAATGGGGAGGGCCTTCTGAGGTGTCAAACAAGGCAATGCACCTCGTTCCGCCCGCCCCCCCACAAGCAATAACACCTCATGTTCACCAGCCAGAAAGACTGGACTTGCATTTATGCAGTGTCATTCACGACCTCAGGCCGTCCCAAAGCGCTTTACAGCCGATGAAGTACTTTTGGAGTGTAGTCACTGTTGTAATGTGGGAAACGCAGCAGCCAATTTGTGCACAGCAAGCTCCCACACACAGCGATGTGATAATGACCAGATAATCTGTTGCTTAGAGATGTTGGTTGAGGGAAAAATATTGTCCTGGACACCAAATCTTTTACATCCACCTGATAAGATGGTTTAACGTCTCAACTGAAAGACGGCCCCTCCGACAGTGTGGCACTCCCTCAGGGAGAGAGGGGGAGCGAGAGAGGGAGGGGGAGAGAGAGGGAGAGAGAGAGAGAGAGAGAGAGAGAGAGAGGGGGGGGGGGGGGAAGAGAGAGAGAGAGAGAGAGAGAGAGAGAGAGAGAGAGAGAGAGACAGAGAGAGAGAGAGAGAGGGGGGGGGGGAGAGAGAGAAAGAGAGAGAGAGGGGGGGAGAGAGAGAGAGGGGAAGGGGGGAGAGAGAGTGGGAGGGAGGGGGGAAGAGAGCGAGAGAGGGAGGGAGAGAGAGAGAGAGAGAGCGAGAGAGAGAGAGAGGGAGGGGGGGAGAGAGAGAGAGAGAGGGAGGGGGGAGGAAAGAGAGAGGGAGAGGGGAGAGAGAGAGAGAGAGAGGGAGGGGGAGAGAGAGTGGGGAGAGAGGAGGGGGGAGCGAGAGGGGAAGGAATGGGTAGAGGGGTAGAGGGGTAGAGGGGTAGAGGGGTAGAGGGGTAGAGGGGTAGAGGGGGGGGTAAGTGAGAGAGAGGTATACGTACAGATAGTGTAACAGAGAGAGAGATATGCAGATAGAGTGACTGTGTGAGAGAGAGGGAGGGAGAGAAACACAGATAAAGTGACAGAGAGAGGGAGAGAGGTACACGCACAGATAGAGTGACTGAGAGTGCGATAGAAAGAGAGATTCGCAGAGTTAAATTGACTAAGATATATACACACACACACACAGATAGTGACAGAAACAGTGAGTTGGTCAGACAGAGACCCCAGATTGGTATTTTAATATTTTGTTATGTATCCTAAATGGCTACCTCACCTGACTCTCTTGTTAATGAATATTCATGCAAGCAGGTTTATTTTTGCAGCTGTAGTTGCTATTTATATGTATATATATTTATTTATGTACGTATATCTACCTACTGCAGCTGAGCAAAACGCTATTCAATATTTTCCAGGAAATGACATTCATGTGGAACATCGCTGTTGTTTGTGAAGATACGCCAGAAACCAGCAGTCTGTGTTTTGCTATATAGCTCAGAGGCCTGGCCCTGTGACCAGCTGGAATTGGGAGGGGGCAGGGTGTGCCCAGAGTAGGAGAGATCAGCGTCTTGGGGTGGGGGTTACCAAGTGTCCAGGATTGGCCGGGAGCCTCCCGGAACAGAAGATTAATCTCCGGAACACTGCTGCGTGCGAAAGTCCCAGAGAGAGAATTATACTGGCATTGAAAAATATATATTTTTTTCCCATTTTCTTTGAACACTTCTGTTTATAAGTTATAAAAATATTGGAGATGGGGAAAAAAAGGGAGCCGAACTTGCCCTTGCTTTTTTTAAATATACCAAGAGCAGTTACCGCTCGGAGCAGAAATGAGTTTGCGCGCAGTCGGGGGCGGACTCTCCGACGATCGGGACATTGCCCTCGTGATTTTTTGAGGCGGGGAAGGTATCTGCCCCGCTCCTGTGCGAACGGCGGTAATGGCATCATTCGAGCGCGCACTGCCCGGTCCCCGTCCGGAAGCGACATTGCCCTCAAATAACAGCTTCGCGCGGCGGGAAGCTCCAGTGGCTGGGCGGTGTGTCTGCCCTTAAAGGTGAGGGCGCACCACTGCGGCCGCCATTTTATTTTAATTGTTGGCCGACTCTGCAGTCGGCCCGCCTGCCAATGGCAGCCACCGGTTCGGCCAGGCCGCCATCAGGCAGCCACCGGTGCCCCCTCTTGGGTACCGGCACCGCTGGCCCGGCCTAAGTCCTCCCTGGTGACCCAGTGGGCGCCAAGTAGCCCTCGCAGTGTCCCTCCCCTTTAAATGAAGGGGAGCGGCGTTGCTAGGCGCTGATGACACCACCCGCCTTCCGCCCCCGCTTCTGCCCCTCAGCCGCCCCGATGATGCTTGACAACTGGGCAATTTCCCTCTATTCCCTGTCCCGTCGATTCGGACGGTAATTCACCACGTAATTCGAATTATCTGCGGGGCAACTTGGGTCCCAGGCCGAGAGCGAAGAATCATCCAATTGGGTAACGAAGAGCCTTTAGGCTTTCCCATTAGCTGTGGGGAGGCGGGGCTCCGCCAGGATGGACGTGTTGGGGCAACCAATGGCGGGAGCGGGGAGGAGGGGCAGGTCATGTGACGAAACCTCCAGGAATACATGCGACTGAGTTGGCGAGCCAAGGGATTGTGGGACGGGCGGGGGGATACATTTAACTTTTATTGCTGGGCAAAAAAATATTAGGTGATGGCGAATGGGCCGCCCGTGTTACACCGTGCCCGATTTCCGGCAAGCGATAAATGTTTAAAGGAACCCCCTCCTCGAATCTGCAAACCCCACAGTCCCTGGTCCCTGCGGGTAAAAACCTGTCAACATTAATCGTGGTTAACTATTAAATGGCATTGATAAGTGAATCCAGCATGTTATTTAATGAAACCTGGAGCAAATCACATAAATCGGAATTGATGCAAAGCACGCTTGAAGAAAGCATCTATATTCAGAGCAGTAAAGGTTTTGAATAACCTTCCAAGGTTCTCAGCACAGAGGCACGTCCACTAAACGGCATTTCTCACGCACAACGCTGCCACTAGCTCGACTTGGCCTACTAGCCGATCTCCCTTAGTGTCGCTCCCAGATAGTCTGCGGCATAGATCAGCCGTGATGTTTAGCTGCGAGAATGGAACTGCGCTCAGTCCGGACTGTCCCTTTAAAGGAACGTGTGGGTGTGTGGTCTAACTAGCCTTACCCCGAGATCAGGCCACAGCTAATTGCCGAGGGAAATCTCTGTAGAATTGGCTTCCAAATTCCCGGATTTGGCAGCCCGTGTCCTAACTCGCACCAAGTCCCACTCACCCATCACTCCTGGGCTCGCTGACCTATATTGGCTCCCGGTTAAGCATCATCGCCTCGATTTCAAAACTCTCATCCTTGTTTTCAAATCCCTCCATAGCCTCACCCCTCCCTATCTCTGTAATCTCCTCCAGCCCCCGCCACCTCCCCCCACCCCCGACTCTCCGTCTGCGCTCCTCTAATTCTGCCCTCCTGAGCATCCCTGATTATAATCGCTCAACAATTGGTGGCCGTGCCTTCCGTTGCCTGGGCCCCAAGCTCTGGAACTCCCTCCCTAAACCTCTCCGCCTCTCAACCTCTCTTTCCTCCTTCAAGATGCTCCTTTAAACCTACCTCTACCTGCTGTAATTTCTTCTTATGTGGCTCGGTGTCAAATTTTTAATCTCGTAATACTCCTGTTAAGATTCTTGGGACGTTTCACTATGTTAAAGGTGCTATATAAATACAAGTTGTTGTTGTTAAATCATCAAGGTCAGAAAAAACCAGCATAAAATTACCACCTACCCTTTTGTTTTAATATAATATTTTAAAACACTTGCGTGTTAAAAGTATAAGTGCATTCTATTTGGCAAACATATAAATTGTTTGGTTGTAATACACTGTAATGTAGTGTAATAATGTTCTTGTCTGATGCTCTTAATTCATCACCTGAAATTATTGCTACAAGCCCCCACCCCTGCCAGTGACAGACCGTAACCACCAGTAATTCACCCTAATGTCATGCAACTTCGAATGCTCTCTGGGGCATAACTCAAGTCTGGAAGGGCAGAATCTTAAACTGGATTACTGGATATTTTCCAGAGACTCAAGTCGAGACACAATGGAAGCAATTTTCACCTTCACCACATAAAGAACATTCATTTATATAGCGCCTTTCATGACGTCCAAAAGTACTTTTGGAGTGTAGTCACTGTTGTAATGTGGGAAACATGGCAGCCAATTTGCTCACAGCAAGCTCCCACAAACAGCAATGTGAGATTGACCAGATCGTCTGTTTTTGTGATGTTGATTGAGGGATAAATATTGGCCATGAAATGAACAGCGGGTGGGTTCTATAACATTCGAGTGGCAGTTTACCGCAGTGAAGGTGAAAGTTAACCAACGTTCCCGTTAAGCTGCGCGGCCATGGTCTGGAGGTCCCGCGCAGGCTGCACGAGAGAAACCACGCGTGCGCAAAAAGTTGAACGGGCCATGCACCAAAAAGGATTACAGGGAACATTGAAAAATTAATCAGGGGTTAACTTCGTACAGTCACCATTACTTAAATCTTAGTGACAACACATATCACAGGCCTATTATAGACTGTCTGTCTGCATGTGAGATGTCACACACGAGGAGATACTGTATAACTAAACACCAGCTCATCTGTCACTCACACACCTTATTCTGCTCTCCATTATCACATCAACAACAACAACAACTTGTATTTATATAGCACCTTTGAATGTAGTAATGCGTCCCAAGGCACTGCACAGGAGCGTTGTCAAATGAAATTGGACACCAAGCCACATAAGGATATATTAGGACAGGTGACCAAAAGTTTGGTCAAAGAGGTAGATTTTAAGGAGCATCTTAAAAGGAGTGAGAGGTAGAGAGGCGGAGAGGTTTAGGGAGGGAATTCCAAAGCTTAGGGCCCAGGCAGCTGAAAGCAGGGCCACCGATGGTGGAGTGATAGACATCGGGGGATGAGCAAGAGGCCACACTTGGAGGAGCGCAGAGATTTCGGGGAGAGGGGTGGAGGTTGTGGGGCTGGAAAAGGTTACAGAGATAGGGAGGGGTGAGGGCACGGAGGGATTAGAAAGCAAGGATGAGAATTTTAAAATCAGCCATGATCTTATTGAATGGTGGTGCAGGCTCGAAGAGCCAAATGGCCTACTCCTGCACCTATTTTCTATGTTTCTAAGGCGTTGCTGGACCAGAAGCCAATGTAGGTCAGCGAGCACAGGGGGGCGATGGGTGAACGGGACTTGGTGAGAGTTAGAACACAGGCTGCTGAATTTTGGATGAGCTCAAGTTTAGGTAAGGTGGAGGATGGGAGGCCGGCCGGGGGAACGTCGGAATAGTCAAGTCTAAGGGTAATGAATGCACGGACAAGGGTTTCAGCATCATCATCATAGGCAGTCCCTCGGAATTGAGGAAGTCTTGCTTCCACTCTAAAAGTGAGTCCTTAGGTGACTGAACAGTCCAATACGGGAATTACAGTCTCTGTCACAGGTGGGACAGACAATCGTTGAGGGTAAGGGAGGGTGGGACAGGTTTGCCGCACGCTCCTTCCGCTGCCTGCACTTGATTTCTGCATGCTCTCGGCGACGAGACTCGAGGTGCTCAGCGCCCTCCCGGATGCACTTCCTCCACTTAGGGCGGTCTTTAGCCAGGGTCTCCCAGGTGTCACTTTATCAGGGAGGCTTTGAGGGTGTCCTTGTAACGTTTCCGCTGCCCACCTTTGGCTCGTTTGCCGTGAAGGAGTTCCAAGTAGAGCGCTTGCTTTGGGGGTCTCGTGTCTGGCATGCGGACAATGTGGCCTGTTCATCCTTGCTTTCTAATCCCTCGGTGACCTCGCCCCTTCCTTTCTCTGTAACCTTTTCCAGCCCCACCACCCCACCCCCCCAGAGATCTCTGCGCTCCTCCAAGTGTAGCCTCTTGCGCAATCCCATGATGTCTATCGCTCCACTATTGGATCGGTGGCCGTGCCTTCAGCTGTGGTCAGTGCTTCGATGCTGGGGATGTTGGCCTGGTCGAGGACGCTAACTTTGGTGAGTCTGTCCTCCCGGGGGATTTGCAGGATCTTGCGGAGGGTTTCAGCAGCCTGTAGCTCACACAAGTATACAACGTACATACACAGAGAGCCAATCAAGACCGCAAACAGCCCGAGATTTGAGTGAATTCTTCCCTTCGAGTAAATGTACAGGAACTGGCACAGAAACATACCACGAGGCAATCAATCCCAGATGCAACTAGGTTTCCAGATTGCGTGGTGCACTTTACCTCACTCCCAGCATAGCCTCACAGAGCAGCCAGCTGGCAGGAATTAAGCGCAGTTGTAGATTTACCAAGTTTCCCCGAGATGGCTTCATCCATTGAGAATGATTTAAAATGAGATTCCACTGACAGGAGGCAGAAATCCTCATCCTCGAGAAGACGCCTGGAATCGATTAAAAACAAGATTTTTTTTTTCTAGGCGCACGCTGCAAAGACATGCACTTCTGAAAAGTTCCCAGTACTGTGCCAGTTCCGTGAGAGTTAATTCAGGGTTGTCCAATGGAAATCACGGGCCAGACCAATTTTAACAATCGCCTCACACAATGCAAACAAATGTACTTCACACACGTATATTTACTGAACAAACATCTCCCACCATTCAGTACGTAAGGAGTAAAGCTCTCACAACGATCAACGGGTACAGTAGTATCATCTCAGGCAGTCCCTCAGAGTTGAGGATGACTTGCTTTCACACTAGAAATGAGTTCTCAGGTGACTGAAGAGTCCATTGCAGGACCTACAGTTCCTGTCGCAGTTGAGGCAGACAGTGGTTGGAGGGACGGGTGTGTGGGGGGGCCTGGTTTGCCGCACGCTCCTTCCGCTGTTGACGTCTGTACGCTTTCGGCATGCTCTCGGTGAAGAGACTCAAGGTGTCCAGCGCCCTCCCGGGTGCTCTTCCTCCACTTCGGGCGATCTTGGGCCAGGGACTCCCAGGTGTCGGTGGGGATGTTGCATTTTGTCAAGAAGGCTTTGAGGGTGTCCTTGAGGCATTTCCTCTGCCCACCTGGGGCTCGCTTGCCGTGTCGGAGCTCCGAGTAGAGCACTTGTTTTGGGACTACAGTAGTATAGTGGTAATGTTATGGGACTAGTAATCCCGAGGCCGGGACTAATGATCCAGAGACACGAGTTCAAATCCCACCACGGCAGCTGGGGAATTTAAAATTCAGTTAATTAAATAAATCTGAGCTTAAAATAATAGTTAGCATCAGTAATGGTGAAACTACCGGATTGCCGTAAAAACCCAATTGGTTCCTTTAGGGAAGGAAATCTGCCATCCTTACCCAGTCTGGGCCGATATGTGACTCCAGACCCACAGCAACGCGGTTGACTCTGAAGTAGCCCAGCGAGCCATTAGGGTGCAGATAGTGATGTGGAGAGTTTAGGGAGGGAATGGGCCTATATGTGACTCCAGACCCACAGCAATGTGGTTGACTCTTAGCTGCCCTCTGAAATAGCCCAGCGAGACACTCAGTTGTACCAAACCGCTACGACAAAGTCAGCACTGTGGGAACACTTTCTTGGGTTCATCTTCTCAAGGGGCAATTAGGGACGGGCAATAAATGCTGGCCTTGCCAGCGATGCCCACATCCCGTGAATAAAAAAATTATTCAAAACCCTTACACTCTGGTTTTCATTTCACCATTTTCATAGAATCATAGAAGTTTACAGCATGGAAGGAGGACATTTCGGCCCATCGTGTCGGCGCTGACCAACAAGAGGCTATCTAGCCAGCCTAATCCCACTTTCCAGCTCTAGGTCAGTAACCCTGTAGGCTACGGCACTTCAGGTGCACATCCAAGTACTTTTTAAATGTGGTGAGGGTTTCTGCCTCTACACTCTTTCAGGCAGTGAGTTCCAGACCCCCACAACCCTCTGCATGAAGAAGTTTCTTCTCAAATCCCCTCTAAACCTTCCACCAATTACATTAAATTTATGCCCCCTGGTTTTTGACCCCTCTGCTAAGGGAAATAGGCCCTTTCTATCCACTGTATCTAGGCCTCTCATAATTTTATACACCTCAATGAGGTCTCCCCTCAGCCTCCTCTGTTCCAATGAAAACAAATCCAGCCTCTCTAATCTTTCCTCATAGCTTAGGTGCTCCACTCCTGGCAACATCCTCATAAATCTCCTCTGTATCCTCTCCAATGCAATCACGTCCTTCCTGTAATGTGGTGACCAGAACTGCACGCAGTGCTCCAGCTGTGGCCTAACCAGTGTTTTATACTGTTATATACTATAGGTAATATGTCCTTACTATACAGTACAAATGCACACGAGGCCCATACTTGAGAGAAGGTCACTCTGTGACCAGTTTTTATTAGCCAGCACTGAAGTGCAGAAGTTGGGTGGAGCTTCCCCTTTTATACCTGAAAGTCCAGGTTAGGAGTGTCTCCCACAAGTTCACCACCTCGTGGTCAGTGTTCCCATGGTGTACAACTTAGGTTAGTTTATACATGGGTTACATTGAGAGTTGAATACATGACATCACCTCCCCCCAAAGTCTTATTGGGATCACAGTTTAAGTCTCTTGTAGAGCACCTGAGTTGGGGCTCCGGTTGTTGGGCGCTGGCCTGAGTGTCTGCTGTTTGCGGTGCCTCAGGCCTGTCCGGACTGCCCACAGTGACTGGGCTCTCCTCCACTTGGTTCCTGTGTTCGGTCACCTGTGGTGGAGTGAACTCTACATCGTGTTCTTCCTCTGCTTCTTCTATAGGATTGCTGAACCTCCTTTTTGTTTGATCCACGTGTTTGCAGCAGATTTGTCCATTGGTAAGTTTAACTACCAGAATCCTATTCCCCTCTTTAGCAATCACAGTGCCTGCGAGCCATTTGGGCCCAGCAGCGTAGTAGAGGACAAAAACAGGATCATTGACATCAATACATCGCGCCCTCGCATTCCCGTCATGGTAGTCACATTGTGACCGGCGCCTGCTCTCAACAATTTCTTTCATGGTGGGGTGTATAAGGGATAACCTGGTTTTGAGCGTCCTTTTCATTAGCAGCTCTGCGGGTGGAACCCCTGTGAGCGAGTGTGGTCGGGATCTATTGGCCAACAGGAGGCGTGATAAGCGGCTTTGTAGGGAACCCCCTTGGATTCTAAGCATCCCCTATTTGATTATCTGCACTGCTCATTCCACCTGGCCGTTTGAGGCCGGCTTGAACGGTGCCGTTCTGACATGGTTGATACCATTTCCTGCCATGAAGTCTTGGAATTCAATGCTTATAAAGCACGGGCCATTGTCGCTAACCAAGACATCCGGTAGACCATGGGCAGCGAACATTGCCCATTGACTTTCTACCGTGGCAGAGGATGTGCTTGAATTGAGAATGTCACACTCGATCCGTTTGGAGCAGGCGTCTACTACAACCAAAAACATTTTTCCCATGAAAGGATCTGCGTAGTCCACATGGATGCGTGATCATGGCTTGGAGGGCCAGGACCAGGGGCTAAGGGGGGCTTCCCTGGCCGCATTGCCCAGCTGGGCACACGTGTTGCACCTGCGAACACAAAGTTCCAGGTCTGCATCTATCCCTGGCCACCAAACGTGTGACCTGGCAATTGCCCGGGTGCTCATTGTGGAGTTCTCGGATGAACACCTCTCTGCCCATCTGGGGCATGACTACTCGGTTTCCCCACAGTAGGCAATCAGCCTGAATCGAGTGTTCATCCTTGCGCCTGTGAAATGGTTTAAATTCCTAAGGGCATGCCCCATGCATGGCTGCCCAGTCCCCATTTAGGACACATTTCTTGACTAAAGACAGTAGCGGGTCTCTATTTGTCCAGACTTTAATCTAACGGGCTGTCACGGGTGAGCCTTTGCTTTTGAAAGCTTCAACAGCCATGACCATCTCAGCAGCATGCTCGGTTGCCCCCGCGGTGGTGGCTAGTGGGAGCCTGCTGAGTGCATTGGCGCGGTTTTCAGTGCCCGGTCTGTGCCAAATTGTATAGTCATAGGCGGCTAACATGAGTGCCCACCTCTGTATGCAGTCCGACGCATTTGCATTTATGGCCTTGTTGTCGGCCAAAAGGGACGTTAGGGGTTTGTGATCTGTCTCCAGCTCAAATTTCCTGCTAAACAGGTACTGGTGCATTTTTTTTTTACTGCATATACATATGCAAGCACTTCCTTTTCAACCATCCCATAGCCCCTTTCTGCCTGGGACAGACTTCTGGAGGCATAAGCTACCGGCTGTAACTGACCCTTGGCATTAACATGCTGCAACACACACCCCCGACCCCATAGGACGACGCATCGCACGTTAAAACAAGTTTCTTACATGGGTCATATAGTGTTAACAGATTGTTGGAGCATAACAAATTGCGTGTTCTATCAAAAGCCCTTTCCTGGCTGTCCCCCCAGACCCATTGCGACCTTTGCATAGGAGCACGTGTAGCGGCTCTAGCAGCGTGCTCAATTTGGGAAGAAAGTTACCAAAATAGTTCAGGAGCCCCAGGAACGCACGCAGCTCCATCGAGTTATGGGGTCCTGGTGCTCTCTGGATCGCTTCCATTTTGGACGCAGTAGGTCTGATCCCGTCTGCTGCTACCCTCATCCCCAGGAATTCTACCTCTGGAGCTCGGAAGACGCACTTCGCCATTTTCAGTTGCAGACCTACCTGGTCCAGTCTGCGTAGCACCTCCTCCAGGTTGTGGAGGTGTTCTTCAGTATCGTAACCCATGATGAGGATGTCGTCCTGAAAAACCACCATCCCTGGAATCGACTTGAGGAGGCTTTCCATGTTTCGTTGAAAGATCGTGGCGGCCGAGCGAATCCCGAACGGACATCTGTTGTACTCAAACAACCCCTTGTGTGTCGTGATGGTGGTCAGATTCTTCGACTCACTCGCCAGCTCCTGGGTCATGTAAGCTGAGGTCAGGTCCAATTTTGAAAAAGGTTTGCCACCCGATAGCATCGCAAAGAGGTCCTCCGCTCTCAGTAGCGGGTACTGGTCTTGGAGTGACACCGGATTGATGGTGGCCTTGTAATCACCACATATACTGACCGACCCATCCACCTTGAGCACCGGCACAATCGGGCTCGCCCAGTCACTGAATTCGACTGGCGAGATGATGCCTTCCCTCAGCAGGCGGTCCAATTCACCTTCTAGCTTTTCCCGCATCACGTACGGCACCGCTCTGGCCTTGTGGTGTACTGGCCTAGCGTCCGGGTTTATGTGAATCACTACCTTGATCCCCATGAAAGTGCCAATGCCGGGTTGAAATAGTGAGTCAAATTTGTCCAGGACCTGTGAGCATGATATTCGCTCCACAGAAGAAATTGCATTGACATCGACCCATTTCCAGTTCATGACAGCAAGCCAACTCCTCCCCAGCAGTGCGGGACTGTTCCCCGGGACAATCCAGAGTGGCAACCTGTTCTCAGAATCTTTGTGGGTCACGACTACCGTGGCGCTGCCTAGCACCGTAATGATCTCCTTTGTATATGTCCGTAGCTGTGCGTCAATCAGCACTAACTTTGGCCTCCTAGCCTTGGACGCCAACAACTTGTTGAACTGTTTGATACTCATCAGGGACTGGCTGGCCCCGTGTCTAGCTCCATTGATATTGGAATGCCATTGAGGAGCATTTTCATCATTATTGGTGGTGTCCTGGTATATGAACTGTATATGTGCTCCACATGAACTCGCTGAACTTCAGCTTCCAGCGATTTCCCCCAGTGTCCATTTGGCCTCGTAGGGCTTACATTGGGCCCGTCCTTCTCATACATCAACCTGGCTGCAGGCTTCCTGCACATACGCGCCAAGTGACCGCTGACGTTGCAGTTTCTGCAAGTGTATTGCTGATACCTGCAAGCTCTGGCTGTGTGTTTGCCTCCACACCTCCAGCTTGAGCCGTTGTTGGAAAGAAAAGGTCCATTACCAGTCGATTGTCTCTGTCCTTAAGTGCGCCATTGACAGGTGTTGATGGCCCCATTACTGGCCGCATTGTCCCTTGCGATGGCGTGAATCGCCATTCAGCTAGCCATTGTCTCTGTTGAATTCCCCCTTTGGGTTCGACTACATGCTTGGGCATGTCCGATTGCCCCTGCCTGCCTGGAGAACTGTGTGCTGCATTAACAATGTTGACTCCCTGTCCATTTGCTGCATTTAAACCAAGATTTTTGTCAAACATCATTCTGGTCTCTTCCTCCCGAGATAAATGTCTGGGCCATCAAAGCCACCGTTTCCAAGGTCAAGTCTGTGGTCTCAATCAGTTTCCTGAAAACCCCAGCGTACCCGATGCCCTCAATAAAAAAGTCTCGCAGCATCTCCGCTCTGCAAGCATCTGGGAACTTACATAGGCTCGCCAGTCGCCGGAGGTCTGCCACGAAGTCTGGAACGCTTTGCCCTTCTCGCCGCCGGTGCGTGTAAAACCGTTGTCTTGCCATGTGCATGCTGCTCGCCGGTTTAAGGTGTTCCCCGATCAACTGACTGAGCTCTTCAAAAGTCTTCTCTGCCGGCTTCTCTGGCGCTAGAAGGTCCTTCATCAGGGAGTACGTCCTGGATCCACAAACCGTCAGGAGATGAGCCCTGCGTTTGTCGGACGAATCCTGTCCCAGCCATTCCTTAGTGACAAAACTTTGCTGTAGTCTCTCAATAAAGTCGTCCCAATCATCACCAACACAGTACCTCTCGTCTGTGCTGCTCGTGGCCATGCTCGTGTGGTTTAAATCCCAGTTTCTCGTCGCCAATAATATGTCCTTACTATACAGTACAAATGCACACAAGGCCCATACTTGAGAGAAGGTCACTCTATGACCAGTAACCTTTATTAGCCAGCACTGAAGTGCAGAAGGTGGGTGGAGCTTCCCCTTTTATACCTGAAAGTCCAGGTTAGGAGTGTCTCCCACAAGTTCACCACCTAGTGGTCAGTGTTCTCACGGTGTACAACTTAGGTCAGTTTATACATGGGTTACAACGACAGTTAAATACATGACAAAAGATATACTCTCTGTGTAGTCACTGTATAGTTGTATAAGATGGAGACTTGTTATCTGATGTACTATCAATAAAGTTTACACTGTGTATATACTATGCTGGCACCATTAGAGGGTGCAACTGATGGAGACTGGGGTTTCCTGCCCCTATGGCAGAGACTGTCCACCAGACAGCACTGCAATAGGAGACCTGAGGGTTACCTGCATAGTTGTGCAGGGCCCCGTATAAAAGGCTGCCCACCATGCCTCATTCTGGAGTTACGAATAAAGGACCAAGGTCACTACAGTTTAAGTACAACACATTGCCTCGTGGAGTCATTCATAAGTGCATTACAGATATAACATACACAGTTCAAGCATAACCCCCCCTGCTCTTATATTCTATGCCTCGGCTAATAAAGGCAAGCATTCCGTATGCCTTCTTAACCACCTTATCTACCTGGCCTGCTACCTTCAGGGATCTGTGGACATGCACTCCAAGGTCCCTCTGTTCCTCTACACTTCTCAGTATCCTACCTTTTAATGTGTATTCCCTTTCCTTGTTAGCCCTACCATTAAAATTAGGGATGCTCAAGCGGCCAGAATTGGAGGAGCGCAGAGGTACCAGAGGGTTATAGGAGGTTACAAAGATAAGGAGGGGGTGAGCCATCACTTTTTATTTAAATGACAGCTTTTTATAACCAGATTTCAACTGAATTCACATTCTCAAACTGCTATGGTGGGATTATGAACTCACATTCTCATGTATCTTTAGTCCGGGTTTCTGGATCCACTAGCATAACCACTGAACTATTGTACCCAAAGGAAGGAGCGGAGGGAAAATCAGCCAGTGTTTGTAATCCAGTTACCCATGTACGGGCCCGTGTGACTGGCCTGTGACAGTCTGCAGTGTACTCCAAGATAGGTCGCTCAATAATCATCGCTCCAAAGGACAAAATGGGACTTTTCAAGCTTAAATTTTAAATGGGTTCAAATCTCACTCCAGAGATTTGAGCATAAAATCCAGGCTGACCCTTCGGTGCTGTTCTGAGGGAGTGCTGCACTGTCGGAGGTGCCGTCTTTAGGATGAGATGTTAAACCGAGGCCCTGTCTGCTCTCTCAGATGGATGTAAAAGATCCCATGACACTATTTCGAAGAAGAGCAGGGGGGTTATCTCCGGTGTCCTGGCCAATATTCATCTCTCAACCAACATTTCTAAAACAGATGATCTGGTCATTATCACATTGCTATCTGTGGGAGCTTGCTGTGCGCTTTGGAATGACCTGAGGCTGTAAAAAGTGCTATATAAATACAAGTCTTTCCTCATACCTGACACAGGGCACACAGTCAAATGGAGTTCTCCACATGAAAGGAGTTTCCACTAATGTTCTCTCACCCTTCCCCTGCCTCAAAAGTGAGGAGACCCTTACTGCAACACAGTTCAGCCATCAGACTGCTGGTACCTTGCGCAAGTTGACAGTACCAGCAGGCTATCCAACCATGTGGGGCATCACAGCCGAGCGCCATCCTGTCTTCCCTTGATATCCATTCCCTTTCCAGCTGTGATAGGAACATAGAAACAGGAGTAGGCCATTCAGCCTCTCGAACTTCTGCCATTCAATTAGATAATGACTGATCTGTATCTTAACTCCATCTACCCACTTTGGTTCCGTAACCCTTAATAATCTTACCCAACAAAACTCTATCGAGCACAGTTTTGGAATGTTCAATTGCGCCCCCCACCCCCACCCCCCTTCCCACCTCAACAGCTTTTTGGGGGAGAGAGTTCCAGATTTCCAGTACCCTTTGTGTAAAGAAGTACTTCCTGTCATCAACCCTGAATGTCCGAGTTTTAATTTTATTATGCCCCCTTATTCTGGACTCTTTCTTCCCCCTCCCCCTCCCCCTCTCCCCCCCCTCCTCTCCCCCACCCAGCCCTCCCCACCAGAGGAAATAGATTCTCTCTCTATCTACGCTACCAAATTCTTTAATCACCTTAAACAGAAGATCAATGGACAGCAATCAGGAGCTGAAACTGTTGCCGATTTGCTGATCCAGGGAATTATAGTGCCTCAAATTGCTACAATCAGTCACCTTGTCACAGATTCGTATGCAACTCCTACAGGTAACACACTGACAATGGCCAAGGCCCGAGGAAGGTTTCGTCTACCGCCATTCATTCCCTTGTACACAAACACTTCCCGCTGACCTGCTGCTGAATTTCAATCTCACCGATTCAAAAACAAATTACCAGTACTAACTGAGTAAAAACGTAAGTTGATGTCAAATATATTTTTAAAAATTTCAAAGCCTTTTCGTTGTCGAAAGAATAAAAACAGTTATCTTTAAATTTTAAGAAAACAATGTAATTAATTTAACCCGATCCAAGGCGAGAGAGGCCCCGTTAATGGCACACAAGCTGAGACAAGAGTGGGGCAAGGCAGGTAACTTTGATGGTCCTAGTAATGAACATTCCACCTCATGTGAGTTAGCCATGGCTCAGTGAGCACAAAAAATCTAGGCTGACAATCCAGTGCAGTGCTGAGGGAGTGCTGCACTGTTGGAGGTGCCACCTTTCGGATGAGACATTAAATCAAGACCCCGTCTGCTCTTTCAGGTGGACTTAAAAGATGCCATGACATTATTTTGAAGAAGAGCAGAGGAGTTATAAGAACATAAGAAATAGGAGCAGGACTAGGCCATGCGGCCCCTCGAGCCTGCTCTGCCATTTAATACGATCATGGCTGATCTGATCATGGACGCGGGTCCACTTCCCTGCTCGTTCCCCATAACTTCTTATTCCCTTATTGTTTAAGAAACTGTCTATTTCTGTCTTAAATTTATTCATTGTCCCAGCTTCCACAGCTCTCTGAGGCAGCGAATTCCACAGATCCACAACCCTCTGAGAGAAGAAATTTCTCCTCATCTCTGTTTTAAATGGGTGGTCCCTTATTCTAAAATTATGCCCTCTAGTTCTAGAGTTCCCTTATCAGGGTAAACATCCTCTCTGCATCCACCTTGTCGAGCCCCCTCATAATCTTATACATTTCGATAAGATCACCTCTCATTCTTCTGAATTCCAATGAGTAGAGGCCCAACCTACTCAACCTTTCCTCATAAGCAACCCCCTCATCTCCAGAATCAACCTAGTGAACCTTCTCTGGACTGCCTCCAAAGCAAGTATATCCTTTCGTAAATATGGAAACCAAAACTGCACGCAGTATTCCAGGTGTGGCCTCACCTATACCCTGTACAACTGTAGCAAGACTTCCCTGCTTTTATACTCCATCCCCTTTGCAATGAAGGCCAAGATTACATTGGCCTTCCTGATCACTTGCTGTACCTGCGTACTAACCTTTTCATGCACATGTACCCCCAGATCCCGCTGTAGTGCAGCACTCTGCAATCTTTCTCCATTTAATAATAACTTGCTCTTTGATTTTTTTCTGCCGAAGTGCAAGGCCTCACACTTTCCAACATTGTACTCCATCTGCCAATTTTTTTCCCACTCACTTAGCCTGTCTATGATGTCCTTTTGCAGATTTTGTGTGTCCTCCTCACACATTGCTTTTCCTCCCATCTTTGTATCATCAGCAAACTTTGTGTCGTTACACTCAGTCCCTTCCTCCAAGTCGCTAATATAGATTGTAAATAATCGGGGTTCCATCACTGATCCCTGCGGCACCCCACTGGTTACTGATTGCCAATCCGAGAATGAACCATTTATCCCTACTCTCTGTTTTCTGTTTGTTAGTCAATCCATGCTAATGTATTATCCCCGATGTTCTGGGCCAATATTTATCTCTCAATCAACATAACAAAAACAGATTACCTGGTCATTATCACATTGCTGATTGTGGGAGCTTACTGTGTGCAAATTGGTAGCCACGTTTCCTACATTACAACAGTGACTACATTCCAAAAAAAGTACTTCATTAACTGCAAAGCGCTTTGGGATGTCCTGAGGTCGTGAATGGCGCTATAGAAATGCAAGTCTTTCTTTCATATTAACCTGCTCGATAAACTAATTCTACACAGCAGTCAGGACTACAAATCCCAGGGTACAGGTTGCTACACTATGTGTGTGTTATTTTGTTGTTTTACACACAGATTATAATCTGTACACAATATGTATGAGCTTTTTTTGTGGTGCATTAGGAGCAGGATTTATCTTCGCTCCTCTCCTCCACCCCAACAATGTGATGGGGTGAGAGGGGAAAATTAACATCCGAAAATTATAATATTATATTGCCCAGATTTTGATGAAGAACTAACTATGAAATGCAAATCGGTACAAGTTGCTCTGTCTGATTTATGTCACTCCGCCATTAGCCTCGTGAAAACAACACCTTGCCCTTAATCTCCCCGTGAGGTTCATGAAGTTACTGCATGTGCACCTTAATTGCCCATTAAACCTGCCCCAGAAAGTTAAGTCAAGCAATTAACAGTGTAAGTATCCTTTTATAAAGACAGACTTGCATTTACATAGTGCCTTTCACGACCAGCGGATGTCTCAAAGCACTTTACAGCCAATGGAGTTCTTTTAGAGTGTAATTATAGTTGTAATGTTGGAAATGCAGCAGCCAACTTGCGCACAGCAAGCTCCCACAAAAAGTAGTGGTAATGACTAGATAATCTATTTTTGTTATGTTGATTGAGGGATAAATATTGGCCAGGATACTGGGGATAACTCCCCTGCTCTTCTTCGAAATAGTGCCATGGGATCTTTTACATCCACCTGAGAGGGCAGATGGGGCCTCGGTTTAATATCACATCCGAAAGACAGCCCCTCCGACAGTGCGGCGCTCCCTCAGCACTGCATTGGAGTGTAAGCCTGGATTTATGTGCTCAAGTCCCTGAAGTGGAACTGTGGAACTTGAACCCACAACCTTTTAACAACATGATAATCATTAATTAGTGCCAGCCAACCTCTCCGGCTCAGAAAGTGAATCATTGTAAGTGTGGTGTCTCAATCCTTCGGATTATAAGTTTTTGGGGGAGATTTTAAAAATGTTCAATTTGAAATTTTTACCTTTTTTTCTTATTTTTCTCTCTTTTAATCTAATCATTCTGTCCCTCTCTTTATTAATCTTTCGGGGCCTGATTTGACTGTAATTTGCCCCCCTTCTCAGTCCTCCCTCTGTTTATTTCTCAATCCTTTAATCTCACTGGTTAAGGAGATACACTGTTGCTTCTGTAAACAAAAAAGTCTAACTAACGGTGCTCGCCACGAGATGCCCAACTCCAGCTTGATCTAGGCCACAATTCAGCGTCAACCATGGTTCAGTGAGTCAGAAGGTTGTGGGTTCAAGACCCACTCCAGAGACTTGAGCACAAAATCTAAGCTGAAATTTCAGTGCCAGTACTGTGCTGCACAATCGAGGCTCCATCTGCTCTCAGTGGATGTAAAAGATCCCACGGCACTATTTCGAAGAAGAGCAGGGGAGTTATCCCCGGTGTTTGGACCAATATTTAGCCTTCAACTAACATCATTAAAACAGACGATCTCATTGCTGTTTATGGGAGCTTGCTGTGCACAAATTCTGTGCCGTGTCATGTTTCCTACATTACAACAGTAATAACAATTCAAATATACTTGCTTTGCTGTAAAGCATTTTGTGACATCCCAAGGTTGTGGTAAATGGAATATAAATGTTATATTGCATTCAGTTCTGGGTTTTACCGCAGGAAGGGTATGTTGGCCTTGGTAAAGAGATTCACCAGAATGATACAGATGCTAAAAGTGTTAAAATATGAGGATAGGTTGCATAAACTAGGCTTGCATTCCTTCGAGTTTAGAAGGTTGAGACATGGTCGAACTAAGATGGTTAAAATGATAAAGGGAATTGATAGGATAGATAAGGAGAAACCATTTCCTCTGGTGGGGGAATTCAGAACAATACAACAACAACTTGTATTTATATAGCACTTTGAACGTAGTAAAACGTCGCAAGGTGTTTCACAGGAGTGTTATAAGACAAAAAAAACTTGACAGCGAGCCATATAAGGAGAAATTAGGGCAGATAACCAAAAGCTTGATCAAAGAGGTAGGTTTTAAGGAGCGTTTTAAAGGAGAAGAGAGGTAGAGAGGTTTAGGGAGGGAGTTCCAGAGCTCGAGGCCCAGGCAACAGAAGGCACGGCCACCAATGGTTGAGCGATTACATTCAGGGATGCTTAAGAGGGCAGAATTAGAGGAGCGCAGACATCTCGGGGGGTTGTGGGGCTGGAGGAGATTACAGAGATAGGGAGGGGCGAGGCCATGGAGGGATTTAAAAACAAGAATGAGAATTTTGAAATCGAAGTGTTGCTTAACCGGAAGCCAATATAGGTCAGCAAGCACAGGGGGAGATGAGTGAGCGGGACTTGGTGCGAGTTAGGACATGAGAGCTGAGTTTTGGATCACCTCTAGTTTACGTAGGTTAGAATGTGGGAGGCCAGCCAGGAATGCGTTGGAATAGTCAAGTCTAGAGGTAACAAAGGCATGGATGAGAGTTTCAGCAGCGGATGAGCTGAGGCAGGGGCGGAGACGGGCGATGTTACAGAGGTGGAAATAGGTGGTGTTAGATATGCTGTGGATTTGTGGTCAAAAGCTCATTTCAGGTCAAATATGACACCAAGGTTGCGAACAGTCTGGTTCAGCCTCAGACAGAAGTTAGGGCGAGGGCTGGAGTCAGTGACCAGGGAACGGAGTTTGTAGCAAGGACCGAAAACAATGGCTTCAGTCTTCCCAATATGTAAATAGAGAACATTTCTGCTCATCCAGAACTGGATGTTGGACAAGCAGTCTGACAATTTAGAGACAATGGGGCACAATCTTATTAGAGCTGGGCCATTCAGCAATGAGATCAGGAAAGATAAGGGTAGAGAAAATCTGTACCTCTCTCCCTCAAAAGGCTATGGATGCTGGTGCGGCCAATTGAAATTTTCAAGACAGAGATCGATGGATTTATGTTGGGTAAAGTAATCATTAGATCTGGAGTGAAGGGGGTTAAATGGAATTCAGGTACAGATCAGCCATAACATAGAATCATAGGGATGGAGTACAAAAGCAGGGAGGTCCTGCTGCAACTGTAATAGGGTATTGGTAAGGCCGCACCTGGAGTACTGCGTGCAGTTTTGGTCACCTTACTTAAGGAAGGATATACTGGCTTTGGAGGGGGTACAGAGACGATTCACTAGGCTGATTCTGGAGATGAGGGGGTTACCTTATGATGATAGATTGAGTAGACTGGGTCTTTACTCGTTGGAGTTCAGAAGGATGAGGGGTGATCTTATAGAAACATTTAAAATCATGAAAGGGATAGACAAGATAGAGGCAGAGAGGTTGTTTCCACTGGTCGGGGAGACTAGAACTAGCCTCAAAATACGGGGGAGCCAATTTAAAACTGAGTTGAGAAGGAATTTCTTCTCCCAGAGGGTTGTGAATCTGTGGAATTCTCTGCCCAAGGAAGCAGTTGAGGCTAGCTCATTGAATGTTTTCAAGTCACAGATAGATAGATTTTTAACCAATAAGGGAATTAAGGGTTACGGGGAGAGGGCGGGTAAGTGGAGCTGAATCCACGGCCAGATCAGCCATGATTTTATTGAATGGCGGAGCAGGCTCGAGGGGCTGGATGGCCTACTCCTGTTCCTAATTCTTATGTTCTTATGTTCTTATACAAAATTTACGACACAGAAGGAGCCCATCGTGTCGTGCTGGTCGAAAAATAATTACCCAGCCTCATCCCACCTTCCCGCCCTAGGTCCGTAGCCCTGTAGGTCACAGCTCTTTAAGTGCATATCCAAGTACATTTTAAATGTGGTGAGGGTTTCTTCCTCTGCCTTTCAGGCCGTGAGTTCCAGACTCCCACCACCCTCTGGGGGAAGAAATGTTTCCTCATCTCCCCTCTAATCCTTCTACCAACTACTTTCAATCTATGCCGCCAGTTGTTGACCCTTCCTATCCATTCTATCTAGGCCCCTCATAATTTTATACACCTCAGTAAGGTCTCCCCTCAGCCTCCTCTATTCCAAGGAAAACAACCCCAGCCTATCCAATCTTTCCTCACAGCTAAAGTTTTCCAGTCCTGGCAACATCCTCGTAAATCTCCTCTGCACCCTCTCTAGTGCAATCACATCTTTCCTGTAATGTGGTGACCAGAACTGCACATGATCTAATTAAATGATGGAGCAGGCTGAAGGGGCTGAATGGCCTCCTCCTGTTCCTACGTTCCAAGTTCAACAAGTAAACAAGTAGGGTCGAAAAAAAGCGAAAGCAGTCCAAAAATAGGTTAATATGTTTCCTGAAGATTACGATTCTCGAAATTCAAAGAAAGAAAGAGTTGATTTTATATAGCACCTCTTATGACCACCGGATGTCTCATAACGCTTTAGTCAATAAAGTACTTTTGGAGTGTAGTCACTGTTGTAATGTGGGATATGTGGCAGCCAATTTACACACAACAAGCTCCCACAAACAGCAATGTGATAATGAGCTTATAATCTGTTTCTGTTATGTTGATTGAGGGATAAACATTGGCCCAGGACAGTGGGGATAACTCCCCTGCTCTTCTTCGAAATAGCGCCATGGGATCTTTTACGTCCACCTGAGAGAGCAGACGGGGCCTCGGTTTAACGTCTCATCCGAAAGACGGCACCTCCGACAGTGCAGCACTCCCTCAGCACTGCACTGGGAGTGTTATCATGGATTATGAACCCACAACCTTCTGACTCAGAGGCGAGTGTGCTGCCCACTGAGCCACGGCTGACTGAAGACAATACAGGTTTGAAAAACAATGTTGTCCATGGATTCCATTTCCCTTCATTTTTGGCTTAATATTTTCACAAGGGGGGGGGGGGGGCAGGGGAGGGGAAATTGCTTGTTCACAAATAAAAATTAACAAATTCCCATTTGTGATATTAACACACTTGTGTTACATTCCTCGGTCACTTTAATTCGAGCTGGACACCATTTATATTTAACTCTCCCTTTAAGACAGTGACAGAGAAGTGTCAGGCAGATGCATTAAACCGAAGGATGCTGATCCCAATATTCATTCGTGGGGCATGATCAGATGGTCAATCTCTGGACGGGAGCCTCGTATTATACCCATAGAGCGAGCCCCCTGGCCGGAATGCCCACGAAACCTGCACAACCACGCACTAGCTTAACGACAGCCCCGACTTCATCGCCATCGCTGTAAAAATAACACGATGATAAACACTTAACAACAATTATCGTATGGGAATAATTACAGTGAAGGTAATCCAGTCTCACACTTCGCTCTCACTGCGTTCTCTGACAAGATTTCTTCTCAGTCACCCATTATTATCATTATGCCCCTGACTATTCTAACGCACTCCTGGCTGGCCTCCCACATTCTACCCTGCGTAAACTAGAGGTGATCCAAAACTCGGCTGTTCGTGTCCTAACTCGCACCAAGTCCCGCTCACCCATCAACCCCTGTGCTCGCTGACCTACATTGGCTCCTGGTTAAGCAATGCCTCAATTTTAAAATTCTCATCCTTATTTTCAAATCCCTCCATAGCTATGGCCCTCGCCCCCTCCCTATCTCTGTGATCTCCTTCAGCCCCACAATCCCTCCCCCACCAGAATTCTGCCCTCTTGAGCATCCCTGATTATAACTGCTCAACCTAAACCTCTCCGCCTCTCTACCTCGCTTTCCTCCTTCAAGACTCTCCCGCCTTAAAATCTACCTCTTTGACCAAGCTTTTGGTCACCTGTGCTAATTTCTACTTATGCGGCTCGGTGTCAAATTTGTATCACATAATACTTCTGTGAAGCGCCTTGGGACGTTTAACTATGTTAAAGGCGCTATATAAATACAAGTTGTTGTTGTTGCATGTTCCTCCTGTTTGTTGCTGTACCCGGTGTTCCCCGGACTTGACTCCATTTTGGGGTACTGGGGCACTGAAGTACCAACTAAGCTGAATGCTATCACCAGCAGGTTAATAGCAAGGCTGTCTCTTGGTCTCAGCCATGGCTCAGTGGGCAGCACACTCGCCTTCGTGTCAGAAGGTTGTGGGTTCAAGTCCCACTCCAGATATTTGAGCACAAAATCTAGGTCGACACTCACAGTGCAGTACTGAGGGAGCGCGGTGCTGTCTTTCGGATGAGACGTTAAACCAAGGCCCCGTCTGCCCTCTCAGGTGGATGTAAGAGATCCCATGGCGCTAATTTGAAGAAGAGCAAGAGAGTTATCCCTGGTGTCCTGGGGCCAATATTTATCCCTCAATCAACATAACAAAAACAGATTATCTGGTCATTATCACATTGCTGTTTGTGGGAGCTTGCTGTGCGCAAATTGGCTGCCGCGTTTCCCACATTACGACAGTGACTAAACGCCAAAAGTATTTCATTGGCTGTAAATCGGGGGTCCTGAGGTAGTGAAAGGCGCTATATAAATGCAAGTCTTTCTTTCGCTTCTACACAAGTGCGTTTAGGAAAAAAGGACAACCGACCCCGCCAAAAAAAAGCTCAAAATGTCTCCAGTTCTCCTGAGGCCACTGTTACCTGTTCACGACCCTGCTGTGCTGTGCCCTCAGTCATTTCAGAGGGACAGCGAGTGCCCCCTCAGCAGGCTATTCGACCGGGTGCGAGACCTTAAAAAAAAAACGAATTCTCACGCCGCTGGCCCACACACGCCCACTTTCCACCAGGAATCAGTGGAGAAGCGATCAGGAGCAGGAACCCCGGCTGGTGCCAATCCCCTCCCTCGCCCAGGGCCAGTTCAAGTCAACTGCACACACACCCGCAAATGCTCACCCCAGTTTGTGATCATCTCCCTCCTTCATAACTGGGGGGGACATAACTGGGGGCGGGGGGAGAGGGACAACCGGGAGACGATACAATCAAATATAAAGCGAATTATCTGCAGTCTGCAACACAGGCCTGTAGCAGGCCCAATGAGAGTTTACATAAGATAGAGAAAACAGCCTCTTTATATAAGTACACCTCGCCTCTTTAAGCACTTATCTATAACCCCGTTACTGATCCACAGCACCCTCTGATTTTGACATTATGATGTTTTTTGCTTGCTGGTACAGTCATTTGCCAATCTGCCTGGGTTTGATTTCTCAGTCCACACACACACACACACACACACAAGTCGACAGCTGGTGTCGATTCGCTACATCCGCCAAGCTTGATACATTTTAATCCAATTGTTACTCCTTCCCTCCCAGATAAAATCTTGTTACAAATTAACCCGCAGAACAAAAAAAAAGAGGGGAAAAGGATACAAAATGCAACAGTAACCAACACACACAAAGATACTCACCCCCAACTCTTGTCTCTCTCTGCAAATTCCAGGATCGGCAGTTCCAGGGTGATCATGCTATTATATTAAATGTCAAACTCTCCCCACCACAAAAAAAAGATGGTTCACAATCACAGAAAGCCCTCCCCGCTGGGTTTCACTGGAGGCTGGGGAACTGGGGGAGAGGGAGGGGGTGAGGGCTGTATTTCCTCTCTTCACTGCGAGCTGCTCTCCCGCACCTCTCAACCTTTCAATTTCACGCCTTTCCATTTCTATCCCTTCCGCCCCTGGTTAATTTCACGGCGTGACGAGGGAGGGGGATTTCCCCGCGCGGGAAATGCGGGGGGCGGGGGGGATTCCTCCGCCTGTGTGTGTGTGTGTGTGTGTGTGTGAGATCAGGACTTTCTCTCCCCCACCCCCCCAGCAGATTTTCTTCTTGTCTTTTCTCTGCCCTCTTCTCCTTTCAAACTCTCTCCGCCCTCACACACCTCTCTCTCTCCCCACCCTCAGGAGGGGGCAGGCAAGCTCCACCAGCCCCAGCTTCCTCTCTCCATTTCTGTCTCGGGAGCCCCCCCTCCTTTCTCCCGATCGATTGCCTCTCAGTTCTTGGGAGCTGTCAGACCGTCTGCGGGTGTCCGCGGCGTCCTAAAGCGACCCTCAGTTCACTCTGCATCTTGCTGCAGCCCAACCTGACAGTCTAGTCAGCAGTTGTCTGTCATATTACCGAGCTAAAGCCTTAGCCACTGCTGTGACATTCCCCTGCGGCGGCTGGGACACCAACAGGTTATAGCCTGGGCTCTTTTGCCCAGAAAAAGGCAAAGAAAGATTTGAATTTATATAACGCCTTTCACGACCACCGGACGTCTCGGAGCGCTTTACAGCCAATGACGTACTTTTGGAGTGTAGTCACTGTTGTAATGTAGGAAACAAGAACTTAAAAGAAAAATAGGAGCTAGAGTAGGCTATTCGGCCCCTCGAGCCTTCTCCGCCATTCAATAAGTTCATGGCTGATCTTCTAATGAATTGACATTAAAGCCAGGTGATCTGCTTTATTTTCCCAGAGGAACAATCCACCAAGCAGATACCCCAACTGGCGGCTCACATTCTACCCACATTACCATAAGCACCTACCAGAACAAGTAAGAGCATTTTATTCTGGCTTATGCTTTGTAGGAATTTTACACATGAAATGAATAACTTTTAGTAGTAATTGATTCTTGCTCTGAATATCCTTATTCTCTGACCAGTTTGACCCTGGTGTCCACAAACATTCTTGCGCTCAGTCTATTTATTAATGAGGTTGATAAATGGGATATGGGGTAAGAGTGCAGATGGTGTGATTGTATTGTCACTATCCACCTAGCCATTGGAGCAGGCCGGAGAGTGGAAGGAGCAGTGTGGAGGCCTAGCCCAGCGGTCTGTGCAGCCCTTGGCCTGCGAGCACCATCGGAGCAGGCCAGGGAACAGAAGGAGCAGCGTGGCAGTATATCACTCCAGGGAACATCACGTGCTGGAGCAGGAGAGCAACGGCAATGAAGAGTGACGTCATCAAGATCCAGGTCGGTGATTGGAGCGCGGGCAGGTACAGCAGGAGCGGCGAGGTCGGGGGCGAAGGAGCGGTGAGAGATTGTAGAGGGACGTGATCGGGGCCCAGGAGAGGTGTGAGTTCAGGGCCCAGAAGAGGCGAGGGCCCTGGGGCAGCACGGGCCAGCCCACACTGCGATATGTGTGCGCACTAGGTCCATGCAGCAGAACTGGTCTCCAGTCGTCTTGGGTAATCCTTGCCACTGGACCAAGCCCGTGTGGTGGCTGGTGTGCAATGGCCACCACACGTTAAAAAAATCCATGCACAGGCATCTTCCACCCTTCAAGATTTAGTTCGGGACCTGGAATATCAGGTCCTTCATTGAAACACCTGTGAATGTTTTGACGTGGAAGCAAGTCATCCTCGCTTCGAGGGACTGCCTATGATCATGGCTGATCTTCTACCTCAAATCCACCTTCTCACACTATTCCCATATCCCTTGATTCCCTACATTCCCAAAAAATTATCAACCTCTGTTTAGGTTACAAGACAGGGGTGACCTAATAGACAACAACAGTTTACATTTATAAAGCGCCTTTAATGTAGTAAAATGTCCCAAGGTGCTTCACAGCAGCGATTATGAAACAAAATTTGATACTGAGCCACATAAGGAGATATTAAGGCAGATGACCAGAAGCTTGGTTTCAAGAGGTAGGTTTTAACGAGTGTTTTAAAGGAGGAAAGAGAGGCAGAGAGGTTTAGGGGCCCAGGCAGCTGAAGGCACGGCCACCGATGATGGAGCGATTATAATCAGGGAAGCTTAAGAGGCCAGAATTAGAGAAGCACAGAGATCTCGGAGGGTTGTGGGGCTGGAGGAGATTACAGAGATAGGGAGGGGCGAGGCTGTGGAGGGATTTGAAAACAAGGATGAGAATTTTGAAATCGAGGCATTGCTTAACCAGGAGTCAATATAGGTCAGCGAGCACAGGGATGATGGGTGAACGGGATTTGGTGTGAGTTAGGACATGGGCAGCCAAGTTTTCGATTACTTCAATAGACAGCTTTAAAATTATGAAACGGTTTGATAGAAGAGAATTGAAGGGAAACAAATTACAGGGCTATGGAGCGGAGTGGGATTAATTGGACAGTTTTACCAAAGAGCCAGCACAGGCCCGCTGGGCAGAATAACGTCCTTCTATGCTATATCATTCTGTGATGCTATGTTTCTACTTGTGCAGCAATCCAAAACCGGAGATCATAAATATAAGACAACCACTAGTGAAGCTAATAGGGAATTCAGGAGAAACTTCTTTCCCCAGAGAGTGGTGAGAATGTGGAACTCGCTGCCACAGTGAGGGGTTGAGGCGAATAGTATAGATATATTTAAGAGGAAGCTAGATAAACACATGGGGGAGAAAGGAATATGCTGATTGGGTGAGATAAAGAGGGGTTGGTGGATGATCGCAGGAAGCACAAACACCAGCAGGGACCAGAAGGGCCGAATGGCCTGCTTCTGTTAATTCTCTGTAATTCTAAGTAAACTCACAAGCAGCGAGATCTGTTAAACCAACCTGTTAAGCTTGGGACAGTTATTATAGAATGACAGATCTTACAGCACAGAAGGAGGGTCTGTGCCCATCATGTCTGTACGTGCTCTCCATTTTTACAATCACTTGCATTTCTACAGCACCTTTAATGTAGAAAGAAAGAAAGAAAGACTTACATTTATATAGTGCCTTTCACGACCACCGAACATCTCAAAGTTCTTTACAGCCAATGAAGTACTTTTAGAGTGTAGCCACTGTTGTAATGTGGGAAACGCGGCAGCCAATTTGCGCACAGCAAGCTCCCACAGACAGCAATGAGATATTGATCAGATAATCTGTTTTTTTGTTATGTTGATTGAGGGATAAATATTGGCCCCAGGACACCGGGGATAACTCCCCTGCTCTTCTTCAAGATAGAGCCATGGAATATTTTAGGTCCACCTGAGAGGGCAGACAGGGCCTCGGTTTAACATCTCATCCGAAAGATGGCAGTGCAGCACTCTCTCAGTACTAGAGTGTCAACCTAGATTTTTGGGGTTAAAAAAACATACCAAGGACCCTCACAGAGGCTTAAGGAGAACAATATTCCTTAGTCCCAATGGTGACTGTGTTACTAATAGTTGTATTAGTGACGATGGTAACTGTTCTGTATGTAATAACTCAATAGACTGAATACTGTAAACTAACACAGGTACAAACCTGGCTCTGCTTTATTAGGGCCCAAAGTGATTACATTACATGATGGCTTGCCTTTTATACCTGGGCCATACACACGTGCGTACAGTCCAGTGACCTCCGACAGTGGTGCCACCTGGTGGCTAGTAACCCCAAGCATACATACAAGACAATATTCCCCTTTAAGATATTAGTAACAGTCTTTTTACAAATTGAGACGGTCCGGGGCTTTCCGCTCCTGAGTTGATCGTCTCAGTTCAACTCCAGCCCTGGGCGAGTGTTCTGAGTCTGTTATGACTGGGGGCTGGGTAGCCGATCTGATGGGAGTGGCAATGACCATGTCAGGGATTGAAAATCCAGATTCATTGATAACAGCAGAATCCTCTGATGACTGAGGGTAGGTTGGTTGGTCACTGATTGTGCCTTCCTCAGACTGTTCCGGTTCATCCGTGTGTCGCAGCTTTATCTGATCAACATGTTTCCTGCATGTTTTCCCATTCTTGAGCTTAACGATAAACACTCTGTTACCCTCCTTGGCCATAACAGTACCGGCGATCCACTTGGGACCTTGACCATAATTTAGTACGTACACAGGATCGTTAACAGAAATGTTGCATGACACAGCAGCGCGATCATGATACCACTGCTGACTTTGACATCTGTATTCAACATGATCGTTCAAGTCAGGATGGACAAGAGAGAGCTTGGTCTTGAGACCTCTCTTCATCAATAGTTCATCAGGGGGGACCCTGGTAAGCGTGTGGGGTCTTGTCCTGTAACTAAGCAACATGCATGACAAGCGAGTCTGCAGTGAACCTTGAGTTACACGTTTCATACTTTGTTTGATGGTTTGCACCACACGCTCTGCTTGACCATTAGATGCGGGTTTGAATAGTGCTGACCTCACATGTTTGATACCATTGAGTTTCATGACTCTTGAAACTCCAGACTGTGAAGCAAGGTCCGTTGTCGCTTACAATGATGTCGGGCAGACCGTGAGTAGCAAATATGACACAAAGGCTCTAAATGGTAGCTGTGGATTTACTGGATGACATGATTATACACTCTATCCACTTGGAATATGCATCCACCACAACTAAAAACATCTTTCCCAGCAAGAGACCTGCAAAGTCGAATTGGATCCTGGACCATGGTTTAGATGGCCACGACCACAGATTCAGTGGCGATTCCGCTGGTGCTTTACTTAGCTGCATGCAAGTGTTGCACTGATGCACACATGATTCCAGAGCAGAGTCAATTCCAGGCCACCATACATGAGATCTGACAATGGCTTTCATCATGACAATACCGGGATGAGTGCTATGTAGATCATGTACAAATTTCTCTCTGCCTTTCTTAGGCATAACAACACGATTACCCCACAGTAAACAATGAATGGATCGTTCATCTTTGCAACGGTTGTAAGGTTTGGTCTCATCACCCATTTGCTTGGGTATGGCAGACCAATCACCACTAAGGACACAATGTTTCACAACCGACAATATCGGGTCCTGGCTGGTCCAGGTCTTAACTTGTTGAGCTGTGACAGGGGTTCCTTCACTTTTAAAAGCATCCATAACTAACAGTAGGTCTGCAGGTTGTGGCGTCTCCACCTCCGGTGTGGGCAACGGCAGACGGCTCAGTGCATCGGCACAATTCTCGGTGCCAGGTCTATGGTGAATGACATAATCATAGGCAGATAATGTCAGCGCCCACCTCTGGATGCGGGACGATGCATTGGTATTGATATCCTTGTTTTCGGAAAACAATGAAATGAGTGGCTTGTGATCTGTTTCAGTTCAAACCGAAGACCAAACAGGTACTGATGCATCTCTTTAACCCCATACGCACAGGCTAATGCTTCTTTTTCTACCATGCTGCAAGCTCTTTCCGCCTTTGACAAGCTTTTAGAAGCATACGCAACAGGTTGTAATTTACCCGACTCATTAGCTTGTTGGAGCCCGCAACCAACTCCATATGACGAAGCCTCACAGGCCAATACTAAACACTTACACAGATCATAATGTACCAGCAGCTTGTTAGAGCAAAGCAGATTAGTGGCTTTCTCAAAAGCTCTATCTTGAGACGCACCCCAAACCCAGTTGTCGCCTTTTCTTAGCAGCATGTGCAGTGGTTCTCATAAAGTGCGCAATCTAGGTAGGAAATTACCAAAGTAGTTGAGTAGACCAAGGAACGAACGCAGCTCCGTCACATTCTAAGGCTTGGATGCATTTTTGATAGCCTTGGTTTTCGAGTCCATAGGCCTGATGCCATCAGCAGCAATTTTTCTCCCCAGGAATTCGACTTCCGGTGCCATGAAGACACAATTTGAACATTTCAGTCTGAGTCCCACTTTGTCCAGACGATGTAGAACCTCTTCCAGGTTGTTCAGATGTTCGGCGGTGTCATGATCTGTGATCAGGATGTCATCTTGGAACACGACGGTTCTAGGGACGGACTTCCATGTTCCTCTGAAATATGGCTGCACCTGAGCAAATTCCGAAAGGAAACCTGTTGTAGATAAACAGTTCTTTATGAGTGTTGATGCACGTAAATTTCTTCGACGTCTCGACCAGCTCCTGTGTCATGTAGGCCAACGTCAGATCCAGTTTAGTGAATGACTTCCCTCCGGCTAGCGTTGCAAACAGGTCATCAGCCTTCAGTAACGGGTATTGATCCTGTTTCAAAACTCAGTTGATCGTAACCTTGTAGTCTCTACGAATCCTGACAGTGCCATCACTCTTTACCACAGGAATAATGGGGCTGGTCCATTTGTTAACTTCGACCGGTGATATGACCCCTTCACACTGGAGTCTGTCCAGTTCGATTTTGACCTTCTCCCTCATCATGTACGGAACCGCCCAAGCTTTGTGATGGACGGGTCTTGCATCCAAGTCCACGTGGATCTGCACCTTGGCTCCCATGAAATTGCCGATGCCTGGTTCAAACAGTGAGGGGAACTCGCTCAACACTTGAGCACATGGAGTATCGTCCTCCAACGACAACACTTTGATATCATTCCAATTCCATTTGATTTTTTCTAGCCAATTCCTGCCGAACAACGTTGGACCATTGCCTGGAACAATCCATAATGGTAAATCATGAACTGCGCCATCATACGACACCTTGACTACTGCACTGCCAATCACCGTTGTAAGTTCTTTAGTGTACGTATGCAACTTGCCATTGACTGGACTCAGTTTAGGCCTCACAGCCTTAGTATCCCACAGCCTGTCGAATGTCCTCTGGCTCATTATTGATTGATTCGCCCCGTGTACAATTCCATCGGTACCAGCACACCGTTAAGTTTCACATTAATCATTATCGTTGGCTCTTTGTTAGGAACAAATACAGTCCATACACTTCCTCCTCTGGTATCTCAGATTGCATATCCGGATCCGTGCTACACTGGTCATCATCCTCCATGTGGTGTGTCGCAGCACGCTTGCTCAGTTGCGGACACATGCGCTGGAGATGCCCCAGTCTCAAACAGCCTTTACAAATGTACTGTTTAAACTGACACTGATGAGGCCGTTGATTGCCTCCACAACGCCAACACGGTGAAATCGGATTCATTCCCATTGGCGGACTTTGGACAGCCACAGGTTTTGCATACGCAGTCGAGTAGCCTCTGCCATATGCAGCTCTGCCAAACGACGATACAATCTTGTTTACAATACTTGCCGAGTTCCGATTTTTCAGTGATATCCGTGTTAAGTTTTTGTCCGTCATCATGCATGCCTGGGCAATCGTGATGGCCTTGCTCAAAACCAGCGTCTCCGCCACCAGTAGCTTACGCAGGATCACCTCTTGGTTGATACCGATTACAAAGAAGTCCCACAGCGTGCCTCCCAATGCGTTTTCAAACTTACACGGTCCAGCTCGACGTATTCGGTCGGCAACGAATTCCGATATATCCTGGCCCTCAGAACGAACGTGCTTGTAGAATCGATATCTTGAGATGATGATGCCTTTTTCAGGTTTGAGATGGTCACGTACCAACGCACAATTCCTCATAGTCCTTGTCCATTGGACTTGCAGGCGTCAGAAGATTCTTTATGAGTCCATAGATTTTCGGACCGCAAACCGTGAGGACGACCGCCCTGCGCCTAACTGTGTCAGTGGGTTCCTTCATTTTGTTGGCCATGAAAAACTGGTCCAGGTGAGTTACAAAATCTGCCCAGTCCTCTCCCTCCACGAATCTCTCCAGAATTCCAATTGTGCTCATGTTTGTATGCGAAGGTTCTTAACTTACCTTGTCGCCAAATGTTATGTATTTAATAACTCGATAGATCGAATACTGTAAACTAACACAGGTACAAACCTGGCTCTGCTTTATTAGGGCCCAAAGTGATTACATTACATGATGGCTTGCCTTTTATACCTGGGCCACACACAAGTGCATACAGCCCGATGACCTCCGACAGTGGTGCCACCTGGTGGCTAGTAACCCCAAGCATACATATATGACATATGAAGAAAGACTGGATCGACTGGGCTTATATTCACTGGAATTTAGAAGAATGAGAGAGGATCTCATAGAAACATATAAAATTCTGACGGGATTGGACAGGTTAGATGCAGGAAGAATGTTCCCAATGTTGGGGAAGTCCAGAACCAGGGGTCACAGTCTAAGAATAAGAGGTAAGCCATTTAGGACCGAGATGAGGAGAAACTTCTTCACTCAGAGAATTGTGAACCTGTGGAATTCTCTAACACAGAAAGTTGTTGAGGCCAGTTCGTTAGATATATTCAAAAGGGAGTTAGATGTGACTCTTACGGCTAAAGGGATCAAGGGGTATGGAGAGAAAGCAGGAATGGGGTACTCAAGTTGCATGATCAGCCATGATCATATTGAATGGTGGTGCAGGCTCGAAGGGCCGAATGGCCTACTCCTGCACCTATTTTCTATGTTTCTATGACAGTAACTAGTGGTGATTAATGGTGTTTGTGATTGGTTCAGTATTGTTGTCAATGTTGTTGTTTCCGTAGATGCCACATCTGTTGTTACTGCCCGATAATTCCCTAACGGTTCACCCTGATCTGATCTCCAGAGAGAAGGGAAAGCAACACAAAGAGAGACATACTCCGATAGGTCTAGAATATCTATTGTACTCAGGGCAATACCAATAAATTAACATTATTGGATTCAAAGTCCTCATGGAAGATTTTACCTCATTTAATCATTAAGAGACATGCTTTATACGGGTTTTTTCCTAGCCTCCTGTGCCTCCCACTCCACCTCCGTTAAAGAAAAGAAAGACTTGCATTTATGTAGCGCCTATCACGACCACCGGACGTCTCAAAGCGCTTTACAGCCAATTAAGTACTTTTGGAGTGCAGTCACTGTTGTAATGTGGGAAACGCGGCAGCCAATTTGCGCACAGCAAGCTCCCACAAACAGCAATGTGATAATGACCAGATAATCTTTTTTTTTTGTTATGTTGATTGAGGGATAAATATTGGCTAGGACACCGGGGATAACTCCCCTGCTCTTCGAAATAATGCCATGAGATCTTTTACGTCCACCCAAATTTTCTAAACATTAAAAATCATTAGCAACTGGCGCTAATTTTATTCAACTTTTAAAAGTTAGCGCTCCGAATGGGGCATTCGCAAATTTTTCGCCCTGTATATGAACATAAGAAACAGGAGCAGGAGTAGGCCCCACAGCCCCTCGAGCCTGCTCCGCCATTCAATGAGATCATGGCTGATCATCAACCTCAACTCCACTTTCCCGCTTGATCCCCATATCCCTCGATGTTTTATTTATGCATTCGCGAGGTGTGGGTGTTGCTGGTCAGACCGGCGTTTATTGCCCTTTCGCCGAGTTGTCAGAGAAGGTGGTGGTGAACTGCTGCAATTCTTTGTCGTGGTTTGATACGATGGAATGTCTCGTGGGCCACCTCGGAGGGCTGTTCAGTGATGTGGGACTGGAGCCAGACTGGGTAAGGGCGGCGGGGTTTCCTTCCCCGAGGGACATCAGTGAACCAGTTGGGTTTTAGCGACAATTCGACAGCTTGGATTGATTCCGGAGATGAAGGGGTTGACTTATGGGGATAGGTTGAGTGGGTTGGGCCTCTACACATTGGAGTTCAGAAGAATGAGAGGTCATCTTATCGAAACGTGTAAGATTATGGGGGGAGCTCGACAAGGTGGATGCAGAGAGGATATTTCTACTCATAGAGGTAACTAAAACTAGGGGGCATAGTCTCAGAATAAGGGGCTGCCTATTTAAAACTGAGATGAGGAGGAATTTCTTCTCAGAGGGTTGTAGATCTGTGGAATTCTCTGTCCCAGAGAGCTGTGGAGGCTGGGTCATTGAATATATTTAAGGTTCATTTAAGGAGATAGACAGATTTTTGAGCGATAAATGCGTGAAGGTCATGGGGAGCGGGCAGGGAAGTGGAGCTGAGTCCATGATCAGATCAGCCATGATCTTATTGAATGACGGAGCAGGCTCAAGGGGTCAAATGGCCGATTCCTGTTCCTATTTCTTATGTTGTTATATTCTCATGTTCTTCATGGTTACTTTTACTGAGACCAGCTTTTTATTTCCATATATATATACCATATAGATATATATATATATATTTTAATTGAATTTGTATTCTGAAACTGCCATGGTGGGATTTGAAATCATGTTCTTTAGATTATTAGTCTAGGCCGTAAGACATAACAACCCTGCTTCTTTAAAATATGAAGTATTTTATCACTAAATCTTTTTTATCTTCATGTCATAAATTATGAAATTATGAAATGAAAGCACGAGCTTAAACAAGCCAGCGATATCTTGTCAAGAGATGACTTAAGAAAGTGCTTTGTTCTGCGAATAAAGCCAAAGATCTCAACTTCAAAAGGGGCTCAAAACTGTCTCATTCTAACTGATTATAGATAATTCTGTTGGAAGGGAATAAATTGCCCTCAGTCGTATGAACACTTGTATCTTGTAAGGGGAACAAATTGGTGTGTCGAGACGTGTGGTTGTTGGAACCTCGTACATGTGTTTAAGGTGGTGGCAAAACCTGAGTCAGAAACTGCATGAGACTTGTGCACGTAATCCATGCTGACTCTTCGGTGGAATACGGAGGGAGTGCTACCCTGTCGGAGGTGCCATCTTTTGGATGGGATGTTTCAGAATAAGGGGTCGCCCATTTAAAATGGAGATGAGGAGGAATTTCTTCTCTCGGAGCATCGTGAATCTTTGGAATTCTCTACCCCAGAGAGCTGTGGAGGCTGGGTCATTGAATATATTTAAGGTGGAGATAGACAGATTTTTGAACGATAAGGGAGTCAAGGGTTATGGGGAGCGGGCGGGGAAGCGTTGAGGCCAGGAACAGATCAGCCATGATCTTATTGAATGGCGGAGCAGGTTCAAGGGGCCAAATGGCCGACTCCTGCTCCTATTTCTTATGTTCTTATGTTAAACCGAGGGCCCGTCTGCCCTCTCAGGTGGATGTAAATGATACCAGGGCCCTATTTTGAAGAAGAACAGAGGAGTAATCAAGTTCCTGCAGGTGACCTGGCCAATGTTTATTCCTCAACTAAAATCACTAAAATCACTGGTCATTATAGCATTGCTGTTTGAGGGAGCTTGATATGCACAAATTGGCTGCTGAGATTACCACAGTACAACAGTGACCACACTTCATTGGCTGTAAAGTGATTTCGGACATCCTGAAGTCTTGAAAAGCACTATAGAAATACAAGTTTCTTGTTTCTTTCTTTCTATAACCCAAATATAAAAATGTATTCCACTTGCTTTATTAAATCAAAAATGGCTGGTCAGAGATCCTTTGTCTGATTATAACCACATAAGTCTTTGATAGTGCTGTGAATTGGATTGTGCATTTTATTGTGGATTACACAGCTGGAGGTTTTGGTGGCGATCACAATCAATGGACCACACACAGTGAAACATTCACCTCCCCTTTAATATTCATAAGGGTCTCTTCCTCCCGTTATTGTGATCTGATGTTAGCAAAAATGTAAAGAGAATCCGTGCAATTGTCAAGTGTCAAAATAATAGTTTCTTTGATCATAATTGATTGACAGTCCTCTCTTCAAAGTATTAAGGTTTTAAAAAATATGGATATTTCTGTGATCTACCATTTATTTGGACTTGTGCCGTTTACCTGAGTGAAGGTTTCTGTGAGTGTTTGCATTACAGATTCCCCATGAATTGCCTGAAATGAAACCGAGGGTAAAAAATAAATGTTTTGACAGACTGCAAGAAAAGCTGGACTTCAACCACTTTTATTTCGAGATGAATATATAGTAAATTATTATGCTATGTAAGTGGCATTGTTGTTGCTGAAAATTATTTTAAGTGTAAATAAGTCTGATTAGCTGTTTTAGCCTGCACAATTCTGGTTTAGCAGGCAAAATGTTCCATCTTGTGAGAGACTATAGATGCCGCGGGAACATTGCAGCGAGCAACTTACTGCACTCACGGTTAATGATTAGAAATGGGCTACGTTATCTTTGCAAGATGGAAAGCGAAAGTCACAGATTTACAAATTGTAAGGGATGAGGTCCACTTTCACAAACTGTTGTCGGACGATTTGAACAAGAAAACGGTGTTTGAAAATCCTCAACCATTAAACTTCAGCAGCACGACAAACTGAGGTAGAGTTTCATCTGTTCCGCCTGTGTGGGGGTGAAAATTGGACAGGGAGAATTACAGAGCCTGCTTGATTTTCCTTTCCGTTACTTTAATTGGAACGGAGATCAGGCGGGCTGTCTTATGAAGACACAATCCTCCACCGTTCAAATTGCCTCTCCGCACCGCACTCAGGCAGTCACTTACACCCAAGGCCATTGGGGCTGAAAATTGGACATGGGACGCAAAACAGGCTGCGTCAGCTGTGGTTCAGTGGGTAGCACCCTCACCTCTGGGTCAGAAGGTTGTGGGTTCAAGTCCCACTCCAGGGACTTGAGCACAAAAAAAAATGTAGGCTGACACTCCAGTGCAGTGCTGAGGGAGCGCTGCACTGTCGGAGGTGCCATCTTTCAGATGAGACGTTAAACCGAGGTCCCGTCTGCTCTTTCAGGTGCATAGAAAAGATCCCATGGCACTATTTCAAAGAAGAGCAGAGGAGTTATACCCGGTGTCCTGGGGCCAATATTTATCTCCTCAATTAACATGACAAAAAAGCAGTTTAGTTGGTCATTATCACATTGCTGTTTGAGGGAGCGTGCTTGGGTGCTAATTGGTTGCCGCTTTTCCCACATTACAACAGCGACTACACTCCAAAAAGTACGTCATTGACTGTAAAGCACTTTGAGACACCTGGTGGCCGTGAAAGGCGCTATATAAATGCAAGTCTTTCTTCTTTCTTTCTTCCGTTACACACCCCGTCCCGTACTGATGTTCCGTTAACTTCACAAGAACTAATTATCGGGCTTGTGGCATAACGGCCGTCAAAAAGCAATTCCGTCTGTTTTGGTAACTCTGCCAGTGACTATTCTCACCCACATTCTCGCTTGAACCCATGCATACTGTCTGCTTCAATGACCATTGCTGCTTTACTTACCTGGCAAACTTTATAACCCTTTGGTTCCACCTGATTTCCTTGCTTAATCTTTGTTAACCGTTATTTGAACCTTTCGCCAGAGGGAAAATGTATGTGAATAATATTTGTCAACTTCCTACTTCAAAGCCTCAGTTACATCACCTCAAAGTACCTTTTGCTAAGAAATCAAGTCCAAAATGCTTTAATCTTTCCTCATAATTTAAGTTCCTTATATCTGTAACCTACCCTGAACCCTGTGGTTATGCCATGGTTTTGATCTAAATCTGTTGCCCTTTCCCGGTTTACTGCCCATAAATCAGCTCTAAGGACCAGAAACACTCGGAATTTCCTTGGGCAATCCGCTGAAAGTACGGGGGCAGAGCGGGAGAAGTCACCAGGAAATTCATCCCCCAACGATTGCTACACTGCTGAGATGGGGAACAGAGTGATGTCTGGATGTCAGCCGTGGCTCAGTGGGCAGCACTCTCGTCTCTGAGTCAGGAGATCACGGGTGCGAGTCCCACTCCAGAGACTTGAGCACAAAATCCAGGCCGACACTCCAGTGCAGTACTGAGGGAGCGCTGCACTGTCGGAGGTGCTGTCTTTTGGATGTGTCATTAAACCGTGGCCCCGTCTGCCCTCTCAGATTGATGTCAAAGAACACATGGCACTATTTCGAAGAAGAGCAGGGGAGTTATCCCCAATATTTATCGCTCAATTAACATCACCATAAACAGATTACCTGGTCATTATCACATTGCTGTTTGTGGGAGCTTGCTGTGCACAGATGGCTGCCGCGTTTCCTACATTACAACAGTGATTATACTTCAAAAGGACTTCATTGGCTGTAAAGCACTTTGGGATGTCCTGAGGTCACGATAGATGCTATTTAAGGGCAGGCAACTCTCGATTATCCGGGTCCCCCGGGGATTGGGCTATGCCAGGTAAACGATTTCTCCGTTACAACGAGTTGACATTATAAAGTTAAAACTTCAATGAATAAATACTGTGCAATTAGCTACAAACAGTAACAAGGCAGTTAAGTATGGACATTACCAGCATGCACGCAGGTGGCCTCGAGAAGGAGATTGTCTAGCTCCAGGATTCCGGAACGCCCTGCCTTCCCAGGCCGAAAGGACTCCGAACCCAACGCCCCGATGCCTTCCCGGGCTGAAAGGACTCTGACGTCAGCGGCGGCCGCGAGAGACAGCGGTTGCAGCAGCACGCACACACACGGAATTTTAAATGCCTTTACAACAGCTTCCCGTTGCATCCGTGTGCGGATAAGCGAGAGTTGCCTGTACAAGTCTTTCTTTCTGACAAGGAGGAGGGTAGCAAGCCAGTGAAGAAGAGTGGAAATGTAATTCAGAGCCTGTATGTCGTCCTTTCTCTCAGAGGATTAGACGGATTGGTTAGAATCCATGAAAGGTAGATTCTGCATGCTCTCTGGAGCAGGCTTGATGCCAGAAGGGCCTTTTGTTCTTCACATGCTATCTTGTTAACTAGTTTGTTTGGTGAATTTCACACATTTGACGTTAAAAGATGTTAGTTGTAGGTAACGGCCACACCCAGTCCAGCATTAAATGCTGACTGGTCAGGTATAGTATGGTTAGATGTAGAGGAAATCTCCCTCAACACTGCCCCCAACAACTTGCTTTAACCCCACTCTCACCCTCATGTAGAACAGGGTAACATTTGTCTACTTCCCAAACCGATTATCCATTGGTTTTCCTGAGAGAAGTTGCAAGTTGAGTGCCAGATTAGGAACGTATCATTCCTGGTTCTTCGTGTTCAATGAACTTGAACGTCATTTTTTTTTGAAGAATGCTACGTTCCATGGCTATGTAATCTCACCGCTGCATTAAACCGGGGCCCCTGCTCTCTCATGCAGACGTAAACGATCCCATGGCACTATTGCAAAGAAGAGCAGGGAGTTATCCCCAGTGTCCTGCCCAATATTTATCCCTCAACCAACATAACAAAAACAGATTATCTGGTCATTCACATTGCAGTTTTTGGGAGCTTGCTGAGTGCAAATTAGCTGCTGCGTTTCCACATTACAACAGTGACTACATTTCTTCATTTTGGGATGTCCAGTGGTCGTGAAAGGTGCTATATAAATGCAAGTCTGTCTTTCTTTCTCTCTTTCTCTCTCTCTTTCTTTCTTTCCTTCTCTCTCTAAGCATTAAAAATCTTTCCAATAAACCTTGATGGATAAACCAGTTCTTGCAAATGTGCTTTGGTTTGGAGCTGAGCCAGTTATCATATCTTGCGTGCCATCAGCGAATATTTCTACATTCCTGTGCCAGAAACATTCATGCAATAAGCATTAAACAGTGAGAGTAAGAGTTTGGAAATGGAGAAATTCCTTCACACACACAGAACTGTGAGGCTGCGGAATTCACTTCCAGGGTTAGAGCTTGAGGCAGAAATCGTGTCAATATTGAAGATTAGATTCCATAGGCAAATGAAGAAAGAGGGGATAAAGGAATATTGGCAAGGGATGGGTAAATGTGATTAGAACTATTGCTCCCATGAAGGCTGAACGCTAATGTGGACTGAGGCCAGATGGTCTGTTACAGTTTTGTAACTTTTATGTAGTTCTATGTAAATAAAGATTTCACTAGCCTTTGTGTGAAGAGGTGCTTCCTGACATCACCCCTGAGCGGCCTGGCTCTAATTGTAAGGTTATGTCCAGGAGTCTGGCACGAGAGGAGATCGTTTCTCTCCATCCACCCTGTCAAATCCTTTAATCATCTTAAACACCTCAATTAGATCATCCCTTAATCTTCTCAATTCAAGGGAATATAAGCCTAGTCTATGCAACCTACCCTCATAATTTAACCCTTTTAGCCCCGGTATCGTTTTAGTGAACCTCACCGCTCCCACTCCAAGGTCTCTTGAGGAGCGGTGCCCAGAACTGACTGCAGTTACTCCAGATGGGGTCTGACCAGAGCTTTATATAACTTTATATATTTAGGGTTGTTAGTTTAATATCTGTGGTAGGGAAAATGTTGACATCTTTGATTAAAGATGAAATGACAAAATATCTACATGAAGAGAAAGTATTTAGCAATGACCAAGACAGCTTTTATAAAGGAAGATGGTGCTTAAAAAGTAGACCGAGTTCTTGGAGGGAGGTGACAGATAGAGTGAATGGGGAAAATGCGGCAGATGCGGGGAATATGGACTTTCAGAAAGCCTTTGCCAAGTTATCTTTACCGAGATTACTGGTCAGATTAGCAACACTTTGTATTTATAGAGCACCTTTAACAAGGCGCTTCACAGGAATATTATGAGATTAAAAAAATTGACACCGAGTCGCATAAGGAGAAATCAGCGCAGATGTCCAAAAGCTTGGTCAAAGAGGTAGGTTTTAAGGAGCGTCTTGAAGGAGGAAAGAGAGGTAGAGAGGCGGAGAGGTTCACGCAGGGAGTTCCAGAGCTTGGGGCCCAGGCAACAGAAGGCACGGCCACCGATGGTGGAGTTATTATAATCAGGGATGCTCAAGAGGGCAGAATTAGAGGAGTGCAGACATCGAGGTGGGGGGGTTGTGGGGCTGGAGGAGATTACAGAGATAGGGAGGAGTGAGGCCATGGAGGGAGTTGAAAACAAGGATGAGAGTTTTGAAATTGAGGCGTTGTTTAACCGGGAGCCAATGTAGGTTAGCCAGCACAGGGGGTTATGAGTGAGCGGCACTTGGTGAGAGTTAGGACACGGGCTGCTGAGTTTTGAATAACTTCTAGTTTACGAAGGGTAGAAGGTGGGAGACCGGCCAGGAGTGCATTGGAATAATAAAGTCTAGAGGTAACAAAGGCACGGATGAGGGCTTAAACAGTGGATGAGCTGAGGCAGGGGCGGAGACAGGCGATGTTATAGAGGTGGAAATAGGCGGTCTTAGTTATGCTGCGGATATGTGGTCGAAAGCTCATTTCAGGGTCAAACGTGACACCAAGATTGCGACCAGTCTGGTTCAGCCTCAGACTGAAGTTGGGGAGAGGGATGAAGTCAGTGGCCAGGGAATGGAGTTTGTGGCAGGGACCAAAAACAATGGCTTCGGTCTATTCATCCAGAACTGGACAAGCAGTCTGACAATTTGGAGACTGTGGAGGGGGTCAAGAGAAGTGGTAGTGATTAAGGCGTATGGAATGAGGGTGAGCGTAGCGAATTAGATTAAAAACTGGTTAGAAGAGAGGAAACGGAGAGTAGGAGTTTAAGGGCAGTTTCTCAGGGTGGTTAGCCGTGGGTAGCAGTGTCCCACAGGATCCTGATCTGGGATTGCTTCTGCTCACTGTGTCCGTCAATGATTTGGATACAGGGCTAGAGGGAAAGATATCCACAGTTGTTGAGTGTGAGGTGGAGCATGGCAGCGAAGAAGATCGAGAAGAGGGTTGGTGTGATGACGCAGCCCTGCTTGACCCCGGCCCGGACATGGATTGGGTCTGTGGTGGATCTGTTGGTCAGGATCACGGCCTGCATGTCGTTGTGGAGCAGGCGGAGGATGGTGACAAACATTACTAAAATAGGAGGCTTAATAAATAATTCCAATGACCAAAGGGAACGGCTTGGGGATATTGAGGAAATGGTAGATTGGGCAAAAAATTGGCAGAGAGAATTCAATATCATTAAATGTGAGGTGGTGTATTTTAGTAATAAAAAAAATATACTTTGAATGGGAAAATACGTGGGTTTTTAAAAATTAATTCTTGGGATGAAGGCGTCGCTTGCACTTAGTGCCATCCTTAGCTTCTCTTGAGAAGGTAGTGGGCCTTCTTCTTGAACCTCTGAAGTAGCGATCTGACACAACTGCATGGCTTGCTAGGCCACGACAGAGGGCAGCTAAGAATCAACTACGGGCGATGTGAGAGAGCAGAGGGATTTGCGGCATCAGATTCACAAGACATTAAAAGCAGCACCTGAAGTGGATAAGGCCATAAACTTAGCTCATGGAAAACTGGGGTTTATGGCAAGAGGCATAGAATACAAGAGTTAGGCTACAGTGGTAAGGGGGTCTGGGCGCCACACTATAGGAAGGATGTAAAAAGACTTGGATTTATATAGCGCCAGATGTCTCAAAGCGCTTTACAGCCAATGAAGTACTTTTGGAGTGTACTCACTGTTGTAATGTGGGAAACGCAGCAGCCAATTTGCAAACAGCAAGCTCCCACAAACATCAAAGCGATAATGACCAGATCATCTGTTTTTTTGTTATGTTGATTGAGGGATAAATATTGGCCCCAGGACACCGGGGATAACTCCCCTGCTCTTCTTCGAAATAATGTCACGGGATCTTTTACGTCCACCTAAGAGGGCAGACGGGGCCTCGGTTTAATGTCTCATCCATAAGACAGCACCTCCAACAGTGCAGCACTTCCTCAGCATTGCACTGGGAGTGTTATCATGGATTATGTGCTCAAGTCCCTGGAGTGGGACTTGAACCCACAACCTTCTGACTCAGTAGACGAGAGTGCTGCCCACTGAGCCACAGCTGTAGAGGCATTGGAGAGAGGCTACAGCGCAGATTCACTCGAATGCTGCCTGGTGTGAGGAAATCCAAAAGACGGAGAAAGATGTGAGAAAACCAAGGCTGTTTTCATTAGAATACAGGAGATTACGGGGTGATTTGACAAAGGGGTTTAAAGTTGTTAAGGGATGGGACACAGTACATCGAAACAGACTGGTTCCAATGATTGAGGGACCTAGATCAAGGGGAAATAGATAGCAGATTAAATGTAAGAGATTTAGGACTGAAAGCAGGAGAAGCCTTTTTACATGAGGGATTGTCGAGGCCACTGAATGTACTACTGGAGTTATTAAACCAGGGTGCCCTCTCAGGTGGATGTAAAAGATCCCATGGCACTATTTTGAAGACGAACACGGGAGTTATCCCCGGTGAACTGGGGCCAATATCTATCCCTCAATCGACATAACTAAAAAAACAGATTACCTGGTCATTATCACAATGCTGTTTGTGGGAGCTTGCTGTGCACAGATGGCTGCCACGTTTCCTACATTACAACCATTTCCCATTTCTCGGGAGCCTCCTATCAACAAGAGCAGGCATCGACGACGAGATTCAACACCGCCTCCAGTGCACCAGTGCAGCCTTCGGCCGCCTGAGGAAAAGAGTGTTCGAAGACCAGGCCCTCAAAACTGCCACTAAGCTCATGGTCTACAGGGCTGTAGTAATACCCGCCCTCCTGTGTGGCTCAAAAACATGGACCATGTACAGGAGACACCTCAAGTCACTGGAGAAGTACCACCAACGATGTCTCCGCAAGATCCTGCAAATCCCCCGGGAGGACAGACGCACCAACGTCCTCGACCAGACCAACATCCCCAGCATCAAAACACTGACCACACTCGATCAGCTCCGTTGGGCGGGCCACATCATTCGCCAGACATGAGACTTCCAAAGCAAGCGCTCTACTTGGAACTCCTTCACGGCAAACGAGCCAAAGGTGGGCAGAGGAAACGTTACAAGGACAGCCTCAAAGCCTCCCTGATAAAGTGCAACATCCCCACTGACACCTGGGAGTTCCTGGCCAAAGACCACCCTAAGTGGAGGAAGTGCATCCGGGAGGATGCTGAGCACCTCGAGTCTCGTTGCCGAGAGCGTGCAGAAATCAAGCGCAGGCAGCGGAAGGAGCGTGCGGCAAACCTGTCCCACCCTCCCTTTCCTTCAACGACTATCTGCCCCACCTGTGACAGGGGCTGTGGTTCTCGTATTGGACTGTTCGGCCACCTAAGGACTCATTTTACGAGTGGAAGCAAGTCTTCCTCGATTCCGAGGGACTGCCTATGATGATGATGATAATGGATAGATGGTTGAAGGAGAAGGGAGTAAAGGGATAAAAACAGAAACTGCTGGAAATCTCAGCGGGTCAGCATCATCTGTGGAGAGAGAAACAGAGTCAACGTTTCAGGGATATTGGAACAGAGCGGCTGCATGGGTTTAGGACGACTGCTTGTGTGTAGAGGATAAACAGCAACATGGAGTGGTTGGTCTCAATGGCTTTATACCGTGTTGTAATTTTCATGTAATTCTATAACCACCATCTGAACCCGAGATGGGATTACAGCCGAGAAATCGCTCCGGTGCATCTGTTGTGGCTTATATTCTGTGCAGCTGCAGTCTGCTTTTATTCTGTTGTAGATTTATTTCAGGGACGCTTCTGGCAAGCCTCGACGGCTGGAATCCTTGAAGTATGATGATTGATGCTGCAAGCACACAGTAATTAACGAGTGTGATGTGCGATAAGCGATCACCCGCAGCAGATTTCTCAGTTCCTGCACTGACACGTTAGTGGGAGTTGTGTACAGACCTCCAAACAGTAGTAGTGATGTTGGGGGGGGACATCAAACAGGAAATTAGGGGTGCGTGCAATAAAGGTGCAGCAGTTATAATGGGTGACTTTAATATGCACATAGATTGGGCTAACCAAACTGGAAGCAATACGGTGGAGGAGGATTTCCTGGAGTGCATAAGGGATGGTTTTCTCGACCAATATGTCAAGGAACCAACTAGGGGGGAGGCCATCTTAGACTGGGTGTTGTGTAATGAGAGAGGATTAATTAGCAATCTCATTGTGCGAGGCCCCTTGGGGAAGAGTGACCATAATATGGTGGAATTCTGCATTAGGATGGAGAATGAAACAGTTAATTCAGAGACCATGGTCCAGAACTTAAAGAAGGGTAACTTTGAAGGTATGAGGCGTGAATTGGCTAGGATAAATTGGCGAATGATACTTAAGGGGTTGACTGTGGATGGGCAATGGCAGACATTTAGAGACCGCATGGATGAATTACAACAATTGTACATTCCTGTCTGGTGTAAAAATAAAAAAGGGAAGGTGGCTCAACCGTGGCTATCGAGGGAAATCAGGGATAGTATTAAAGCCAAGGAAGTGGAATACAAATTGGCCAGAAATAGCAGCGAACCCGGGGACTGGGAGAAATTTAGAACTCAGCAGAGGAGGACAAAGGGTTTGATTAGGGCAGGGAAAATGGAGTACGAGAAGAAGCTTGCAGGGAACATTAAGGCGGATTGCAAAAGTTTCTATAGGTATGTAAAGAGAAAAAGGTTAGTAAAGACAAACGTAGGTCCCCTGCAGTCAGAATCAGGGGAAGTCATAACGGGGAACAAAGAAATGGCAGACCAATTGAACAAGTACTTTGGTTCGGTATTCACTAAGGAGGACACAAACAACCTTCCGGATATAAAAGGGGTCAGAGGGTCTAGTAAGGAGGAGGAACTGAGGGAAATCTTTATTAGTCGGGAAATTGTGTTGGGGAAATTGATGGGATTGAAGGCCGATAAATCCCCAGGGCCTGATGGACTGCATCCCAGAGTACTTAAGGAGGTGGCCTTGGAAATAGCGGATGCATTGACAGTCATTTTCCAACATTCCATTGACTCTGGATCAGTTCCTATCGAGTGGAGGGTAGCCAATGTAACCCCACTTTTTAAAAAAGGAGTGAGAGAGAAAACAGGGAATTATAGACCGGTCAGCCTGACCTCAATAGTGGGTAAAATGATGGAATCAATTATTAAGGATGTCATAGCAGCGCATTTGGAAAGAGGTAATATGATAGGTCCAAGTCAGCATGGATTTGTGAAAGGGAAATCATGCTTGACAAATCTTCTGGAGTTTTTTGAGGATGTTTCCAGTAAAGTGGACAAAGGAGAACCAGTTGAAGTGGTATATTTGGACTTTCAGAAGGCTTTCGACAAGGTCCCACACAAGAGATTAATATGCAAAGTTAAAGCACATGGGATTGGGGGTAGTGTGCTGACGTGGATTGAGAACTGGTTGTCAGACAGGAAGCAAAGAGTAGGAGTAAATGGGTACTTTTCAGAATGGCAGGCAGTGACTAGTGGGGTACCGCAAGGTTCTGTGCTGGGGCCCCAGCTGTTTACATTGTACATTAATGATTTAGACGAGGGGATTAAATGTAGTATCTCCAAATTTGCGGATGACACTAAGTTGGGTGGCAGTGTGAGCTGCGAGGAGGATGCTATGAGGCTGCAGAGTGAGACTTGGATAGGTTAGGTGAGTGGGCAAATGCATGGCAGATGAAGTATAATGTGGATAAATGTGAGGTTATCCACTTTGGTGGTAAAAACAGAGAGACAGACTATGATCTGAATGGTGACAGATTAGGAAAAGGGGAGGTGCAACGAGACCTGGGTGTCATGGTACATCAGTCATTGAAGGTTGGCATGCAGGTACAGCAGGCGGTTAAGAAAGCAAATGGCATGTTGGCCTTCATAGCGAGGGGATTTGAGTGCAGGGGAAGGGAGGTGTTGCTACAGTTGTACAGGGCCTTGGTGAGGCCACACCTGGAGTATTGTGTACAGTTTTGGTCTCCTAACTTGAGGAAGGACATTCTTGCTATTGAGGGAGTGCAGCGAAGGTTCACCAGACTGATTCCCGGGATGGCGGGACTGACCTATCAAGAAAGACTGGATCAACTGGGCTTGTATTCACTGGAGTTCAGAAGAATGAGAGGGGACCTCATAGAAACGTTTAAAATTCTGATGGATTTGGACAGGTTAGATGCAGGAAGAATGTTCCCAATGTTGGGGAAGTCCAGGACCAAGGGTCACAGTCTAAGGATAAGGGGTAAGCCATTTACGACCGAGATGAGGAGAAACTTCTTCACCCAGAGAGTGGTGAACCTGTGAAATTCTCTACCACAGAAAGTAGTTGAGGCCAATTCACTAAATATATTCAAAAGGGAGTTAGATGAAGTCCTTACTACTAGGGGGATCAAGGGTTATGGCGAGAAAGCAGGAAGGGGGTACTGAAGTTTCATGTTCAGCCATGAACTCATTGAATGGCGGTGCAGGCTAGAAGGGCTGAATGGCCTGCTCCTGCACCTATTTTCTATGTTTCTATGACACGCACACTGAGAGTCGCTTCTGGCTGCGATGTCCAAAACTGGACAAGGGGCAGCAGAGGGGTGGGGGAGTGGGCGAAGTGGTTTGAACCAAGGCTGATGTTCAGAGATTGCTTTGTCGATGGCCTCGCCCCCTCCCTATCTCTGTAATCTCTTCCAGCCTCACAACCCTCCCAGATCTCTGCTCTCCTCCAATTCTGGCCTCTTGCGCGTCCCCAATTTTCATCGCTCCACCATTGGCAGACGTGCATTCAGCTGCCTAGAGTATTCACTAAAGTTTAGAAGAATGAGAGGGGATCCCATTGAACGTATAAAATTCTGACTGAGTTGGATAGACTGGATGCGGGGAGGATATTTCCCCTGGCTGGGAAGTCTCGAACAAGGGGTAGGAAATTTTGGGCCGGGATGAGGAGAAATATTTTTCACTCAGAGGCTGGTGAACCTGTGGAACTCTCTACCACAGAAGGCTGTGGAGGCCAAGTCACTGGAAACATTTAAGAGGGAGATAGATAGATTTCTAGAAAGAAAAGGCATTTAGGGGTGTGGGGAAAAAGCGGGAATATGGTGTTGAGATAGAGGATCAGCCATGATCATATTGAATGGCGGTGCAGGCTCGAAGGGCCGAATGGCCTACTGCTGCTCCTATTTTCTATGTTTCTATGTCTAGGCCCCAAGCTCTGGAAATCCCTCCCTAAACCTCTCCGCCTCTCTTTCCTCCATTAAGACGCTCCTTAAAACCGACCTCTTTGTCCAAGCTTTTGGTCATCTGCCCTAATATCTCCTTGTGTGGCTCGGTGTTTGATTACGCTCATGTGAAGTTTTACTAAGTTAGAGACGCTATATAAATGCAAGTTGGTGTCGATTCAAAAAAAGTTCGATACTAAACAGATCCAAGTCACGAGACAAACAGCTCAATGGGAAAAATTAACTTTCATCTTAGGAACCATGTTTTTTAGTGCCTGATTTACCCGAGAGAAATTTTCGACAAGTTTTTAAAAAAATTCATTCTTGGGATGTGGGCATTGCTGGCAAGGGCAGCATTTATTGCCCATCCCTAATTGCCCCTTGATTGATGGTGAGCCGCCGCCTTGAACCGCTGCAGTCCGCGTGGTGAAGGTGCTCCCACAGTGCTGTTAGGGAGGGAGTTCCAGGATTTTGACCCAGTGACGATGAAGGAACGGCCGATATATTTCCAAGCCGGAATGGTGTGTGACTTGGAGGGGAACGTGGAGGTGGTGGTGTTCCCATGCGCCTGCTGCCCTTGTCCTTCTAGGTGGTGGAGGTCACGGGGTTGGGAGGTGCTGCCGAAGAAGCCTTGGCGAGTTGCTGCAGTGCATCTTGTAGATGGTACACACTGCAGCCACGGTGCGCCGGTGGTGGAGGGAGTGAATGTTGAAGGTGGTGGATGGGGAGCCGATCAAGCGGCTGCTTTGTCCTGAATGGTGTCGAGCTTCTTGAGTGTTGTTGGAGCTGCACTCATCCAGGCAAATGTAGAGTATTCCATCACACTCCTGACGTTATATATGTTATATAAATACCAGAACTGAGAGATTTATAGCTATTGGGAAAGATTGAACAAGCTGGGGCTCTTTTCTCTGGAAAAGCGAAGGCTGAGGGGTGATCTGATAGAGGTCTTTAAGATTCTGAAAGGGGTTTCATAGGGTCGAAGTAGAGATGTTTCCACTTGTGGGGGGGGGAGGGGGGGTTGGTGTGACCAGAATTAGGGGCCATTAATATAAGATACACTAATACATTTTTTTAGGGAATTCAGGAGAAACTTTTTTACCCAGTGAGAATGTAGAACTTGCTGCCACAGGGAGTAGTTAAGGCCAAAAGCATAGATGCATTTTACATAAGAACATAGGAAATAGGAGCAGGAGTCGGCCATTCGGACCCTCAAGCCTGCTCCACCATTTAATAAGATCATGGCTGATCTTCTACCTCAACTCCACTTTCCTGCACTGTCCCCATATCCCTTGATTCCCTTAATATTCAAAAATGTAATCGATCTCTGTCTTAAATATACTCAATGACTGAGCATCCACAGCCCTCTGGGGTAGAGAATTCCAAAGATTTCACAACCCTTTCACTAAATAAATTTCTCTTCATCTCAGTCCTAATTGGCCGACCCTTTATTCTGAAACTGTGATCCCTGGTTTTAGACTCCCCAGCCAGGGGAAAAAATTCCCAGCATCTACACTGTCAAGTCCTGTAAGAATTCTGTGTTTCAATAAAATCACCTCTCATTCTTCTAAACTCTAGAGAATATAGTCTCCTCAATCTCTTCCTGTAGGACAATCCCCCCATCCCAGGAATCAGTCTGGTAAAACTGTGTTGCACTCCCACTAAGGCAAGTATATCCTTCCTTCAGTAAGGAGACCAAAACTGTGCACAGTACTCCAGGTGTGGTCTCACCAGAGCCCTATCATGATCATCGGAAGTCCCTCGGAATCCTTTGGCTGGTTTGCCGTGAAGGAGTTCAGAGTACAGCGCTTGCTTTGGGAGTCTCAAGTTATTTGGGGGGTGGGGTTAGGGCTGTAAAATGCTCTAGTTTTTTTTCCAGATTTTCAAGCACATGATGCTCAAAAGTGATGTTTCTATCAAGGGGTATGGCGAGAAAGCAGGAATGGGGTACTGAAGTTGCATGTTCAGCCATGAACTCATTGAATGGCGGTGCAGGCTCGATGGGCCGAATGGCCTACTCCTGCACCTATTTTCTATGTTTCTCTATGTCTGGCATGCAAACAGTGTGGCCTGCCCAGCAAAGCTGATCAAGTGTGATCAAGTATGGTCAGTGCTTCAATTCAGGGTCCTATATAATTTAAAGGGAAGCTGGATAAGTCCATGAGGGAGAAAGGAATAGAAGGATATGGTGACGGGATGAGATGAAGAAGGGTGGGAGGAGGCTCGTGTGGATCATAAACACTGGCACGGCCCAGTTTCTGTGCTGTACATTGTGTGTGACTTGAGCACTGAAGGCACAGAAAGAGGAGCTCCTCAGTTACCTGCAGAGTCAGACGTTTATACCTCATACATGGGCTACAGGCCAAGAACATAGAAAGTGCACAAGATCACGTCACCACACTGCACTTCCGGCCTGAAGCCACATGATCAGTGGCAAGCAACACCCCTGCCACTCTGCTTTGGGATATTGTCGGTGATGGTCGCACTCTAGTGGTTAATCCGAGAATGGCATGAAGACGTTACAGACCTTGGAAACAAGCAAATTATAAACCGGTTAAGGACAATGGGATTTTGATGGAAAAAAAGTGAGTATTCTCACAGGAATATTGTACTGTGTCTTATGCATCTCACTCCAGGGTCTAAAGCTCAAAATCCAGGCCGATAATTCGGTGCGGAACCGAGGGAGTGCTGCGTTGTCAGTGGTGCCGTCTTTCGGATGAGACGTTAAACCGAGACCCCATCTGCTCTCTCAGGTAAAAGATCCCATGCCAGTATTTTGAAGAGAAAGGGGAGTTCTCTCTGGTGTCCTGGCAAATATTTATCCCTCGACCAACATCACTGGTCATCATCACATTGCTGTTTATGGGAGCTTGTTGTGTGTGCAAATTGGCTGCCACGTTTCCTACATTGCAACAGTGTCTACACTCTAACAGTCCTTCATTGGCTGTATAGCTCTGAGGTCGTGAAAGATGCTTTAGAAATGCAAGTTCTCTCTTTTAGACAAGAGTATTAGAGCCTTACGATAGGCAGCTGGCTAGTTAGTTAATGGGCTGGCGGTTTAGCAGGGTTGCTACGTACAAGGCGAGTGAATTTCCGTAGGGGTTCCTCTGCTTGGCAGTTCATAACTTGGGTGAAAGAGCGGTGGAAAGTTGTAAACCGGGTGTTAATGTGGGAGAACCTCACAGAGATTCATGCCCCTATCCCCGCCCTTGACCCTACTTCATTTGTCCGTCATATACTGGTGCCTGTGCTGATCAGATGGAGGAATCATTAAAATACAGCAGCGGTACTGTAGAATATAGCAGCATAAATTGGGCCAGTTACTAGTTTTCCATCCACCTCTAATTGGCCTGTACTTGGGTAACTGCTGGAAATTAAACATCCCATAATCGTTACATTCCATAATCTGTGTAATAAACAGTTGAGTTCCTTTGTTGATTGACATGTAACAGAGGGATTGTTGAACAGAGAAACACACTGTGATTACTACTTTCCTGTGTAACTCACGGCTAAAGAGGTTAGTTTTATTATGGGGGCAAGGGGAGCGCAGTGAATTATCTTCCCTCCTTCCCTGAAAGCACCGACGCTTGCAGTGTGCAGCTGCATGGTCACTAGGAATGAAAGACTTGCATTTATATAGCGCTTTTCAGGACCTAACAATGTCCCAAAGCGTTTCACAGCACTTTTTGCTGTTGTATTACAGGAAATGCAGCAGCCAATTTTCTCACAGCAAAATTCCACAAACAGCAAATGACTGAATCCTAAGAACTTACGATCACAGGAACAGGAGTAGGCCATTCAGACCCTCGACTCCGACCCTGCCTCAGCTTATCAGCTGCTGAAACCCTCATCCGTGCCTTTGTTATCTCTGGACTTGACTATACCAACGCACTCCTGGCTAGCCTTCCACATTCTACCCTACGTAAACCTGAGGTCATCCAAAACTCAGCTGCTTGTGTCCTAACTCTCACCAAGTCCTGCTCACCCATCACCCCGTGTTTTCAAAATTCTCATCCTAGTTTACAAATCCCTCCATGGCCTCACCCCTCCCTATCTCTGTAATCTCCTCCAACCTCACACCCCTCCGAGAAATAGATACAATGACCAGCTACAGTAGCAACCTCTCCAGCCCAAAATTGCTCCTGTCTTTCTGTAAATGTATCAATATTAAAGACTTGCATTTATATAGCGCCGGACGTCTTAATGCACTTTACAGCCAATGAAGCACTTTTGGAGCGTAGTCACTGTTGTAATGTGGGAAACGCAGCAGCCAATTTGTGCACAGCAAGCTCCCACAAACAGCACTGTGATAATGAGCAGATAAATTGTTATTAATATGGTCATTGTTTCTGGAAACGTTTTGCCTCATTCTTTCTAACCTCCAAATAAGCCTTTCGTCCTCTTCCGGCATCCTCGACTATGGCTCAGTGGGTAGCACCGTCGCCGGCATAGCAGAAGGTTGTGGGTTCAAGTCCCACTACTCCAGGGACTTGAGCACAAAAATTTAGACTGACACTCCCAGTGCAGTGCTGAGGGAGCGCTGCACTGTCGGAGGGGCAGTGCTGAGGGAGTGCCGCACTGTCAGAGATGCCGCTTCTCGGATGAGACGTTAAACTGAGGACCCAGTCTGCTCTCTCAGGTGGACGTAAAAGATCCCACGGCACGGTTTGAAGAAGAGCAGCAGAGTTATGCAAAGCACTGACGCAGAATAAAGTCATTGTGGCTGTTGCCAGGATAGCAGGCGTTCACCATCATGATGTGTCACACAACAATTGCACATTAAGTGAGTGGCAGCCTTTGAGGAAATGGAACATCTCAGGATTGGTACGTGGTGCCCGCAAAGCCACGTTGTGTCCTGCATCATGGGGAAGCCCATTATCCAGGTGTGTAAAGCCATCCTCGACTCTAAGGGACTGCCTAAGATGTAAAACCTGTTTACGAGTTACATGGTAAGACCCTTGCTCCATTCCAAATGTGCCTTGAAGATGTAAAGGCCAGGATATGCACTAGGTATTTCATCATCATCATCATAGGCAGTCCCTCGTATCGAGGATGACTTGCTTCCACACCAAAAAGGGATGAGTTCATAGGCGTTTCAATGAAGGACCTAATATTCCAGGTTCCGAACCACATGTTGAAGGGTGGAAGATGCCTGTGCGTGGATTATTTTAATGTGTGGTGACCGTTGCACACCAGCCACCACACGGGCTTGACAGAGCTAAGTCTTGATCCAGTGGCAAGGATTAACCAAGACGACTGGAGACCAGCTCTGCTGCATGGACCAAGTGTGCACACAATCGCAGTGTGGGCTGGCCCCTTACTTAAACAGTGTCTACATGTATGTTGGGTCCTTAATTAGCATGAAACGTGCACAAGATCTCCAGCACACAAACTGTCTGGAAAATCGCTGGCAGAAAGAAACACTTTGAAACATTCCTGAAGGCCTCCTTGTCCAATAATTCTCCAACGTTCGTGCTGGATCTGGTGCATTTGATTGTAAAATAAACCTTTTGATACCTAGCTTTCATTTTTTTTAAACTTCTGCTCATGCCACACTCAAAACACAAGGACAGGCAGCGCCCCCTATCTGCAATAGTGACAAACAGTACACAGCTCCCATAAATGGAATGGAAAATAAAATGAGATATTTTTACAACTGAGTCAATATTTGTACCATCTGAACTGGGGGAGGGGATGGGATCACTCCCTTTCTTACTGAAGCCTGTAGGGAAACTCTGAATGGAACGAGCCCCACTCCCTATGGTAAAAGAGGCAGTGAGAAAAATAACAAAAATGACAACTTGCATTTATATAGTGTCTTTAACATAATAAAATGTCCCAAGGCGCTTCACAGGAAATACTAAATTTGACACCAACAAAAAATGATAGCAGCAGATATAAAACTTGTGGTATAGAGAAGGATAGAGATAGAGAGAGAGATATATATATATATATTATATATATATAATATATACACACATACATATAATATATAGATATGTATGTATGTATGTATGTATGTAGATACATAGATAGATCTATATATATATATTATATATCTATATCTATATCTCTCTCTCTATATATATATATATATAAAACACATGGTGGATGGGATAGGGTGTTAAAGTTGTAAGATAGCATCGATGGTCTGTAATGTTTTTGGAGCCTCCAAAGCCTTTAACTCAACACAAACCAATTAGTATTTGATTTGACCATGTTACAGTTCCCATTTGGACAATGCACTGGAAAGACCTTATAATTCAGCAATAATAGACATGGTTGTCAGATCTTGCCAAATGGAGGAAAGGCGGGAAGGCTGATCAATCTGTCCATTTTAAGCCTAACATCAATTTGTATATGTACTGTCCCATGAGAGAAGAGACATAAATTCCATCATTGGTATTTAATAACAACTTGCACATAATTATAGTTCAGTTCCATACTTTTGAAAATAGGACACCACCAGAGCGTGCATTTATATAACGCCTTTCATAACCAATGCAGTATTATTTTTTGAAATGCAGTCACTGTTGTAATGTAGGGAAACATGGCAGCCAATTTACGAACAACAAGATCCCACAAACAGCAATGTGATAATGACCAGATCATTTGTTTTAGTGATGTTAGTTGAGTGATAAATGTTGGCCCCCGGACAGCGGGGAGACCTTAATTGCTTTTCTTCAAATTTGTGCAATGGGATCTTTTACATCCACCCGAGAGAGCAGATGGAGCCTCAGTTTAACGGTTCATCCGATAGACGTCACCTCTGACAGTGCAGCACTCCCTCAGCACTGCACTGGAGTGTCAGCCTGGATTTGTGTGCTCAAGTCTCTGGAGTGGGACTTGAACCCACAACCTTCTGACCCAGAGGCGAGGGTGCTACACATGGAGCCACAGCTGACACTTCAAGCTGATGGCCTTGAACAACACTTCCAGAGCAACACTGCTCCAGGGTCACAGCGGCCTGAAAAGCACCCCTCCCCCTGCCATGGTGTCAGCCATGGTCACTCTGGCCTCTGGGTCAGAAGGTCATGAGCGCTTTTAGTGCTTGATGGGACCCATGCAGCCGAGGCCCAAGCGTCAAAACCTCCCGGGCCTCACGCTGCCAAGGTCAAGATGTTTTCTCCAGCCGCCTCAGCCCGCATCCACCTGGAATTAAAATTGGGGCCATTACGCCGTCATTTATCTCATTGCTGTTCATGGGAGCTTGCTGTGCACAAATAGTCTGCCATGTGTTTCTACATGACAACAGTGACTATGCTTCAAAAAGAAATGTCGTTGGCTGTAACCTCCTCCACCTTCCCCGCACCCCCCCCCCACCCCCACCTCCCCGAGATGTTTGCGCTCTTCTAATTCTGCCCTCTTGAGTATCCCTGATTATAATCGCTCCACCATTGGTGGCCATGCCTTCTGTTGCCTGGGCCTTAAACTTTGGAACTCCCTCCCTAAACCTCCCCGCCTCTCTTTCCTCCTTCAAGACGGTCCTTAAAACCTACCTCTTTGACCAAGCTTTTAGTCACCTGCGCTAATTTCTACTTATGTGGCTCGGTGTCAAATTTTTAATCTCATAATATCCTGTGAAGCGTCTTGGGACGTTTCATTACACTAAGGGCGCTATATGAATACAAATTGTTGTTGTTGTAAAGCACATTGGGACATCCCGAGGTCATGAAAGAAGCTATAAAGAAAATGCAAGTTATTTCTTTCCAAGAAGCAGTAGAACGATATAAGCTGGGGTCGGAAGAAAATTAAAAATGGGTGATATCTGGGCCCAAGCTCCGACCCATGTAAACATTGATTTTCACATTAATGTAGAATCTACCTTTTCCATTATTTCTCTTCCCAAGTTAGTTCGTCCAACCAAGCTGGGTAAGTGCAGAATAACCCAGTTGTTTGTGGTCTCTGCAGAACCTTCCAACGTCATCTCTTCGAACCAGATCCAGGGAGCGAGCCAAATGGTGCAGAAAGGGAAAACTTCTCAAGCCATACCAGGGTAAATAGGTTTTATTCCATTTAATTGATCGATCATATACAAGGCAAAAATAATAAACACTGGTACATCAATTACTTAAGGTACTTGCATCGTTTTTGGTTATGGTCTAGTCTTCTTGCCCTTTATAATGCCAGTCTAGCAAGGATTGCCAATGTTGATAACGTTAGCATTGCTAATGGTGATTATGTTGGGGTTTTGAATGGTCTTCCCATCATGTCTTCTAATGGTGGGCCTTCTGGGCTTTTGAATGATTGGCTTGTTGGGCTTTTCAATGGTGATATTATTCGCCTCTTCAACGCCAATCCTGTTGGGATTTTGAAAGGAGACTCTGGTGGGATTTTGATGGGAGATTCTGGTGGGATTTTGATGGGAGATTCTGGTGGGATTTTGATGGGAGATTCTGGTGGGATTTTGAACAGTAATTCTGCTGGGATTTTGAGCGGTGATTCTGTTGGGGGTTTGATGGGCCACCCAGTTGGGATTTCGACTTGCGCTCCTGTTGGGTTTTGCAATGGCGGCCTTGCTGGGATTTTGAACGGTGGCAGTGTGAGGGTTTTTAATACTAACGTGATTTGGGTTTTTGCTGCCCACTCTGTTTGGGCTTCTCATTGTCGTTGCCAAAGAATTTCTAACGGCGACTGTGTTAGGATTTTTACTGGTGGTTGTCAAAGTGTTTCTATTGATCGTCACCAATGGACTTCGAGTGGTCTCCCTCAAAGGATTTCGAATGGTGGTTCTCCTTAGCATCCGAGTGGGAGTCATCAAAGGGCTTCTAGTGGTAGCAGTCCTCAGGCTCTTACTGATAGTTGCTGAAGGTCTTCTAGTCACACAAAGGTGACCAGTGGTAGATCTCCCGGGGCTCTTAGCAACAGTTAGCCAAGTCCCTCTGGCGGGAATCACCAATGAGTTTCTAACAGTAGTTGTCCTTGGCATCGTAATGGTGTTTCTGGTGACAACTGTCCCAGGGTTCTTGGTGACAATTGCTGAGGGGTTGGCAGTGATCCTTGACCCGGGGTTTTTAGTTACTCTTCTCCAAAGCTTTTTAGCAGCAGTGGTCAAATATTGCCGGATATCGCTCCTGTGAAGCACATTGGGACTTTTTCCTACATTAAAGGTGCTATATAAATGCAAGTCATTGTTGTTTGTAGTGGTGATCGTGAAAGGGTATTTAGTCGTGGGGCTTTTAGTGACAATCACCCATTGGTCTACAGGCACGGTGGCCCTAGGATTTCTATTGGTCACCACCTTAGGGCTCTTGGCAATAGTTCCAGTGGTTGTAAAATGTTTATCTACACGCAGCAATTTCTTCGCATCGGCGATTAAAGGGATCTTGCCCCTTCGGTGGTTCATTGTCCCTTCCGGGATTTTATAGAAGGGTTCTAGATCTCCTGGGTCAGCGCCAATTCCAATCATTTGACTCAGGTAGGAGCTGGCATCCGTATCAGCTGGAAGAGAGGCAACAGAAAGGTTTGTTAATCTCAACAGCTAAAATAAGGATACCTCACCAGAAAAGAATTTCTCAATTAAGAAAAACTGTAGAGATACCTTGGTTAGACTACACTCGGGGTACTGCGCACAGTTCCATTTGTATTATAACAAGGAGGCATTGGAAAAGGTGCAAATAAGATTCACAAGGATGATACCAGAAGTGAGAGGATGTACTTATCGGGAAAGGCTGAGCAGACTGGGTCTCTTTTCTCCAGAAAGGAGAAGGCTGAGGAGTGACCTGATAGAGACCTTTAAGATTATAGGGTTTGATAGGATAGGCGTAGAGAAGATATTTCCACTTGTGGGGGAGTCCAAAACTAGAGTTCATAAATATAAGATAGTCACTGATAAATCCAATAAGGAATTCAGGAGAAACTTATTTAATCAAAGAATGGCTAGAATGTGGAACTCACTACCTCAAGGAGTAATTGAGACAAATAGCAGAGATGCATTTAAGGGGAAACTAGATAAGCATGAGGGAGAAAGGAATAGAAGAATATGCTAAAGGGGCAAGATGAAGAAGGGTGGGAGGAGGTTAGTGTGGAGCATAAACACCGGCATGGACCAGTTGGGCCAAATGGCCTGTTTCTGTGCTGTAGACCCGATCTAACATAACGTATTTAAGAAGATATTTCATTAATAAAGGTGGGTTACTGGAACTGGTATCTGCAGTACATTATATTAACACCCTCAAAGCCTCCTTGATAAAGTGCAATATCTCCACCAGCACCTGGGAGTCCCTGGCCAAAGACCGCCCTAAGTCAAGGAAGAGCATCAGGGTAGGCGCTGAGCACCTCAAGTCCCATCGCCGAGAGCATGCAGAAATTAAGTGCAGGCAGCGGCAGGAGCGTGTGGCAAACCAGACTCCCCACTCACCCTTTCCTTCAAACACTGTCTGTCCCACCTGTGACAGAGATTGTAATTCCCGTATTGGACTGTACAGTCACCTGCGAACTCACTTTTAGAGTGGAAGCAAGTCTTCCTCGATTCCGAGGGACTGCCTATGATGATGATGACGTGTGGATTGTGTTACACAATTTAAGGAACATCATTTTGCCAACCTTTCCCTTCTTGTTTCAGGTTGTTTCGCTCTGTGGTTCTGTAGTGGGGAGCTATTCCCCCTTATGCTCTCCATTGAAAGGCGAGAGAGTGTGGTGTGGTATTTATGTAATGAGTCTCACGTTATGGGAAGGGGGTCCCAGACTGCTTGGTATTCCTCCAATCATGGGTGGATCTCATGCCGCACTCAGTCGGTTTGGATGAACTCCCTGCGGTGTTTCATCCACGGGTTTAGTGTGCAGATAAATGGGAAAAATATTAAACAGAATAGAGAAGCAGAGGGAACTAGGGGTTCAGATAACAAAGTCATGTAAGGTAAAGGGGCTGGGAAGAAATTAGTATAAAATGGGCACTGGTAGGGTCTAATTTGCAGAGTGTGGGCAAAATAAATAATTGCGGTGAAAGGGTAACTCTCTTAGAATTTGTGGTAAATGCACATTTTCCCCCGAGTGATCCAGCTGATCCAGTTGTCTTGAAAACAAATTGTTTAATAAGTCTTTAGCCTTACATCTTTCAAGCTGGGTTGGGGAGGCATAGGAAAGAGGTTAGGAATTCCCCAATCAGCAGCTGATTCAACAACAACTTATATCCCACCTTTAAAGAAACAAAGACTTGGATTTATATAGCGCCTTTCACGACCACCGGACGTCTCAAAGCGCTTTACAGCCAATGAAGAATTTTTGGAGTGTGGTCACTGTTGTAATGTAGGACAACGTCCCACTGCACTTCACAGAAGCGATTATCAAACAAAATTTGACAGCAAAACACATAAGATATTAGGACAGGAGCTTGGTCAAAGAGGTAGGTTTTAAGGAATGTCTTAAAGGCAGAAAGAGAGGCAGAGAGGTTTAGGCCGGGAGTTCCAGAGCTTGGGGCCTTGGCAACAGCCACCAATGGTGGAGTGATGAAATTCAGAGATGTACAAGAGGGCAGAATTGGAGGAGCGCAGAAATCTCGGAGGGTTTTGGGGCTGGAGGAGATTACAGAGATAGGGAGGGGCAAGGCCATGGAAGGATTTGAAAACAAGGATGAGAATTTTAAAATAGAGGCGTTGCCGGACCGCAAACCAATGAATGTCAGTGAGCACAGGGGGCGATGGGTGAGCGAGTTAGGATACGGACAACAGAGCTTTGGATGACGTGTGAGCCATTATTACAAATGAACTCAGGCTGCAACTGTAGAGTCCGTCAGCGGTTGGGGAGGTAATACGGTAAGGAGGGTGGTTGAGGAGGGAGGGAGATTTACTCTATCAAATGTCTTTGCAGAGGAGTTTCGTTAAAACTGTCTCCTACCAAGTTTGTAGAAACTGTTGCCCATCTTAAACCAATGTCCGTGTTGGCTCGCTGCACCACACTGCAATTCCAGCACTATTTAAAACTGGAGGGAAATAAAACATTAATACAGCCAGAATAAATATTGTAAAGCTGACTCAGTTATGTTGTTTGTGAATGTAGAAAATTATTCAGTGAAGATTTGATTTTGTTTGGGGGATAGGGGGGTGGTGGGGGAGAGAAAATCTAAAGGTTTCTTTCAATGATACAAGGGTAAATTGTCATTTACCTTTGTAAGTTGGACATTTATGTCAGGCTCCACTGGTGATAGAATGAAACCAGCAGCTTTGAAACAGTCGGTAAATGGCTCAAAGGTGGCTCTCTCTTGGCTGCTCCAGGGAAGCACTTAGAGCCCTGGCTAAGAACAGCAACTCAACTTTGTGAGGCCTTGTTACGATCAACCCACCAGGGTGCAGCACTCAAGTGGGCTGGATCCACTCAGTTCCCCCCGAGGGAGATAGGAATGTTAGGGACAAGTCGGCCATTCAGCCCCTTGGGCCTGCTCCACCCTTCAATTAGATCATCTTCATTCACCCGCCTTTGCTCCATATCCCTTGGTACCCTTGCCTAACAGAATGCTATTGATCTCCGTGTTGAATGCTCCAATTGTTCCCCCAGTATCCACAGTCTTTTTGGGAAGTTTTAGATTTCCACTGCCCTTTGTACAAAAAAATAGTTTTTTTTTTAAAAACTTCAATACAGGTTGAACCTCCCTTATCTGGAACCCTTGGGACCTGGCCTGCTCCGGGTAAGGGATTTTTCTGGACAAGGGGTGGTCACGTTAAATTGGATGGCACAGGTACTGAGCAAGGGGATATCGGGGCTGGTTGGCTTGGGGCTGGGAGTGTGGCAAAGTGATCATGGGGGGGTGGGGGGGGGGTGGGAGGCAGTGCATCGCAGGATCGGGCCAGCGATTGCGGGAGTCAGCAGCGAGGAAGGACTTCAATTTGTTCATGTCGGAGTTCTGCGCATGCGCCACCCAGTGGCCGGGAATGGTTCTGGATAAGGGAGTTCTGGATAAGGGAGGTTAAACCTGTACTACACAGCATGCACTATAAACACAACCGTGTACGTCCCTGATGGCTCAGTGAGTAGATGCAACACTGCACAGACCGGGTTCAATCCCCAGTCTGTGAAGAATTCGTCAAACTTACTTGCTGCAGCTGTTGAGGCATGGCCATTGCCTTCTCCCTGGAAGAGAGTGGGAACAGCATTAGATTCCCCGTGGAATAGTGAGTGGGAAAAAAAGACTTGCATTTATATAGCACTTAGAACGTCCCAAACTGCTCTACAGTCAATGAAGTGCAGTCACTGTTGTAATGTAGAAACACAGCAGCCAATTTGCGCACAGCAAACTCCCACAAACAGCATTGTGATAATGACCAGATAATCTGTTTTTTTGCTATGTTGATTGAGGGATAAATATTGGCCCCAGGACACCGGGCATAATTCCCCTGCTCTTCTTCAAAATAATGCCACGGGATCTTTAGCATCCACCTGAGAGAGCAGACGGGGCCTCGGTTTAACGTCTCACCTGAAAGACGGCACCTTCGACAGTGCAGCACTCCCTCATCACTGCACTGGGAGTGTCAGCCTAGATTTTTGTGCTCAAGTCGCTTCTCGCTCGAGGAGCAAGTGGGAACGGACATTGTATTCCCCTGGATTAGTGAGTGGAAACATTAGCCTGGGTTTCTGTTCCTAGCGGAAAGTGCATGAGCGTGTGCATTTAGGCAAGGAGAGGATCAGACTTGGCTGTGATGTCTCCCGACAGACGGACAGCCTTGTCAACACTCCCCGTCCAGAAGACCCAGGCACAAAGAATGGCATTTGAGCAAAGTATCAAAGGTGTTGTGGAACTGGCCCCCCCCAACGCGAGTTGGCACTTTCAAGGAGGAGGCGGGGAGAAAGCTGGAAAGAAATAACAAAACAAAAAAAAGCACAATGTGGGATGCAGAAGCACAGACAAGAACAATGGAACATTAAACTACCAAGTGACATCCAACACTTAACTCGCAAATCCCATCGTGCATCTTGTATTTAAACAAACGAGAGGGTCACAGCATCACACATACTGCTAACTGGAGAACCTTAAACCAGTTCCCCACATCATAAATGATGTTAGACACTTAAAAATAGTTCAACAAACTGATTCAATAAATAACACTGTACCTGTAAAAGTAACCATGAGGGAATCAGCTTAAGCCTGAGGATGTGGACCTCATTCAGAGCACAGAATTTAAAGAGAATATGGTTCCTCCCCCAAGAAGCTGATTCACTTCCTCAGTGACCAACCAGACCATCAGGAGTAACCCATAAAACACAACTTAGACCGGCAGAGGAATGTACTGTGTGTGGGATGATTGTTAGTTTGTGCAGTACCTCACCAATCACTGCCAGTGTGTACAGGATGTTTCTGAATCAGTAATGGGAACATTCCTTGAAGGAATGTTAGTGAGGCTTAGACTACTACACACCCCTTCCGCATGTGCTGCTGTTTATGATGAATGGGAGGACCACATTTTCAATATAGAAGCCTAGACATTACCGAAACTAGCAGATGAAATTAATCTGTCCACCATTTCAACACAGATGTTAACATGTTTATTTTAAGTATTAGGTGCAATGCTGTTGCTCAGTAGGCAGCACTCTCGCTTCCGAGTCAGAAGGCTGTGGGTTCAAATCCCACTCCAGAAACTTGAGCACAGAAATCTAGGCTGACACTCCCAGTGCAGTGCTGAGGGAGCGCCGCACTGTCGGAGGTGCCGTCTTTCGAATGAGACTCAAGTGGATGTAAAAATCCCATGGCACTATTTTGAAGAAGAGCAGGGGAGTTCTTCCTGGTGTCCTGGCTAATATTTATCTCTCAACTAATATAATTTTTTAAAAAGCAGATTATTTGGTCATTATCACATTGCTGTTTGTGGGAGCTTGCTGTGCGCAAATTGGCTGCTGTGTTTCTTACATTACAATAGAGATTGCACTCCCGCAGATTGGAAGGTAGCTAATGTAACCCCGCTATTTAAAAAAGGAGGGAGAGAGAAAATGGGGAACTACAGTCCAGTTAGCCTGACAGCAATAGCAGGGAAAATGCTAGAATCTATTATTAAGAATGTGGTAACAGGGCACATAGAAAACAATAATAGAATTGGGCAGAGTCAACACGGATTTATGAAAGGGAAATCATGTTTGACAAATCTGTTAGCCTTTTTTGAGGTTGTAACCAGCAGAATAGATAAAGGGGAACCAGTGGATGTGATATATTTGGATTTTCAGAAGGCATTCGATAAGATGCCACACACGAGGTTATTAAACAAAATTGGGCTCATGGGATTGGGGGTAATATACTAGCATGGATTGAGGATTGGTTATCGGACAGAAAACAGAGAGTAGGGATAAACGGGTCATTTTCGGGTTGGAAGTGCCGCAAGGATCGGTGCTTGGGCCCCAGCTATCCACAATCTATATCAATGATTTGGATGAGGGGACAAAATGTAATATATCCAACTTTGATGATGATGCAAAGCTAGGTGGGAAAGTAGGTTGTGAGGAGGATACAAAGAGACGACAAGGGGACTTGGGAAGGCTAAGTGAGTGGGCAAGAACATGGCAAATGGAATATAATGTGGAAAAATGTGAAGTTATCCACTTTGGTAGGAAAAATAGAAAAGCAGAGTATTTAAATGGCGAGAGATTGTGAAATGTTGGTGTTCAGAGGGACCTGGGTATCCTTGTACACAAATCACTGAAAGTTAACATGCATGTACAGCAAGCAATTAAGAAATCAAATGATTTATTACAAAAGGATTTGAGTATAAGAGTAAAGACATTTTACTGAAATTACATAGGGCCCTGGTGAGACCGCACCTGGAGTATTGTGCACAGTTTTGGTCTCCTTACCTAAGGAAGGATATACTTGCCATAGAGGGAGTGCAACGAAGGTTCACCAGACTGATTCCTGTCCTATGAGGAGAGATTGGGTAGACTAGGCCTATACTTTCTATCGTTTAGAAGAATGAGAGGTGATCTGATTGAAACATACAACACTCTTACAGGGCTTGACAGGGTAGATGCAGGGAAGATGTTTCCCCCTGGATGGGGAGTCTAGAACCAGGGGTCACAGTCTCAGAATAAGGGGTCAGCCATTTAGAACTGAAATGAGGAGAAACTTCTTCTCTCAGAGGGTGGTGAATCTTTGGAATTCTCTACCCCAGACGGCTGGGGAGGCTCAGTCTTTGAGTATATTCAAGACAGAGATCGATAGATTTTTGGATATTTAGGGAATCAAGGGATATGGGGATAATGCAGGAAAGTGGAGTTGAGGTAGAAAATCAGCCGTAATCTCATTGAATTGAATGGGGCCGAATAGAAACATAGAAAGTAGGTGCAGGAGTAGGCCTTTCGGCCCTTCGAGCCTGCACCGCCATTCAATGAGTTCATGGCTGAATATGCAACTTCAGTACCCCATTCCTGCTTTCTCGCCATACCCCTTGATAGAAACATCACTTTTGAGTATCATGTGCTTGAAAATCTGGAAAAAAAACTAGAGCATTTTACAGCCCTAACCCCACCCCCCCAAATAACTTGAGACTCCCAAAGCAAGCGCTCTACTCTGAACTTCCTCACGGCAAACCAGCCAAAGGATTCCGAGGGACTTCCGATGATCATGATAGGGCCCTGGTGAGACCACACCTGGAGTACTGTGCACAGTTTTGGTCTCCTTACTGAAGGAAGGATATACTTGCCTTAGTGGGAGTGCAACACAGTTTTACCAGACTGATTCCTGGGATGGGGGAATTGTCCTACGGGGAGAGATTGAGGAGACTATATTCTCTAGAGTTTAGAAGAATGAGAGGTGATTTTATTGAAACATAGAATTCTTATATGGCTTGACAGTGTAGATGCTGGGAATTTTTCCCCCTGGCTGGGGAGTCTAAAACCAGGGATCACAGCTTCAGAATAAGGGGTCGGCCAATTAGGACTGAGATGAAGAGAAATTTATTTAGTGAAAGGGTTGTGAAATCTTTGGAATTCTCTACCCCAGAGGGCTGTGGATGCTCAGTCATTGAGTATATTTAAGACAGAGATCGATAAATACCCCTTGATCCCCCTAGTAGTAAGGACTACATCTAACTCCTTTTTGAATATATTTAGTGAATTGGCTTCAACAACTTTCTGTGGTAGAGAATTCCACAGGTTCACCACTCTCTGGGTGAAGAAGTTTCTCCTCATCTCGGTCCTAAATGGCTTACCCCTTATCCTTAGACTTGTGACCCCTGGTTCTGGACTTCCCCAACATTGGGAACATTCTTCCTGCATCTAACCTGTCTGAACCCATCAGAATTTTAAACGTTTCTATGAGGTCCCCTCTCATTCTTCTGAACTTCAGTAAATACAAGCCCAGTTGATCCAGTCTTTCTTGATATGTCAGTCCCGCCATCCCGGGAATCAGTCTGGTGAACCTTCGCTGCACTCCCTCAATATAGCAAGAATGTCCTTCCTCAAATTAGGAGACCAAAACTGTACACAATACTCCAGGTGTGGCCTCACCAAGACCCTGTACAACTGTAGTAACACCTCCCTGCCCCTGTACTCAAATCCCCTCGCTATGAAGGCCAACATGCCTTTTGTTTTCTTAACCGCCTGCTGTACCTGCATGCTAACCTTCAATGACTGATGTACCATGACACCCAGGTCTCGTTGCACCTCCCCTTTTCCTAATCGGTCACCATTCAGATAATAGTCTGTCTCTCTGTTTTTACCACCAAAGTGGATAACCTCACATTTATCCACATTATACTTCAACTGCCATGCATTTGCTCACTCACCTAACCTATCCAAGTCACTCTGCAGCCTCACAGCATCCTCCTCGCAGCTCACACTGCCACCCAACTTCGTGTCATCCGCAAATTTAGAAATACTACATTTAATCTCCTCATCTAAATCATTAATTGCGGTACCCCACTAGTCACTGCCTGCCATTCTGAAAAGTACCCATTTACTTCTACCCTTTGCTTCCTGTCTGCCAACCAGTTCTCAATCCACGTCAGCACATTACCCCCAATCCCATGTGCTTTAACTTTGCACATTAATCTCTTGTGTGGGACCTTGTCGAAAGCCTTCTGAAAGTCCAAATACACCACATCAACTGGTTCTCCCTTGTCCACTCTACTGGAAACATACTCAAAAAATTCCAGAAGATTTGTCAAGCATGATTTCCCTTTCACAAATCCATGCTGACTTGGACCTATCATGTCACCTCTTTCCAAATGCGCTATGACATCCTTAATAATTGATTCCATCATTTTACCCACTACCGATGTCAGGCTGACCGGTCTATAATTCCCTGTTATCTCTCTCCCTCCTTTTTTAAAAAGTGGGGTTACATTGGCTACCCTCCACTCCACAGGAACTGATCCAGTGTCAATGGAATGTTGGAAAATGACTGCCAATGCATCCGCTATTTCCAAGGCCACCTCCTTAAGTACTCTGGGATGCAGACCATCAAGCCCTGGGGATTTATCGGCCTTCAATCCCATCAATTTCTCTGGAATACTCCTGCTCCGAATTTTTATGTTCTTATGTTCAAAAGTACTTCATTGAGGTTGGAAAGTTGCTTTATTAATGCAAGTTAAAATCTTTCCTTTGACAGTTGAGTCATACTTGTTTCCCTCCCATCCCACCCCCGTTCAGTATTTTTGGCTCTTGCACATTTTAAAAATATTAAAGCTTGTTTTGACACTGTGACCATGAAAGAAGATAAAACATCTCATTGGGAATTTGAACAAAACCCTCAAATTCAAAACTTGGAAGAAAGACAAGAGCTTGCTTTTCACCCACTTGATCTCACCATCCCCCTTCTCCATCCACCCTACTGGTAGGACCTCAGTGACCTCCACCCAGGCAGCCAACATCATCACTGCACTCATCCTTGTTTGTGGCAGAAGAGTGGAGAGAGATCATAGCGGAGGTGCGGCAAATGAGGGTGCGGGGCCCAGAGGAGCCGAGGGCCCAGGGGCAGCACGGGCCAGCCCACACTGTGACATGTGTGCGCACTAGGTCCGTGCAGCAGAGTTGGTCTCCAGTCGTTTTGGTTCTGGATAAAGGCCTAGCTCCGTCAGGCCCGTGTGGTGGCTGGTGTGCAATGGTCACCACACGTTAAAAAAAATCCACACATAGGCATCTTCCACCCCTGGAGTTCAGGACTGGAATATCGGGTCCTCCATTGAAACATCTGTGAACTCATCCCTTTTTGATGTGGAAGCAAGTCATCCTCGTTTGAGGGACTGCCTATGATGACTCATCCTTTAAACAAAATTCTTCAAGAAAATGTTCTACCCAAAGAAAACCCAATGCTCAAGTTAGTGATCATTCTTTACAACTCCTTTCATTGTTCTAGAGTTCTGATGACCAGACCCCCCCTCCCTCCCCCGCCCCCCCCATTAAAGTTCTCATTACAGGACTCCATGTCCTCAGTGGTAATACACTTACTGAAGGTTATCTGAAATTGAAGCCAGCTTTAATTGCAGGAGATTCCAATTCTGTGACCAGTCAGCACAAAATGACCCTCTCGAGCTGCTGGACACGTTGGCCAGAACATACCATTGTGTTTGTCTCACAAATTAAAAAGTAAATAGGTCACCAAATACAGGATAGATCTAGTCGTACAATGTTGTCTTTGTGGTTCCTTCAATTTTCTACAATTGGAGGGAAGGCCATCCAAACCTCTGGCTTGCTCCTTTGCTGCTCATTCTGGGGATTGAGTTGCTTTTGGGACAAATAGAAAGACCAATGTGCAATGTATACTAACGAGATAATCATAGAATCAGAAGGCTAGAATTTCCCAACAATGCTAGCGCCCGAGTGTCGCCCAAAATACCGCTAAGATTCCCAAAATTATCGCTGGTGAAAAATTCCAACCACCCCCCAAGTAAAAATCAGAAATCCACCCGGCGACACAAACGGGCGTTGCACTCCGATTCTCGGCGAAAAAAATTGAATCTTGGGTCAACTGGGCGGTTCTTATGGGCGATAATTAATACATTTACTAAAAATTTACACCGAGGCTGTGGGTTGGGCCTAGGAGGAGAAAAACACAAAAATCATAAAAACTTTCTCAGGATCCTTTTCACTTAAATCACTACAAGAGAATTTAAAAATAATTAGTAAAAAACCAATCACTTACCCTTTTTCTTGCAGGGCTACTCACCTGCCGCCCAGCTCCGCTGATTCTCGTGGGTGTTTTTTTTTCAACTTACCTACGGGTTACCGCTGAGCCAAATATCGCGCCAGGGCGATCTGAGGACGGTGTACGCTCCTCAGCGGTACCTCGAAACCGCCGGTGGAACTCAGCTGGGTAATTTCCCGCCGACCCGGTTCTCACCCAAAACGGCCAACACCGCCGAGAAACCGGGCGGTGAGCCACTGGAAATTCTAGCCCTATAGAAATTTACAGCACAGAAGGAGGCCATTTCGACCCATTGTGTCTTCGCTGGCCGACAAAGAGCCACCCAGCCTAATCCCACCTTCCAGTACTAGGTCCATAGCCCTGTAGGTTACGGCACTTCAAGTGCACATCCAGGTATGTTTTAAATGTGGTGAGGGTTTCTGCCTCTACCACCCTTTCAGGCAGTGAGTTCCAAACCCCCATCACCCTCCGGGTGAAAATATTTCTCCTCAACTCCCCTCTAAACCCCCTACCAATGACTTTAAATCGATGCCCCCTGGTTGTTGACCCCTCTGCCAAGGGAAATAGGTCCTTCCTATCCACTCTATCCAGGCCCCTCATAATTTTATAGACCTCAATAAGGTCCCCCCTCAGCCTCCTCTATTGCAAAGAAAACAACCACAGCCTATCCAATCTTTTCTCTTAGCTAAAATTTTCCAGTCCAGGCAACATCCTCGTAAATCTCCTCTGTAACCTCTCAAAGTCAATCACTTCTTTCCTGTAATGTGGTGACCAGAATTGCATGTACTACTCTAGCTGTGGCCTAACTAGTGTTTTATACAATTCAAGCATAACCTCCCTTCTCTTGTATTCTATAATGATTTAAAAAAAAAACTTACAGAAGATAAGGAAACACATCTTCATGCAAACTGTTAGTAATAGCCAGAGTAGTGTTGGTATCTATAGTTAAGACCACGTGTTTCCACATCCGTAACATCGCTCATCTCCGTCCCTGCCTCAGCTCATCTGCTGCTGAAACCCTCATCCATGCCTTTGTTACCTCGAGATTTGATTATTCCAACACTCTCCTGACTGGCCTCCCACATTCTACCTACGTTAACTAGAGGTGATCCATAACTCGGCTACCCGTGTCCTAACTCGCAGCCAGTCCCGCTCACCCATCACCCCCTGTGCTCACTGACCTACATTGGTTCCTGGTTAAGCAACACCTCGATTTCAAAATTCTCATCCTTGTTTTTAAATCCATCCATGGCCTCGCCCCTTCCTATCTCTAATCTCCTCCAGCCCCACAACCCCCGGGATATCTGCGTTCCTCCAATTCTGCCCTCTTGAGCATCCCTGATTATAATCACTCAACCATTGGTGACCATGCCTTCTGTGGCCTAGGCCTTAAGTTCTGGAACACCCTCCTTAAACCTCTCCACCTCTCTTTCCTCCTTTAAAGATGCTCCTTAAAACCTACGTGTTTGACCAAGCTTTTGGTCACATGCCCTTATTTCTCCTTCTATAGCTTGGTGTCAATTTATTTGTCTTATCATACCCCTGTGAAGCGCCTTGGGATGTTTTACTACGTTAAAAGCACTATATAAATGCAAGTTGTTGTTGGTCTGGTAGTGTAATGAAGACTGAAACTTGAGAATCATGCAAGAGGCAATTAGATGCTTTGATAGAATCCTATGAAGTAGATGGGCCAAATGGCTTCCCTCATCGGTAATTATCATAGAATCATACAACATAGTCAGAGGCCACAGAAGAAGCCCAATGTGCCTGTGTGGGACTTTGAAGGAGCTATCCAATTAGTCCCACTCCCCTTTGTGACTTGGCTTCCTTTCCCCCAGGGGAAGTCCAATTGCATTTGATAATTTGGCGGCGGGGGGAGGGGGGCAGGGGGCAAAGGGAGGAGAGATAATTACTTAAAGGTCTTAGGACTGGAAATTCATGAAAAACCGCTACCACCGGTTTTCCGCCAAAAAAACGCTGAGTCTGTTATGATTTCAAGATGGAAAATCTATGAAAAAAATGGGGGAAAAATCCACCCTGCAGGAAAAATCGGCGTTGCGTGAGGATTCGTGGCGGAAACCGCGATCGTCACCAACTTTTCTCCAATACCGATGCGAGTTGGGCCAAGGGACGGGGGTGGGGGGGGCTGGGGGAGGGGAAACACAACAAATATTTTTCCAAAAAAAAATATCGCAAAACATTCACATTTTCTAGTGAATCGTTGCAAAAGAATTTAAAAATCAACTTTAATTTAGTTTTTTTTGCAGGTTTTCATACCCACCGTCGTTCCAAGGTCTGCACCAACAGGTTTTTCCTCTGCCTTTTCTTTTTAATCCTGTCTACGGGTCACCGCTGTGGCCAAACTCAGGACGAAAGCGCTTTTCCCAGTACTGCATGTATGTGGTCCACTCCCCCAGCCAGATTTCAAAACCGCTGGCCGAAGACTTCAATGGATTTCCTTCCGCACTGTTTTCCGCCCAAAACAACGAAAAACCGACGAAAAACGCGGCGGAAGGTTGGTGAATTTCCAGCCCATTGGATTTTATCCATCTCCCAATCAACCTTTCAATCAAATGTACACACTCCCACGTACATGCAACGCATTGTGTGGTGGAGGCTCCCTGGTGCATAATGGCTCGTTAGGAAGATCCCAGGGGCTCCCCAAGATCATCAGATTTGGTGACTTGCTACCACAATACTTCTGTTGCTGTGGAGGAAGTGCATCCGGGAGGGCGCTGAGCACCTTGCGCCTCATCGCCAAGAGCGCAGGCAACGGAAGGAGCGTGCGGCAAACCAGACTCCCCACCCACCCTTTCCCTCAACCACTGTCTGTCCCACCTGTGACAGAGACAGTGGTTCTCGTATTGGACTCATTTTTAGAGTGGAAGCAAGTCTTCCTCGATTATGAGGGACTGCCTATGATGAGTTCTGTTGCTGTATACTCATAAAAACATTTGCTGCAGTAACAGTGTTTTTATTGGGTGACCTTACTGGTCTTTAGGAAGTTAAAACAGGATCCCTGGAAGTGTGTTCACAGTTGCCGGAGGTCCCCCATAAAGAAAGGTTTGAAAGCCATGGGTGTACGGACACAATGACACGTGCTTCACAGGATATTCCTTTCCCTTTTTGGACTCCACAGCTTACTACATCTCAAACGTCTGTGGTTTACGACCCCTGTTGCTTTACCATTTGGGGTTCCTGTTTATTCTGCAGGGTAAGGGTCACTCACTGTGTATTTTTTTTTCAGAATTATATAATGGTTACTGTACATCGTTGGTGCTTATACAGGTCCCCTTCACAGCATGGGAGTGCTCAATTGCAACAATTAATGGAAGTGATGCATTGCCAGAAGTAGGAGGTGGAAAGGGGGAAGAATATATGAAAACCTCCAAAACACCCAACTCACAAAAGTGGTTATGGTCATTTTCTCCATTCCATCATCCATGATTTGAGACGCTTGTATTTGTCAATATACGTTTCTTTTGCATCCTTACAGTTGTCAGATTTGTTTCTTGATGTATTTAAAAATGGGAAATCCATTGGCCAGGTCTTGCTAGCTGGAAGGCCAGCTCAGTGCAGCATGGGTTGGGAGAGGAGTAGGAGTGTGCAATGCCTCTAATCTTGGTCGACCGGACAATAAATGTGTGGGGGCACATTTCCCTCAGGTTTTCTGCAAAGCATTAGGGAGAACAACTGGAGGCAAGTCATCTCCCTGATGCTCTCACATCTCTTGGTGGCACTTTACACAACAATCTTGTTGAGAAAGAAAGACTTGCATTTATACAGTGCCTTTCACGACCGAAGGATGTTCCAAAGCACTTTACAGCCAATGAAGAATTTTTGGAGTGTAGTCACTGTTGTAATGAGGGAAACGCGGCAGCCAATTTGTGCACAGTAAGGTTCCACAAACAGCAATGTGATAATGACCAGATAATCTGTTTTTTTAGTGGTGGTGTTGGGTGAGGGATAAATATTGTCCAGGACACCAGGGATAACTCTCCTGCTCTTCTTTGAAATAGTAGCATGGGATCTTTTTACGTCCACCCGAGAGGACAGACTATGCCTCGGTTTAATGTTTCATCCGGAAGACGGCACCTCCAACAGTGCAGCACTCCCTCAGCACGGCACTGGGAGTGTCAGTCTCAAACTTGTGCCCAAGTCTCTGGAGTGGAATTTGAACCCACAACCTTCTGACTCCAGAGGGGAATGTGCTGCCCAGAGCCACCCACGGCTGACAGGAAGCTGGAAAAATGTCACCTGTCTTTTTGGTTGGGGAGATTTGGTAAAGGGAACATGACAAACATTAAAAACTTGGGACACATTTTAAGAAAAACAATCAATATTGAAAGAGAAAGCATTTTAATATTTACTTACAAGCACAGTCCTCTGCTCAGGGATCTGAAGCAAGTGTTGCTCTTGGCCAATGTTGGAAAACAAGAACAAACACTTTAAAATAAAAGTGCTTTGTAAAAAGCAGGGGGAAAGAATTACAAAAAATTTTTGCAGACAACTGCCCGCACAAGGAAAAAAATTCTAATATTGCTAACACACAGCAAATGGGAAATTGAATTAAATCTGGTGACATGTGGGTTGGCACCAGATAAAATAACCATAAGAGATGCCGGATTGTTGTAAAAACCCAACTGGTTCACCAATCTTTCAGGGAAGTGAATCTGCCATCCATTACCAGATCTGGACCTGCACATGACCCTCCAGTTCCATAACTACACGATTGACTTGTAGTGCCTTCACAGGGAATTAAGCAATTGTGCTGTAAAGACAGTACAGAGGAGATTTACGAGAATGTTGGCAGGACTGGAGAATTTCAGCTATGAGAAAAGATCTGATAGGCTGGGGTTGCTTTCTTTGAAACAGAGGTAGTTGAGGGGGGAGGGACTTAATTGAGGCACATAATATTATGAGGGGCCTAGACAGAGTGGTTAGGAAGGACTTATTTCCTTTAGCAGAGGGGTCAACAACCAAGGGCACAGATTTAAAATAACTGGCAGGAGGTTTAGAGGGGAGTTGAGAACTTTTGCACCCAGTGGGGTCTTTGAACTCACTGCCTGAAAGGGTGTAGTGGCAGAAACACTCATCGCATTTTAAAAATGTATTTGGATATGCACTTGAACTACCGTAACCTACAGGGCTACGGAACAAGAGCTGGAAAGTGGGATTAGGCTGGGTTGCTCTTTTTAGGCCAGCATAGACACGATGGGCCGAATGGCCTCCTTCTGTGCTGTAAATTTCTATGATTCTATGAAATGTAGCCTTGCCAGTGACAACCACAACCCGAAAACAAATAAATGTATTTTTTTTTTAAATGGGGCACGTCAACAAAGACTTGCATTGAAACCTGCATTCAAGCAGAGTCAAGCGCAATAGATCCACAGCTCAGTTCTGCACAAGCAATTTTTGTGGTATTTTTATTGGCTGGACAAGGAAAATGTTTACTAAAGACTTCTGGAAACAGTTTATGGATACTAATTAACTGTTAACTCAGAATGAATCCCACAAAATTACAAGGTTAGAAATGTCACCTTCACTTGGAGCCACCTAGACAGGGTAATCAATCCCTGTAGTTTATACAGGCCCAGAGGTGACATCATTTATCTTAATGATCTGATTTCAAGCACATTCACTGCTTATAAATCTTGTCAATTCTTTCACATATAACCCCTGTAAAAGATGTTACACTACCCAGTTGGTGCCTATTGTTGGTGTGCATGTGTGTATTCATGTGTACGTGGCTGTGCACCCTTCAAAATAAAGCTCATCTTCCTAAAGGTGACAGAGGTTAGCCTCAGGGAACTATTTTAGGCACCCAGTTTGAGCATAAGGAGGCCTTGAGGTGTATAAATTTATGAAGGGCCAAGATAGAGTGAATAAGAATATCATATTTCCCTTAGCAGAAGGGTCAACAACCAGGAGGCATAGATTTAAAGTAATTGGTAGAAGGTTTAGAGGGGATTTAAGGGGACATTTATGTTATGTATGCATGCTTGTATTGTTGTATGATGTATGTAACACTGAATGTACCGTTACACTGTACACACCTTACCTGTACACCAGAGACTGCTGGAGACCTAAGGGTTACCTGTACACTGCAGGTAACCCAGTATAAGAGGAAGCTCACAGCTTGGTGTCTGTCCTCACTCGAAGAGCTGCAAATAAAGGACTACAGTCTACACAGTTTAAGTACCATACCTTGCCGCGTGGAGTCATTATCAAAGGTGCCGACATACATAATAATTGGCGACGAGGTCACGAACTACACGCTCAGCATGTCGAATCTCAGCAACTTTCAGCAATTCACCAATGGGGAAGTTTGGGATGCTTTTGTAGAAAGGTTGGAACATTTCTTCATGGCCAACGACCTGGATGGGGACACACTGGCTACACGACCGAATAAGCGCAGGGCCATCCTGCTTAGCAGTTGTGGGCCCACCATCTATTGTCTCGTCCCTGGAGAAGACAACAACCAAGAGCTATGAGGAACTTGTAACACTAATACAGATGCACCTACAACCAAAAGAAAGCAACCTCACAGCCAGGCACAGATCTACACTTACCGGCGATCCAAATCCCAAGAAATTGCTAAGTATGCTGCACATTTAAGAAGACTAGCTGCACCGTGTGACTTTGGCGACCACCTTAATGAAGCACTAAGGGACATATTTGTCATCGGAATCGGCCACGAGGGCCTCCGACACAAATTGCTCTCTGCGGACATGTTACCCTGTAGAAAGCAATTCAAGTGAGCCAGGCTTACATGGTTTCTGTTATATATGTGGACTTGTATTTACTCTGTACAGCCACCAGAGGGCTCATCCCCTGGCGTCCCAAGGGATCCCATAATCCCTTGGGAGCGCAGGTATTGAAGGAGGCTTCACAGGTTGGAGAGGCACTCTGGAGACCTGCAATAAAAGACTAGGGTCACACTTTACTTTGAGCTCACAGTGTTCAGTCTGACTCTTTCTCCATACACAACAGTTTCAGCTGGCGACTCCAGGCGAATACTGACCCAGGACTCTAAACCGGCAAATGCAGTGCACCGCATGACTACTTCTAAAGACAGAAATGCTGCCCTGAGTCCTGCAACCCTGAGTCAGCCACATGGGGCAAACCGACTGGCCCCGTGCTGGCGCTGTGGAGGAAACCACAGGGCTCACCAGTGCCGCTACAAAGACTACATATGCAAAGGCTGCAAAGAGAAAGGGCACCTCCAGAGAATGTGCAGAAAAAGCTGTACTCACCGCGTCTCTGAGGAGTTGGCTGATCACCGGGGCTCCGACACAGATGAAGATGAAGCTGCTCAAACCCTGGAAGAAAAGTATGGAATTTATACCTGCTCCACTGAAAGTTCTCTGTGGAAGATGGAAGTAGACACCGACGGAGTTCCAGTTTCGATGGAGATCGACACAGGGGCGAGTCAGTCAGTGATGAGCCAAATGACCTTTGAAAAAATTTGGATAAATCCTGCCAACCAACCAAAACTGTCTCCTGTCCAAGCGAAGCTGCTCACCTATACCAATGGTAAAATCCTGGTCGTTGGCAGCGTGGATGTCCAGGTCTCCCAGGGCAGCGTGTTGAACAAACTCCCTCTGTGGATCGTTGCGATGGTCCCACACTGATGGGAAGGAATTGGATGAACCCGGTCCAAGTGGCGACGGCCCACGGGCTCCAGCAATCGGCATCGAACATGGATCCATCGCTGCATCTAGAGATCCCACTGTCCATCTCCACAACAGCGCGGTGAAATCTCCAGGACCGAAAACCCAAACTTCATCTTCCGGGCCGGGGCAGGACTCCAAGGGGCGAAAATCGTCGAGAAAGGTGGACTCCCAACGTCCATGGCCAAACCTGAGGAAGAAATGACCACCACAGCCTACCTGGAGAATCAGAAGATGGTGGCCGCACCACGAGGAGAAGAATGGCCACGACCAGACCACGAGGGGCAGCGTTGGAGGAGCGACACGTGGCACCGACTGGCGAATCGGATTGGAAGGCTCCCTTAAAGAAGATCGGTAACCAAAAAAATTTAAAGGGACGGTTTCAACTGAAAGATGACAGGGACTTTAAAGCTAAAAATGCAGTAAAGGGGTACAAGTATGATAATGTAACCATGAATTGTGATGCTGGTGTAAATAATGTGAAAAATGAAATGAATGCTTGTGTAAGTAAGGTTAAGAACAAGCTTGTTAAGCTTGATGATTATGACAGAGAGCTTGAAATGCCTAATGTAACCATGTCTGCTGAGACCATGATACACAAAAGTGATGTAAATGCTATAATTAACAATGTAAGGCAGTCAGTAATGTAGACTTGACTATATATGATCAGAGCCAAGGTGCCATGTATACAGGTAGGACACTGGGTTCTACAGGGACCATGCAAATGCTAGAGGAATCCCCCCGTGGGAGACCCCCAGGTCCAGCTGGCTACCAGACCATGTAGCCTGGACCTTTGGAACCAATGTGATGCCCCAGGATGGGCCCACACACACCCACTGGGAGCAGACCCACTACAGGGACAGTGGTCAATGGGCAACACAGTCACCACCATTGGCAACCTGCCCCAGACCAACCTTACACCCCCTGGCCACCAGGGCCAACACCAGGAGCGAGAGGCCAATACCCTCCAGCTTTCCTGGCAAACCCTGGGATGACCAGACTCCCATCCCATTTGGAGGACAAGGAGCCCACACAGTCCTGTGACCCTGCCCACCACCACACACTCACCCACACCACCCACTGCTGCACTGACTACACTACTGAGGAATCCCACAGCAGTGACACCCACATGGTCTGTGTGAGGAGGGGGGAGGGAAATGTATGAGGCCAGCCAGCCTCAAGCACAGGGATCACACCTGGCACCCACGCAACCCTCACCACTACCTCCCATAACCCACTACTGATCACCACCTCAGGTCATGACAAAAAGGACTTGAAAAATGCTTAGGGGGAAGTATTGTTATGTATGCATGCTTGTATTGTTGTATGATATCTGTAACACTGAATGTACCTTTACACTGTACACACCTTACATGTACACCAGAGGGTGCTGCTGCTGGAGACCTAAGGGTTACCTGCACTCTGCAGGTAACCCAGTATAAAAGGAAGCTCACAGCTTGTTGTCCTCACTCGAGAAGCTGCAAACAAAAGCCTAGAGTCTACACAGTTTAAGTACCATACCCTGCCTCGTGGAGTCATTACCAAAGGCGCCTACATACATACATAATTTAGAAACATAGAAAATAGGAGTAGTAGGCCATTCGGTCCTTCAACTCTCCACCACCATTCAATATGATCATGGCTGATTCTCTATCTCACCACCATATTCCTGCTTCTTCCCCACACCCTTTGATGCCTTTTGTTTCTAGAAATCTATCTATCTCCCTCTTAAATATATTCAGTGACTTGGCCTCCACAGCCTTCTGTGGTAGAGAATTCCACAGGTTCACCACCCTGAGTGAAAACATTTCTCCTCATCTCGGTCCTAAATTTCCTACCCTGTATCCTGAGACTGTGACTCCTTGTTCTAGACTTCCCAGCCAGGGGAAACATCCTCCTCGCATCCAGTCTATCCAATCCAGTTAGAATTTTATATGTTTCAATGAGATCACCTCTCATTCTTCTAAACTCTAGGTAATACAGGCCTAGCCGACCCAATCTCTCCTCATATGACAGTCCTACCATCCCAGGAATCAATCGGTGAACCTTCGCTGCACTCCCTCTATGGCAAGTATATCCTTTCTTGGGTAAGGAGACCAAAACTGCACACAATACTCCAGGTGCGGACTCACCAAGGCCCTGTATAACTGTAGTGAGACATCCTTGCTCCTGTACTCAAATCCCCTTGCAATGAAGGCCAACATACCATTTGCCTTCCTAACCGCTTGCTGCACCTGCATGTTTGCTTTCAATGACTGGTATACAAGGACATCCAGGTCCCTCTGTACATTGACACTTCCCAAGCCATCACCATTTAAATAATACTTTGTCCTTATGTTTTTCCTGCCAAAGTGGATAACTTCACATTTATCCACATTATACTGCATCTGCCATGTGTTTGCCCACTCACTCAACTTATCTAAATCGCCTTGCAGCGTCTTTTCATCCTCCTCACAACTCACAATTCCACCTAGTTTTGTGTTGTCAGCAAACTTGCAAATATTACATCTGGTTCCCTCATCCAAATCATATTATATATATATATATATATATTGTGAATAGCTGGGGCCCAAGCACTGAGCCCTGTGGTACCCCACTAGTCACTGGCCGCCACCCCGAAAAAGACCCGTTTATTCCTACTCTGTTTCCTGTCAGTTAACCAATTTTCAATCCATGCCAATACATTACCCCCAATCCTATGTGCTTTAATTTTGCACACTAAGCTCTTATGTGGGATTGTATCAAAGGTCTTCTGAAATCCAAATGCACTACATCCATTGGTTCTCCCTTATCTATTCTATCAGTTACATCCTCAAAAAACTCCAGGAGGTTTGTCAAACATGATTTTCCCAGAGGGTGGTGGAGATCTGGAACTCACTGCCTGAAAGGGTGGGAGAGGCAGAAACCCTCACATTTAAAAAGTATTTGTATGTGCACTTAAAGTGCTGTAACCTACAGGGCTACGGACCAAGAGCTGGAAAGTGGGATTAGGGTGGATAGCTCTTTATTGGCGGGTGCGGACATGATGGGCCAAAATGGCCTCCTTCCGTGCTGTAAATTTCTATGATTCTATGATCACGCATCCTAGGTCAGATTTAGGGGAGGGGAGTCAAGGGTTATTGGGAGCAGTCAGGAAAGTGGAGTTGCGGTCAAGGTCAGATCCACCACGATCTTGTTTAATGGCGGAGCAGGCGCGTGGGCCATATTGGCCTACTCCTGCTCCTATTTCTATTATGTTTAGCATGGTTGGAAGAATAAAGCTCCTTCTATTCTGTACTAAGCCCCCAACTTCAAAGAAGCACCTCTATTGTGCCAGTATGACATTTTTCCACACCAGACTCTGAATGCGAGTTTAAATTTAGTGCTGAATTCGAGGCAGTTGTGTGCTGTGTGCTCACACCTAATAGGAAATAGGTTAAAGTTGCTCAACTCATTTCAAGCAAAATTCTTGCCAGCAGAGACCTTTAATGTGTTTAAACCTCGAGTCCCAAAGAGGAGAGGCTAGTGCATAATCCACTGCACCTCAAACAGGTAGCAATTCTCTCATCTACTATTTTACCGCACAACTGAGTGGACATCCAGAAATTTGTCGATGTTAAAAAATGCAATACCATGCTACAACTGTAGAGGGCGATGGTGAGACCACACCTGGAGTACTGCGTGCAGTTTTGGTCTCCTTATTTAAGGAGGAATATACTTGCATTGGCGGTAGTTCAGAGAAGGTTCATGGGGTTGATTCCCGAGATGAAGGTAGTTGACTTATGAAGAAAGGTTGAGCAGATAAGAACTTAATAGGAGCAGGAGTAGGCCATTTGGCCCCTTAAGTCTGCTCCAACATTCAATAAGATTATGGCTGATCTGATCATGGACTCAGCTCCACTTCCCTCCTGCTCCCCATTGGGCCTATACTCTTTGGAGTTTAGAACAATGAGAGGTGATCTTATTGAAACATATAAGATACTGAGGGGGCTCGACAAGGTAGATGCAGAGAGGATGTTTCCACTCGTGGGGGAATCTAGAACTGGGGGCATAGTTTAAGAATAAGGGGTCGCCCAAAACTGGGAGGAATTTCATCTCTCAAGAGGGTTGTAAATCGTTGGAATTCTCTACCCCAGAGAACTATGGAGGCTGAGTCATTGAATATATTTAAGATGGAGATAGATAGATTTTTGAACGATAAGGGAGTAAAGGGTTTATGGGGAGCGGGCAGGGAAGTGCGGTTGAGCTTAAGATCAGATCAGCCACGATCTTATTAAATGGCGGAGCAGGCTCAAGGGGCCAAATGGCCGACTCCTGCTCTTATTTCTTATGTAAATCAGACACCAAAACATCTGATTTTGATATGGTCAGCCCCCCCTACCCCCACTTATATCTGGAGGCATTAGTTATGCCTCAATGCTTCCTATGAATTTCCGACAGCTTGCTCCACCCTGATCACTCTTCAAAATTAAGCTGTACAGACTGGGCAGGTCCCAAGTTGGATCCTCAACTCTGCTGTGTTAGCTGAACTCGGGGATGTTCCCAAGTTTGGAATAAGGGTCAGGGTAAGACCAGGTCCGTGCTGATTGCCGGCTGATGACTGTTGCTGGGAGTGTGCACATGGGATGCCAAGATTAGGCTTTAGTTGTGTTGTCCCCCTGCAGTTCAATAGCTCGCCGACACTCACAATCAAGGTGCTCACACGATGAATAGCCACTTAGAACCCTGGCAGGTGCCACATATCTGCAGAATTGTATTCCAGCAAAATGACAATGCCTTGAGGGGGCACAAAAGGAGAATACGGTCAATAACGAGAGGGAGGAGGGGGCGGGGAGAGAGAAGGGAAAAATGCATTTTAGCCAAGCAAGTATCTGAATTCAAGCCATGAACCCCACTTCCTGTTGCAATCCTATCCTAGCTCTTGTCAAAGTGTAGCACACTTTACTCACAATGCTGGTCCTATCCATCTCAGCAACAATCTCTGTAGATGCTAACTGGAAAGTGTATCAGCTGCATTCTGGTCATAGCAGAGAAACTGATACTCATGCACGACGGGGGTCTGCATTGTGTTGGCAGAGCTGATGTGCGTTTGCCAATTATCCCCAGTATGTTCGTAAATGGCATTCACTTCTCTACCTCTAAATGTCTTATTTGTTGACTTGAGCAAAATTAAAGGCCTTCAATACCAATAAATCCAATAGGGAGTTCAGAAGAAACTTCTTTACCCAGAGACTAGTGTGAATGTGGAACTTGAGGTGAATAGTATCGATGTATTTAAGGGGAGGCTAGACAAGCATGAGGGAGAAGGGAATAGAGGGTTATGCTGATAGAGTTAGATGAGGAAAGACAGGAGGAGGTTAGAGTGGAGCATAAACACCGGCATGGGCTGGTTGGGACGAATGTCCTGTTTCGGTGCTGTGTATCCTGTGTAATACTAAAACATAAATAAAACACAAAATTTCTTGGTAAGAATTTTGTTTTTATTGATTAATGGTAATTACCATCATATGCGAATATATGCACTTCCTACAATTTAACAAATTTACAACATGCAGATTCAAAAGGCACTTAAAAGTTGCATTTTGAATATAGTTGAAGTTTCCCAGCAGTACAAACAAAATCCTATTAGGGACAGCAGCTTTGGATTTAGAAGTTTGTTAATGAAGTACAAAAAGGAATCACTCATTTACATGCATTTTTAGTCATATAGTACATAGAATCTGAAAAAATACTGACTCCACTGTATCAAACTAAAACAGTTTTATAGATTATAAATTATTAAAAAATATATCATGTGCGATTTCTTTTTTTTTACAAGAATATGAATTGGTCCAATCAATTAGGCTGCAAGATGGAAGCACTACACGAGAAAATGTCGCATTGTGAATTAGTAACACAATAAAACTGGAAGCTATGTTATACACAAGTTACTTCAAAATGACTATGAGGAAGCACTGATGATTCATATTAAGTGCAGCCTACACACTGATTTGTCATCGCCATACAGACGGACAAGTTTCTCACATTTCCCTCCTCCCCTCTTGAAAGTATGAACTTCTCGTCCATTTATCAGCACCCTCTCTTGTATCACCGAAATAGCCATTTTTTGTGTGAACCTAGACACTATTTGACTGCATAGGCCATCGCTTTCAGGAACAATCCTGTCTTCCCCAGGCGCAAGCACACACACCACATACACACATATCCATCAGGAACTGCTGAATAATGAACAGGAGTGGGGGCCTTGGCTGGTAACCCCTCCCTAACAGAGGAAAGCGAATGTAGCACCCAGATTTCAGTCAGCTACCTTACTATGCACCAACGATCAAACCTGGCACCTCCCTGCTCCATATAGCGCAGATACTTTTGCCTTAACAACTACACCATCACATTGGGTGGGGTGGAGGGGCAGGGAGATGGATCCTTAATGAATCCTGCAGATAATCAGTTCCAGCAACACATGGTTTAAGATTTTGTTTCAACTTTAGTAATCATTCACAATGATGAAATCAGGAACGTTGCAGAGCTTTAGAATATCATTCCCATTTGCGAGACTCGCTAAATACCCAGGTTGTCAAGACTCACCTGCGTGGTGGCAAACAAACCTGGGCATCCGCACTTTTTGCAAATGGAAAGATTACAATCAGAATAATCAGATGACTCAAAAAAAAACTGTAAGTGTCTCAACATTTTTTTCTAAATGAAGGGGAAAAAAAACTATGCCATTAACATCTTAATTTATTTAGCAAATTAAGACCAACAAGCTGAATGTGCACCTCTCAAAGCACAGAGATAGTTCTAATTCACACTGGTAAAACTTTTCCTAAAACAAACACTCCGGCAGTTATAGTAGACATCAGTTAAAAGCAACGAGTAATAAATAAATGCATCTGGTACATTGGAGTTTGTGTGCTGTGGGTTATCTCATGCCTCAGTGCTAATTTGTATGTGCAGCATATATGTCAGATGAATCTGCTGTGTTTGAGTGTAGGACAGATTGTGTTGGTGACAGAATGGTCTGGCATACCGGATGAGGTTGATCTGGTACAGTGGATGGGAGAGCCACAATATAAAACCAGTCCTGGCATCCCAAGAGGATACGGTTGCAGTACAAATGACACAGTACCAGTAAAGTGGTGTATACATTCTCAACAAATGGTGTCCACTCTGACATGTATCCCAGTAAAGCATCATGGGGTGGGGGATGGGAATGTAGAGATTGGAAAGTTCCAAAAACTCATCTGGAATTATTTAGTATCCCTTAAGATAGTGTACATCAAACATGCACCTTATTTGTCAGCCATTTGTACGTTCATAATAATTGTCATTATCTACTGCACAATATCTGCTTCTATATGTGTCATGTATTTAATATATATATATATACATACTAGATGTAGGAAAATGCATAATTCCAGCTAAACTTACCAATTGTCAAGGGTTAAAGAAGGGAGTTTTCTTGGCAAATCACAGTAACAATCAGCTAAACTCCGAGATAGCTGTGCTCCTCAAATTCTGCCCTCTTGAGCATCCCTGATTATAACTGTTATAACTGCTCAACCATTCAGCTGCCTGGGCCCTAAGTTCTGGAACTCCCTCCCTAAACCTCTCTGCCTCTCTTTCCTCCTTTAAGATGCACCTTAAAACCTACCTCTTTGACCAAGCTTTTGGTCGCTTGCCGTAATTTCTTATGTGGCTCGGTGTCAAATTTATTTGTTTTGTCTTATAACACTCCTGTGAAGCGCCTTAGGACGTTTTACTATGTTAAAGGCGCTATATAAATACAAGTTGTTGTTGTATAGAACAATCTCAAATCTGAAGCTGCTTACTGCCCGGGAAGGGGCGGGGGGGGGGGGGGGCGGAAGGGAAGAGAGCAGGAAGAGAAGGCTCATTGCCTCATGTTTCTCCAAGTCTATGCAGATTTTCTTGTAAAACAGTGATTTCAGTGGGACACAGTAGATAACATTAGCTACAAAACCTGCAAATAATAAGCCAGGTTTAATCTTCTCTCAGTAGTCTGCCACAACAGATTTCTAATGCAGCAAAATTAACATTAATTTTTAATTCATCAGTCGAGTTCACTCCTTGCTCTTCCCACTCATCAAAAATCAAGAGCTGTAGTTCATGTTTTATATTAAAGTCACGCTTATAAATTAACTCCAAGCAATCTGTAATTGTACGGTAATGAAAGAAAGTAATTAGGCTTACAAGAAGCATAAGATCACTGACTCTGCAGATAGCAGAAGCAATCCTTGTTCTGCCTACATTGTTTAGTACACTCATTGTGGGATTTAATTAATTGGATGATTGGACTCAATTCAACTGGCTTCCACGAACAATTTACAGTGACTTTGGGAGATACTGATTGGATCAATTTCATGGGGTCACCTTACCCGTTGCAAGGGCTCTGCAGCCATGTTAAACTTATAGCCTATCCATAGAGTAATCTTCAATTTAAAATTAATTGATGCAGTATTTGTAACCAATGTTCCCCCTAATTTTGTTTTGGGTGCTTGGCCCTTATGAGGGGCTGCGCGGCCCATCCACAGTGCGGGTCCCGGGCTGTGCGGGACCAGCAGAGTACTGTGTGGCGGCACAATTTATAGGGAGCGTTGCTGCCAGCCCTTCACGAGATGCCACTAGTACATTCAATAAGCTTTAACGTGTACAATACTTGCCATCCACATTTAAATGCAACAAAATGACTGTACCAACTTTTGTCTACTTGAACGCAAACTTTGAACACCTGAAAAATGGATGCCCGAGTCTCCTAATTTCAGTTGCAAACCGATTTGGCCAACTCTGGTTATCAAAACAGATTCCTGTTAATTGGAAAAATTTGTTAAAAAGGCATTGCATTGTTTGGGTTGCTTCTCAAATATTATATATTAATTAGTGTATGCACTGCAAAACTGCTCTTTGTGGAACCCATTGAATTGTTATAAAAAAAACAAACGCGATAAAGAATTAGATAAGAGTATTGTATATTTCCTGTTAAAATCTATTGCAAAAAAGAACACTCCTGTATTATACCAGTCAAATGATGCCTTATTTCGCCTGCTCCTACATCACTATATTCATCACCACTCTTTCACCTACCTCACACCATCTTAATGCACTGCCACAGCATAGTAACAAAACTGAAAACATTTTCTTAAATAAACTATATGTAATCAAAATATGAAACATTTGGTGGCACATTTAAGGCAGCAGTCACTATACTGCTAAACTCCTTGAATTGCTCAACTTTCACTCCCAACATCTTGCAACATCAGAAGTGTTGAACTGAATCACTATGCTGTAACTTATTATAAATATTAACATATACTTAACTGTCCTATGCTGACCATATTCCCCACATAATCAGCTATTGATCAACATTCCCGTAAACTCAAAACCATAATATCACAATTGTTAATCCTTCACTGTGGACATCAGTATTTACAACATGGAGTGCACTTGCCTCTAGTTCCTCACTCAAAGTTTTTCCACATGATCGTCACTTTGTATGAAGGACTTCCTGAGATGAGTCCTAAATTTGCTCTTCAAATTGAATCTACCCCCCTTGTCCTACTGTTACAGTTTTAACTTGCAGTGTTTCAGATTTGCCATTTCCATAATATTTGCTATCTTACATACTTCATGAGGCCACATCTTAAGTCACATTCTTTGAAGGCTTCCCAACTATACCAAAGAAATGGTCATGGGAGCCACTGAACAATATCCGGCTACTACGACCACTCGCCACATTAATTGGGGCCCAGAGACATTCCGCAGTGATATTGTCTCTCTGTAGTGATTTTATCCCCACCACCAGCATCAGGTAGCCCCTCTGAATAAAAATCAAAAAAAAAAGTGCTCTTGTTTTAAAAAAAATGAACAAAATATTGATAGCAGAAAGCAGTGAAGTGTTGCACCGTGATCTAAATTATCACTCGCATTATGGTCATAATAGACCATTTCCGATGTCCCACTGTGAACGATGTGTGTAAGTTCAGTGTACAGTGGTAGGTGTATAGTGGAACACACCAAGTGAAGTCACAAACTCTCTGTTGACTGACCATGGCAGTTTCTTCCCGAGTAGTTTACAGCTAGAGGTGCAATGGCAAAGCAGGATTGTTCTCTATTTTAAGTTGACAATATCCAAATTTGTCAACACATCCCAGAAACTAGCAGCTCACCTGAGAATTTGTACGACCCCAAATTTCTGGACCCAAGATGGTGCTCCAGAGACACAAGATGAGCGAGGTGGGGAGGAGTGTGAAATGCAAGGTGGGATGCAGATCTGCTAGGTCTCTGATCAACGCTGAGAAATTCTGACATCAGTAGAGGAGGTGGGGTGATATGATGCAGTTCTGCCTCAATTGCACCTCATATGCCAGGTTGATATCCTGGTGGAAGTGGGGTCCATGATGCTAGTTTTCCGATGGCAACTGACCGCACAGCGGCTGCTGCAAAACTAATCGTTGTTTAAAAAAAAAAATCATAGAAAGTCCAATAACTTTTTCAGTCCAGCCCACTCTCCTCTGGGAAAGGTGCTGCTTCGATATTCTTGCCCTCCTCCCCCAAACCACAAGCCGCACACACCCAGACAGTGCGAGCAATAGCGCAGGCTGCTACCCACTTTATAGAAATGACCAATCCCGGAGATTTTGGTCGGGGCCGTGGCAGATTGGCGGCTGAAAGTCCCATCTTACCACATTTCAAGTGTTGGAGCAAGCCTTCTGGGAATACCCAGCCCAGTCTGTATGACCTTCAGCATTACTGAGCATTAAATAAATCTGAAGTATACCAAGCAGAAGAAAAATGCTGGATACGCACGGAAGATTAAGCAGTGATGAAGAACTCCACACCCATGCATTCATCTATCAATCCCTTTTAGATGCCGATTGACACTTACACCATTATCTGCCGTTTAATTTTTCTATCTTCCTGTAGTCACCAGGTGTAAAGATAATCTAGAATCCATCAACGTTAATTTTTTTTTTTTTTAAAAAAGAAAATATCTTAAATGGGACAAAATAAATTCATCTGCCATACTTCCCCACCCCCCAAAAAATAGTCAACTATAGGTACACAAAACAGAAAATCAATTCTTCATAGAAACATAGAAAATAGGTGGAGTGGTAGACCATTCGGCCCTTCGAGCCTGAACCACCATTCAATAAGATCATGGATGATCATTCCTTCAGTACCCCTTTCCTACTTTTTCTCCATAGCCGTATGGGCCATATCTAACTCCCTCTTGAATATATCCAATGAGCTGGCATCAACAACTCTCTGCGGTAGGGAATTCCACAGGTTCACAACTCTCTGAGTGAAGAAGTTTCTCCTCATTTCGGTCCTAAATGGCTTATCATGATTTACTGACTGGATCAGATCTGGTGAAGAGAACATTATCACCTTCATTTAAATACGGCCAGGCATACAATTTCTAAACAATTAAGGCAACTCTCACCACAAAAAATCTCTGTAAATCTTTAAATATAATACATGCCCATGAAATATTTGAGGAGGAAAAGTGCATATTATGCTCGAAAATTTATCTTGTTCCGCAAGCATTTTAAAAAAAAAAGGACATTCATTAATGAATACACAGACTAGATATAGTTACTTGAGGCGCTCACTTGTGTGGAATCATTGCATAATATGAAGTTTGCTACACTGCATGCTTATAGCTGTTGCAAACAGCACCTGGTCTGGGAGTTGTGAATATATTCCCACACTTGTTTGGACCTGATTATTTACATACGTCTTGACTGGAACTATGGAACTATGTTCTAGGTGGCTGCTGATTGCACATTAGGGGAGGTTATTGTTCATGTGACATATTAAAAATGCCTTTGTCCCCATTACTTTAAGAACATTAAATGTGCGTTTGTGTCACAGTGGGCTTCAAAATAGGTTTTGGATTATAATTCACTGATATTCCATTGATTATGAATTATCTGGGCTAGCTTCATCGTTGGAAATATATGGCTGCACAGGATTGGAAAGATCCATGTACATCAGTATTTATTGTTCGGTTATTATACCTTTTTTCATGCTTTCACTGTTACCACATCTGATGGATTTGTAGTCTGTTGTATCTCTTCCAAAACACTGACAAATTCCTTGTTGATAGGAACTCATTCCTCTTTAGGGCCCATTTCCACTGATTAACTGTCTTTCGTCAGTGAAAAGTTATTTTTACTTGTTTCTAAAAGTGACTGTTAATATATTTTGGCCCATTTTTATTCTCACTTGTCAAACATCACGCCTCCAAAAAGGAGCGTTTTTAGAGTTTGAATGTGTCAGCTTGGTTCAGTTCGCAACATTCTTGTAATGAGGTTGTACATTTGAGACCCACACCAGGAGTTCAAGCTTCTAAGCTAATCTGAAATTTTGTGCAGTATTGAGGGATTGCGGCATTGCAGTCCATCGCATGAAGCGGTAAACCAAGGGTGCTGGGTGCCATTTCAGGCGAGTGCTAAAGACCCCGTGTACTATTTGAGGAAGAGCAGAGAGCTCTCCTAATGTCCTGGTCAATATTCCTCTCATCGCTGTTTGTGGATTCTTGCTGTGTACAAAATGGCTGCCAGGTTTGCTTAACAACAAAATCACTGCACTTCGAGGTAATGCAATTCATCTGAAGACCTTGGAGACATATCTGCAAGGCACAATAAGATGCTCCATCTTTCCAATTGAACAGTTGTATGACACATTTCATCCTGAATTGCATAATGTCCTTCACATGGCCTGCCGCCTTGGAATTGCCAGGAACTAGAAGCAAAGATTGCGACTCAGATCTAGTACAAAAAAAAACTTTTCACTGGAGTCTCCAATACATAGAATGAAAGACAGCAATACGCTTGCCGTAATTTTCTAATTTGTTAAAAATGACTGATTTTAATGACTGAGGTTTAAACATTTAGATTATGGAAATTAATATTCTACTTGAAGCGCAGTATTTATTTAAGGTAAAATGGCGTAATCATACACTCTGAAATGATTTAGTTTATCCATGCCAATCAAAACTGTGGTTGCAAGATTAATTACTTTCTTGCATGGGGGAAAAAAAAGCAATTTTCTTAAGGCAAGATATCCTGGAACATGCTCATGAAGCTTCCAACCTCAGTTCTATCGAGAGTAGTACAGATCTAGGAACAAACTCGCTCAGCAGTTTGACCAGCGGAAAAGTGCATGGCATAGGAAGACCTCAAGCAAATAGATATACATATTTTTGATGGTGGGGTATTGGGAGGAATTTTTTTTAAATGGTGGAAAGAAACACATTTTTATAAATTCAATTTAAAAAAAGCCACACATTGTTTCTTTTAACCTATGTATAATGCGCCTTTCAGATGAGACGTTAAACTGAGACCATGTCTGCCCTCTCAGGTAGACATAAAAGATCCCATGGCACTATTTCGAAGATGAGCAGGAGAGTTCTCCCAGGTGTCCTGACCAATATTTATCCCTCAATCAACATAACAAAAACAGATTATCTGGTCATTATCACATTGTTTGTGGAGCTTGCTGTGCGCAAATCGGCTGCCGCGTTTCTCACATTACAACAGTGACTACACTCCAAAAGTACTTAATTGGCTGTAAAGCGCTTTGAGACATCCAGTGGTCGTAAAAGGCGCCATATAAATGCAAGTCTTTCTTTTCTTCTTTTGTGCATACTATTGATTTCATCACCCCACCATCATGCACGGGCCTGGTTTAGTTTAGTTAGAAGCAATGTTCTCTTTAAGCTGCGTGGCCGTGCAGTGCTCTGCAGCTCCCGCACAGCCAGCTCACCGGCTTTTAAAAGAAGTAAAACCGTGCCAGTGTGGTATTTTGAATGGACCGCGCGGTCCCTTAAAGGGGACCATGCAGCTAAAAAAAAAATTAAAGAGAACATTAGAAGCAGACTATTTATTTTAAACAAGCCACTGGCAGTTTTGAATCTGTTATTGCTACATACCGTTGCTCAAAATCTACATGGCCAACACCGGTCACTGGACATAGCCAGAAGTCTGCCTGGATATGAATAAGGTTTAATGATGGTCTAGTGGGTGTAAAATAGAATATTGCTTTGATCATTGTGTAACCAGCATAACTGTGTTACAAGCAAATCAAAGAACCATCTGCTGCTATGCCTGAAATATTAACCATACCTTCTTATAACCACAATGCAGAATTTGACAATGAAGAAATTAAATCAGAGGAATGCAGCATCAAAAATCCTAAACCACAGAGCACAAATTACTCAAATAGCCCAGGTCCCAGAAGTAAAATAAACACTTCACCACTGACCCTTTACAAGCATTCCCTGGGGTACGTTAGGTAATGTCACAGATAATGCAGTTTAAAAAAAATATATTTTAATTGAAGCCTCCAATGAACACATTATACTGCACTTAAAAGGCCTGGAATGCGGCCATAAGTCAGGAGTAAAAACAATCCCTTAACCATGGCCAGGATAATTATTTTACAAATCATTATTGCAAGACAACTTTGAGAAGTTGAGTTATTTTAGTCATTTGACAGGAAGAAAAATCCTGTGCCCTGTTCCTCGGATCTATTGACATTTACCGTTATACCTCCCTCCCCTCAATTTACCGTTACAACAACCAAAATGGACTTCAGAAGATTGTCACAGCAGCAAGTGGTGAACATCACTATTCTCATGGACTTCCCACAACAGTCAATATCCATTACACAAAAGTTGTGACGCGGGGCTTGGGCTATAAAATGGATCCAAGTGGGTTTGCAAACAATGTTCTGTCCCATGCGTTACTCGTCTCCTCCCCAATGTGCATCAGTTTTGCAAAGTATATCAAACACAATGGTAACTCTACATGTTACAGGTAGTGAAAACAAAGAATCAGCAGTCACTGGTTTATGACGAATGGATAAAATTAAACTCCATTTTTAATTCAAGTTTTTGGAATTTCTAACTGTTTTTGAGATTCTGCCCATTTATAATTATGGTCGCTGATGATGACTGAATAAGAAAGTCTTCTATTATATGGGATCTCTACAGATGTTTTAGTAACCACATTCTGTTAATTCTTCCCTCCTATCCCATAAACCAGTGGCTTGACACTCAAGGTCATATATAAAACACTCGTTAAAACATGAACAGAACACGTGAGAATCCAAAATAACTGCTAAAGTTGAGAAAATAATATATAGTAAGGAGGATATGGTACAAATACAAAAATGCATTATAAATAAATAATAAACTGTGATGAAATTAGAAGCTCTTCATATATCTGCAAACAGTAGAAAGAAAAGCATAACTCACATCTGATTTCTACACAGATTAACTACCGGTTGGGAGAAGTAGATCAATTTCTTTACTGGATGGTGTTATCAAACTATTATTCATACCACACGTGTTTGGCAGGTCTACTGTAGTGCCACAAACGTCCTTGGAAACCGACGAAAGCTTCATGGAGGCTGTAGGATTTGGTTTGTTAGATAGCGTCCCCACTGGTACAACCCGAACTGTACCCTCAGTCCCTTCCTCACAGTTCACCACAGCGCAGTGGTCCAAGGAGGATTTCGATGAAACCTCCTCGGGAATCCCTGTTTCCCGCCAGTTAAAAAAACGTTGCGGTTGAGCAGAGCTGGAAGCACTTGGCTCGGTTTTAGCAGTAAGCCCAGTTTGGGAGGGTCCCCCGTCTGCGGCTGCCCTCCCCAGTGGATGTGGCGGTGCAGGCGACTGTGCCAGGCCAGGCTTTTTCGGAGGAATGGGTGGAGGATTGCCTCGGTCCACTCTGGATATTGTCGGCGATTTTATACCGGGCGCCAATGGGCTTTGTGGACTTGAGACTTTGCTGGAGGTTGGCGAGTGGCTGACATCGCCAGTTGGCGTTTTTGGCGAACTACCCAACTGTCGATAGTCAGTACCAAAAGGGGAATTATTCGGAGTTTTAAGAGTGCCTGGCTGGCTGGTGAACCTAGAAAGGACTTGGGTTACAGTATTACGAGCCAGCTGTTTGGCAGTCGAACTGTCCGAGGCAGTGGGCGACAGATCCCTCGAGGGAGGGCTCTGCAAGCCACCAGCCTGCTGGTCTTGCTCTACCTGAGCTTGGAATTTAAACCGAGCAGCATGAAACCTTTGATTCAGCCCGGCTTGGTAGGATGATTGGAAGCCGGTGCTGGGGCTTGCCGAACTAGCTAATCGTTTGGTCAACACAGGGGACGAGCACGGCGAAGACGATACCGAGGAGGCAGCTGAAGAGTTGACGGTGTTGCTTGGAGAAAGGGGGGCGCTACCTGTGAAATGTGGCGCCACACCAGAGGTCACAGTCACACTTCCATTTTCAACAATGTGCTCCAGAGATGGAGAAGCTGCTTTGTTTCCAGCGGAGAAAAGACAATCTGCTCCATTGTCATCAGTTGACCGATTGTCAACATTGTTAACCGAAAATGCACTGCAATGGCCGTTTAGTTGCGGAGCAAATGCAGATGGTTTTGATGATGTGCGGTGTGTCTCTTTTACATCACTTCCGTTTGACACTTCCATGCGAGAGAAATCTGTTTGGCATGAAGGTGACATCGATTTGCTTATATTAGCCCCAGCCTCTAATGGCAGGCTTACCAGCGATTTGGGGTCATTCTCTACTGCTTTAATGGAATTTTCCGTTCCATTTTTAAGCTCTTCAATAACTTGCTTTAAGTGCTGCACTTCCTCACTGAGGGCTCGTGTCCGGTTTTCTTCCCGGCTTAGCCTAGCCCGCTGCTGCTCCTTCTCGGTGTCAAACTCGGAGAGCTGCTTCTCCATTAGGGCCTCCCTCTGTAAGGCCCGCCTCTTCTCGGTGGCCAACTCCTCCTCCAGTTCACTGCCTCTGGCCATCTCCTGCTCCAGCTTTAACTTCAGCTCTGCGGCTCTCTGCACTTCCTCTGCCGCCTTGCTGGTTGCTTTCTTGCATTCTTTCATCAGCACAGTGGTCAGCTGTTTGTGTCGTGATCTCTCCTCCTCCAGCTGCGCAGACAGCTTCTTCTGATCCTTTTCCACCTTCTTCACCTGCGACTTTTCAAATTCCAGCTGGAAGTGTGAATTTTGGGGCAGAAGCAGAAAAAAATTAAAAATTATTATACTGCGAGTATTTATCTGCGTTCCTCCCAATGAAAAATAATGCATCTGTAGTATTTAAAGTGGCATTGTTAGCAGAAGTTCTGTACCACTGTGTCAAAAATCAAGTTCAAAGCCTTTCTGCTACTTATCATGAGGCTGCTGTTTAAAATGTAGGCAGACAAGCAGGCCACAGCTGTATCTATCTTTCTGCTCATCTGCAGCTGACCCCATTTCATAGGCAGCTCAAGATATTGATAGATTCCACAAACTAAGCTGGAGAATGGGCAGGAACAGCTGGAGTTAGAGATTTGGTAGAACAACTCTCACTAAAAAGCAGCATACTCTTTAAAACGAAAAAAATATGTAATTTTCTGAAAAAAGCCTCTCTCAAGAGATTTCATATTTTGCTTTTTCATGTTCCATGCACCATTCATGTCTACGGCCACTCGTGGGCATTGGAAACCTGAGCTTGATATTTTGATTTTAAATTGAATATTTACAAGAAAAAAACATGAAATAAAATGGTAATGAACGTTTAACCAAGCTAGCAAAGAGTAATCGAAGCTGAACATGGCAATGCAGACAAGGCATCTGTTACGTACAACATCGGAAGAGTCAGGCATGTGGCACAGTGATGTAAGCTTAGTTCTAGGTTACATGAAGGATGAAGGAAGCACAAAACACATTCTTCCATTCCTGACTACGGGCCCAAATTTCCCAATGAGTTGCACCGTTTTTTTTGGTGTAACTTGATTTTTCTGGTGTATCTTTTTAGTTGCAAATACGGCCATTTAGTTTGCGCCAGTGTAAGTGAGTTAGTTAGGTTTTTATTTCCCCAAAAGGGGGCATTCCCAGCCACTTACACCAATTATGCCAATTTGGCAAGAAAAAAGTTGTACTAAACTAACTTAGGGCAGTGTATGTGTCCACTTTTGTCCGCACAGAAAGATCTTACTTACAGTTAAGGAATCGGTGCAAGTAACTACATTTAAAGCACCACCAAGCACCAAACAAAGCACAAAAAGTAATAAGCAATTAACAAAAAAAAAGGAACCCTGCACCTAAAGCACCAAGACCAAAGTAATATTCTTCCCTCATACTGTACCTTCGTCACAACTGCAGAAAATCACCAATAGCAGTAGCATTTTCCGCACTGGGAATTAGATCGGTGCTGGCAAAACTCGTTTCACAGAGTTCCTGACAGCTGGCAGAGAGGGAAAATTTTCATGCTGTAATTTGGATTCTAACTCGGCTCCCAGAGGTGAAAGGACAATGTGCCAATCCCCTGTATCACCCAGTCCCATGGTTTATTTTACTCCCACGGATTTGGAATTCTCATTTTGATGCTTACACCATATAAAAGAGAAAGAGGAGGTTATCAGAGCTTTTGTCACAATATTCTTATAGGTGTTGTATCTGTGGAATCATCGCCTGCTGTCAAACTCTTGTTATTTTCCCATTTGTTATTTCTACAACAGAAGTCTTTTGATGCTCACCCAAGAAGGGAGCCCATTGGGCCAGGGCTAGGGACGGTGTGCTTCGGCCCCTCCCACACAGCCTACAACGTGCGTTTGCCGAAACGGCCTAACAGGAGCTACTGCACGTGCGCGCAGACTCTAGTGCGCATATGCAGAGGTCCCGGCACTGTTTTTGGACCTAGCTCTGCCCCCCTCTCTTCATTGTACGCCACGACAGCTCCACAGATGGCCCGAGAATCGGCCAGGGAGCTTTCTCGGCGCTGCTTTTGAGGTAAAATGTCAGCGGGGGGCTCGGAGGTGCGCGGAAAAAAAATGGAGGGCCAAATTTGGGTCTTACATTACTCTAGACATCTCCAACAGCCGACACAGGGTCTGCCCTTATTATGAAACTGAATGATTTCTGACAACTAAACTAGTGTTAAAATTATGTTTACAATTTTGGAATGGTTATGAAATCTGACCCACACTATAAATGGGCTGATTCAGCACCAATGAGAACTGGGAAAAATGACTTCATCCCTTGCACTGGAAGGGCAAAACAGCAATGCGCAGACCTTGTACTGCATTACACCAGCAGGTGGCTCAACACCAACCCATCACACAAAAGGTTCAGTGAGGGGGGCGTTACTCTCCATACTCAATGAATAATCAGCAGTTGTCGCAGCAGATTCCCAGAGTCTTGGAACTGCTGGTTGCATAGCAACTGGCCTGAGATCCAAAACAATTACGTCACATAGCTTCGTGGCATAGCAATAAAATACACACACACACACATCCAGCAGGTTTAGGCAAAGGATAGTTTTGCGGGGGGAAAGGTTTTCATCAGGGATAGATTTTTGGGGAATTTTGGGTTTTTTATTAAAGCACAAAACACCACCAAATCTGGACAATGATGTCTGCTCCAAAGTAGTTCCTCTTTCTATATATAAAAACATGTTCAGTTTGTTTAAAGATCTCTGCCTTCCCTCCACTTTTTTCATTTAGCATCATTTCCATATTGACAAGGCAAACAAGCTGCCTGAGCTCTACACACCTATATAACCACCTGCTGAGAGATGTGGAAGTGTGGCCCGGGGTAGGGGGGCGCTCATTCAAGGTGCACATGCAGTGCAAGCTGGCTATAGGGAAAGCAAATAGAGCTTTAGGTTGAATTGCAAAGACTATCAAGTTTATAACAAGGAGCACTATATTTGGACTACATAAGGTTTGGCACATCTTGGTTGTGGATTCAAGTCTCACTTTTCAAAGAAAATCTAAGCGGACATTCTCCGTGCAGTGCTCAGGGAGCGCCGCATTGTCGGAGGTGCCGTCTTTCTGATGAGATGTTAAACCGAGGCCCCGTCTGCCCTCTCAGGTGGATGTAAAAGATCCCATGGCACTATTTCGAAGAAAAACAGGGGAGTTATCCCTGGGGTCCTGGCCAATATTTATCCCTCAATCAACGTCACTAAAACAAATTATCTGGGCATTTATCACATTGCTGTTTGTGGGAGCTTGGCTGTGTGTAAATTGGAAGCTGCGTTTCCTACATTACAACAGTGGCTACACTTCAAAAGTAATTCATTGGCTGTAAAGTGCTTTGGGACGTTCGGTGTTCGTGAAAGGCGCTATAGAAATGCAAGTATTTCTTTCTTTACATTGTGTATTGTGACCAGCTGTAATCCTCATTGGTAAAGGATGTTGAGGCTCTGGAGAACGTGCAGGGGAGTGTAACCAGAATGATGCCTAGCCCAGTGGTTCATAGTTTATGAGGACAGGCTCCAAGAGTTAGGGCTATCTACAGGCTTAGGGAGGATTGACTGAGGTTTTTAAAACAAGTCTGATTGTGTCCCTATCCATCTCAAATAGCCTACCCAAAGAATTGAGAGAATGTATATAAAATGAGTGTACAAAAGGTTGAGTTAGATACCAATAAGTATTGTTTTTGTTCCAGCAGAGACATTCCTCTCTGACAAGCAAGTATTGATTGACTACAGTACTTTAGAGAAACTTGATCAGCTCTGGCATGAAGAAAACATTTCCAGTTAGACAGGGCAAGTTGCTACTCAGCTGCAATTACAAAGAATTATGGACAACTGTGGTCTTATGGAGTTTGTTTGTCTGCCCTAAGAGTCAGTGAAATTTCCCAAACTTTTTCCTGAATTGGCCACAAGTTCTTTTTTTTCCCTCTGTGCCTCTCCCATGAGATTGTGGTTAGAGGATATATATGGTTGCATCATATCTAAAAGTGGTGGGTGTAATGGGTTTAGTAGCCTTTTTGTGTGTTCATATGTAATGGGCTAGTCCAGCTTGCTTTAAAGGAGAATTTGGTCCAAGGTATTTTCTAAACATACAGTAACGTCTATATGTTACGGACCTATAGCTGGTAATTGGGATTAGACTGGATAACCTCTTGTTGGCTGGTGCAGATATAATGTTAAGTACTGCAGGGAATCAAATGTAGCCAGGGTGATCTCCTGGACTAGTTTCGATCACTTGGATGGCTCGGAGAGAAATTTTCCCAGATTTCCCCCCCCCCAATTGGCCTGGGTTTTTAATCTAGTTTTTGCCTCTCCCAGGAGGTCACATGGCTCCGGTTGGGGTGGAATGTAGAATATTTTAGTGTAAGGGGTGTCGCAGTTGTGTGAGGCGGACTGGTTGGGCTGGGTGTTCTTTACCTTTCCGCCATTGTTCATTGGTTTATATGTAACCTTCGGGGCTGCTGACCGAGGGCCGTGCGGCTCTTTGTCGGTCGGCGCGGATACAATGGGCCTGTAAATTTCCGTCTGTGCTGTAAATTTCTATGTTCCTTCTATATTTTTAATGTAGGTAACAGCACACCGAGTTATTATGAAGGCCAAAAATCAAAGCAATTATAAATGTAGAAACAACATTTATGGAATCAAGACACAGCCTTTCATCAGACTGTTCAAAAACATAGGCACCCTACTCAATCTCGAGTTGAGCATCTGGTTCCATGTCCTCTCCATCACAAAGACTGCCTATTTCCACCCCCCCTTACATTGCCCGCTTCCGCCCTGAAACTCTCATTCATGTCTTTCTCACCTCCAGACCAGACTACACCAATGCTCTCCTGTCCAGCCTCCTATCCTCCATGCTTTGTAAACTTCAGTTCATCCAAAACTCTGCTGCCCCTATCCTATCCCGCACCAAGTGCTGCTCACCCATCACTCCTGCCCTCGCTGACCAATGGGATCCTGGTCCTCCAACAACTAAGAATTAAAATGATCACCTCGCCCCTCCCTATTTCTGTAATCCCCTCCATCCCCACACCCTCCTCCCAGAAGTCGGTTTATCCGGCTTTGGCCTTGTGCATTCCCCCCCCACCCGTTGTGCCACAAATGCCTTCAGCTGCTTGGGCCTCACGCTCTGGAATTCTCTCCATAAATCCCTCCACCCCTTCAGTTCCCTCCCCTCTCTTCAAATAGGACCCGCCTTAAAATCCACCCTTTTGACCAATCTTTTGGTCACCCTCCAAATAGCTTCTTCGGCTCGGCGTCCATTTATGTCTGATATGTCTTTATGAAGCATGTGGTACATTTTTTCTCCTTAAAAGCACTATATAAATACAAGTTGTGGTTGTTGCCGTAGTAAAGCTACTTGACCTGTTTTTGATATTTGTTGAATCGATCAGCAAAATCCCATGCCTAAAGTATTTTTAATTTTCCAGATATCTTGTGCCATAATTTGTCTCAGCATTTCAAATCCACAAAGATAGGTCGAATGGAGCTGCACAGTTATATCCTCAGGAGGACATCATCATCATAGGCAGTCCCTCGGAATCAAGGAAGACTTGCTTCCACTCCTGAAGTGAGTTCTTTGGTGGTTGAACAGTCCAATACGAGAGCCACAGACTCTGTCACAGGCGGGACAGATAGTCGTTGAGGAAAGGGGTGGGTGGGACTGGTTTGCCGCACGCTCTTTCTGCTGCCCGAGCTTGATTTCTGCATGCTCTCGGCGTTGAGACTCGAGGTGATCAGCGCCCTCTCGGATGCACTTCCTCCACTTAGGGCGGTCTTAGGCCAGGGACTCCTAGGTGTCAGTGGGGATGTCGCACTTTATCAGGGAGGCTTTGAGGATGTCCTTGTAACCTTTCCGCTGCCCACCTTTGGCTCGTTTGCCATGAAGGAGCTCAGAGTAGAGCATTTGCTTTGGGAATCTCGTGTCAGGCATGCAAATTATGTGGCCTGCCCAGCGGAGCTGATAAGAGTGTAGTCTGTGCTTCAATGCTGGCCTGGACGAGGATGCTGATTGTTGATGCGCCTGCCTGTCCAGGAGGACAGCCACACAGATGAAATGCTATTCTTATGGGACACCAAGGTTGGACCATGCAAAACTTTTCCTTTGGTGCTTTTGGATTCCAGATGCTGCTTTTGCCTCTCCAACTGGCTGCAACCAGGCCCGTCCCAATAAACAGGAGGCAAACAAGTTTGAATGCTACCAGTTAATTAAATAAATCTGGAATAAAAATCTAGTGTGACAGTAATGGTGAAACTACTGGATTGTCGTAAAAAACCCATCTGGTTCACTAATGTCCTTAAGGAAAGGAAATCTGCTGTCCTTACCCAATCTGGCCTATGTGTGACTCCAGACCCACAGCAATGTGGCTGACTGTTAACTGCCCCCTGAAATGGCCTAGCAAACCACTCAGTGGTACCAAACCACCACAAAGAAGGATCACGGACTGCAGCGATTCAAGAAGGCGGACCACCACCACCTTCTCAAGGGCAATAAATGCTGGCCTCGTCAGCAACGCCCACATCCCATGGAATAAAAAAGCCACTGGGTTATCAGCAAAAAATAAATAGTGTGTGAATCTTTTTGTTCTCCGAGATACAAGGGGATCGGCTATGTTTGTTCAAATAGGATTAATAAAAAGGAGACACGCAGGCTAAGATTCTTTATACCTGTTGTGTGAGTCGCTCACGTTCCTTCTCCAGCATGTAGGTCACATCGTCCCCTTCAGCAGTGTCCTGGGCATGTCTTCGCCTCTCCTCTTCCAGGTCCAGAATAACCTGCAAAAACCCATTAACCTCAATCAGCTGCACTCATGAAGACTTTCCAAATGTATTATTTTAGCTGCTTGTATTTTCTGAAATATTCCTGTCAACTATATGTCTTATACCAGATTCAACAGAAATGTTGTGCACATTTTAGCATGAACATCTCAAATCATAATTACACAATTTGCTCTCTACCATCTTTTCTAAAACTGGCACATGCACACACACCCCACTGTGGTGGTGGTGGGGGAAGGTTAGGTGTAGAGAAATCCATTGTATTCCTATAAAAGATTTGCATTTATATAGCGCCTTTCATGACATCCCAAAGCGTTTTACATCCAATGAAGTACTTTTGCATTGTAGTCACTGTTGTAATGTAGGAAAACGTGGCAGTCAATGTGCACGCAGCAAGGTCCCACACAAAGCAATGTGACAATGATCAGATAATCTGTTTGTGATGCTGGTTGATAATGATTCTGCGTAACACATATACATATTATATACACACACACACACATTTATAATATTTATATATATATATATATATATATTATAAATGTATATATATTTATTTAAAGGATAGATTAGGATTGAATACAACTTCTACAGGGCTTTTTGGTTTTAATTTTATATGTAAATTTAGAAGACACACTCAGGTCAGCAACCATGCATAATATAAGGGTGACTGGAGCCAGATCCAGGCACATGCTTGTGTTCAGCAAACAGTTAACATTCCTTTGCCCCTCCTTTCCACTGCTGAGAAAGGGTCAGCATCAAGCGCTGCAGGCCAGTTTATCCAAGGTTAGGTGCAGGGCAAAGCTCCTTTCACCATGTCCAAACGTGTCTCAGCTGGTCAGAAAGACACCCTCTTTCTGCATGTGTGTGACATTTTTCCATTTCTCACACCAGCCATTTTCTCTGACGGAGTCTGCCGATTAAGTGCTAATTAGGGGCAGAATTCCTTATAGCCTGCAGTCATGTTTATCTCATCAGTTTTAAGGCCAGTTTCCAGCGATGATAAGTGCCTAACTTATTGCACCATCCTTCCCTGGTGTTTATCCTCCTTTGCCAGAGGTATTGCTCCAAAGGAGCAGAGTACTGTAACTACTCTTGTTGGCAGCTGCTTGGCAATGCAATTTTACAACCAACTAAAAATGGAAGTAAAAAAATCCACTTGCTTATTAGGGCTGCTGTTTTCAGTGCTGGTGGGGCTGAGCATGCTGCAGATGGGCTGCTTTTGGCCACAAGCTGTTTCACAGCTGTGGGACAGTGACCAACGCAACACTACTCCAGCTGGGTTAGACATTGCATCACCTCCGCTCACCCCAAAATAAGCTAAAAATAAAAATTTCAATCAAAATGTAAGCAAAATACTCCATTCACCATTTGCCATATTGGGTTATGGTATTATGAAATGTCTGTATGAACTAACGTACAAATATTCGACAGCGATTTGTGCCGATTCTATTGCAAATTCCGTAGGCATTCTGAACATATTAGTGCCATATTATGTCCTTAGAACACATCTAATCAGCTGGTAATTTATGTCAGCTAATATGAGGTTGAATTTAAAATAAGTCTAGTAATTAAGCTTTCTAAAATGTTTCCATAATAAAACCGGTGGCATTGGCCATTTCTAATGTGAATGAGCCAGGGAGGGTACAGAATACAAGGCTCTGAAGATTTGTAAGGGTGAGATCATAACCTAAAATACATCAAAGGAAGGGGTGGAAGTTATGTTACAGTTATATAAAGCTCTAGTTCGACCCCATTTAGAGTACTGTGTTCAGTTCTGGGCACTACACCTCAGGAAGGTTAGGAGATGGTGCAGCGCAGATTCACCAGAATGATACCTGGGCTAAAAATCTTAAATTACGAGGATAAGGTTTCACAGACCTTGTATTCCCTCAAGTATAGAAGATTAAGGTGTGATCTAGTTGAGGTGTTTAAGATAATTAAGAGAGTTGATAGGGCAGATAGAGAGAAACAATTTCTTCTGGTTTGGAGGTGGGTGGGAGAGTCCGGAACAAGGGGGCAGCGCCTAAAATCTGGAACCCTCGGGACCGAGGCCATTCCGGATTCCAGGCATTTCCGATTTGTTTTCTGATGTCACGAATCCAGAAACACCCGAGCCCAGGTTCGAGGATTTCCGGATTTCGGAACATCAGAAAGGTGGGAGGGATTCCCGCCAAAGATCTGTTTGGGCCGCCTGGCCCCGCCAAGATTGTTGTCGGGTGGGGCCCTGCCAAGGATGTTGTCGGGCGGGGCCCTGCCAAGGAGATGTTCGGGCTGGCCGGCCCAGCCTAGGTGTGCGGGCGGGGCCCCGCCAAGGAGTCGTCTGGCGGGCCGGCGAGGAGGCCCCGAGGTAAGGGCAGCGGCGGCAAGCGGGGCAAGGTGAGGGCCGAGGTCGGCACGGTCGCCGGGTCCGGATTCCGGAACATTTTACGGATTCCGGACGACCCTGCCACCGATCTCTGGATCTCTGGATTCTCGACGCTGCGCCTGTATGAGGAAGCACTTCTTCACACAAACAGTAGTGTAAATCTGAAACTCTCTCCCCAAAAAGCTGTTGAGACTGAGGGTAGCTAAAAATTTTAAAACTGAGATTGATAGATTTTTATTAGGCAAGGGTATTAAAGGTTACAGAACCAAGGTGGGTAGATGGAGTTAAGATACAGATCAGCCATGATCTAACAGAATGGTGGAACAGGCTCGAGGGGCTGAATGACCTCCTTGTGTTCCCATGTTACATTTCGGAGTTTCTGAGCAAGCCTTTTTTGGAGGGTGGGAGAGATCTGATGTAATAGTAGGTGGATAGACTGCAGAGCATTTGATTTCTTTAGCTCAAGGCCAAACAGATGTCTTGGAAACCCTGACAATGGCCTGTAAAAATAACATAGAACACATATCTTTATGATATTTAAAAGAAAAGAACATTTGTCTACTATTCTCCCATCACAATGCAGGTGAGCATTACTTCAGTGAGAAGTCTGCCTGCCTCATTAGCACTGGCAATAGCTTGATTCACAGATAACAAAATGCCTGATTAAATATGTACGAGTATATATTTAGTAGTCCTTCGGGATTAATGCACATCCCACAGTTGAAATCTCCACTAAGTCAGCATTTTGCAGTAAATTGTGTGATCTTTTGGGTTATACTATTTACAGTGAATGCATGATCCATATCATTTGTGAGAGAACAGCCATGAAAGCAGCAATATAAATTAATCAAAGTGAAATTTTCTATTACATTGTACGTAATTTCTTCTCTTCCCTTGAACTTACAATGACTGTAAATTCATGAACCGTTACTGCAAATACAGCACACACACCACAGTAGGGGATTGTACAAGTTAGATTGATTTAATTAAGTTTATATGGCTGGGTCAATCAAGATACATAAAGGTCACACAGGGTTCATGGATACACACGGAAAAGGTACATCGATAACTCGAACTACACAGAATTAAGGGAAGTTCTTTCAGTGCCCTGGCCAATATTTATCCCTCAACAAATATCATTAAATCTAAAATCTCATTGCTGTTGGCAAATTGGCTGTTTCCTTTCACCATATTACAACAATGGCTACACTTCAAAAGTACTTCATTGTAGCGGATTGCTTTGGGATGTCCCAAGGTTGTGGAAGACATTATATCAACACAAGTTAATTATTTTATACAATGGAGAATTCAAACATGTGCCTGTTTGTTGAGTCCAACACGATAGTGTGGTGCCCTCCAGCCAGACTCTTCAATGGGTCTTCGGGACTGGGGGGCTGGGGCGGGTGGAAGGAGAGCATCTTCAAATGGAGTGGAAAACTATTCTAACAAACTAATCTTTAGAGTTGTCACAGGTGCACTTGTTCAGTTTGGACCATTTGCCAGCTAATGTTCCCTGCAATTTCTTTTGGGCCACATGGCCCCTCTAACAGGTTGCGTGACCCATTTAAAACTCCGCGCACGGCGGTTTTCTATTTAAAAGCCGGCACACCGGCTATGCGAATCCTCAAGAACGCTGTGCAGCCATGCAGCTTAAAAGGGAATATTGGCGACCAACAGAAAACAGAGTGTCGGGATAAATGGGTCATTTTCCGGTTGCCAGACAGTGACTAGAAACATAGAAAATATGGCCTACTCCTGCTTCTATTTCTTATGTTCTTATGGTGCCAGCTCGGTGTTCACATTGCTAAAATCGACACCTTTATCCTTAGAAAATCATAGACCGACATTGCTATGGGTCTACTTTATGTGGTAAGAATGAGGGAACCAATTGTAGCAAATATTTGCCAGTTAACTGGTAGAGTGGACAATGGAGAAACAGTGGATGTGGTGTATTTGGACTTTCAAAAGAACATAAGAATTAGGAACAGGAGTAGGCCATCTAGCCCCTTGAGACTGCTCCGCCATTCAATAAGATCATGGCTGATCTGGTCGTGGACTCAGCTCCACTTACCCGCTTGCTCCCCATAACCCTTAATTCCCTTATTGGTTAAAAATCTATCTATCTGTGATTTGAATACATTCAATGAGCTAGCCTCAACTGCTTCCTTGGGCAGAGAATTCCACAGATTTACAACCCTCTGGGAGAAGAAATTCCTTCTCAACTCAGTTTTAAATTGGCTCCCCCGTATTTTGAGGCTGTGCCCCCTAGTTCTAGTCTCCCTGACCAGTGGAAACAACCTCTCTGCCTCTATCTTGTCTATCCCTTTCATTATTTTAAATGTTTCGATAAGATCACCCCTCATCCTTCTGAACTCCAACGAGTAAAGACCCAGTCTACTCAATCTATCATCATAAGGTAACCCTCTCATCTCCGGAATCAGCCTAGTGAATCGTCTCTGTACCCCCTCCAAAGCTAGTATATCCTTCCTCAAGTAAGGTGACCAAAACTGCACGCAGTACTCCAGGTGCGGCCTCACCAATACCCTATACAGTTACAGAAGGACCTCCCTGCCTTTGTACTCCATCCCTCTCGCAATGAAGGCCAACATTCCATTCGCCTTCCTGATTACCTGCTGCATCTGCAAACTAACTTTTTGGGATCACCGGTACGCTCGCGGCCTTCCGCGAGAGGTGGGCACCGGAGGGACTGGAGTGCATCATCACGCCCGGCAACCAAATTTTAATTTGATTTTACGTTTTAAAGTTTAATTTGTTTTAATTGCCGGTGTTTTTAGTGTCCCCTTCCCTTTTATAGGGGGCACTGTGGAAAAATTGTGATTTTAGTGCCCAGAAAAAAACCAAAAAAGGAAACAAAACAAAACCAAAAAAAAAAAGGAAAAAAAGGGCCTTGTGAATGTCTGGTGTGTCACCCAGGTCGGGTGGCACGGTTTAATGTTTTATGTTTTGCAGATAAACTCCAAAAAGAGTTTCATGCACAAGGACCCCCAGGTCCCGCTGCACCGCAGCATGTTGCAATTTCTCCCCATTCAAATAATATTCTCTTTTACTGTTTTTTTCCCCCCAAGGTGGATGACCTCACATTTTCCGACATTGTATTCCATCTGCCAAACCTTAGCCCATTTGCTTAACCTATCTAAATCGCTTTGCAACCTCTCTGTGTTCTCTACACAACCCGCTTTCCCAATAATCTTTGCATCATCTGCAAATTTTGTTATACTACACTCTGTCCCCTCTTCCAGGTCATCTATGTATATTGTAAACAGTTGTGGTCCCAGCACCGATCCCTGTGGCACTCCACTAACCACCGATTTCCAACCCAAAAAGGACCCATTGATCCCGACTCTCTGCTTTCTGTTAGCCAGCCAATTCTCTATCCATGCTAATACATTTCCTCTGACTCTGCGGACCTTTATCTTCTGCAGTAACCTTTTGTGTGGCACCTTATCGAATGTCTTTTGGAAATCTAAATACACCACATCCATCGGTACACCTCGATCCACCATGATCGTTATATCCTCAAAGAATTCCAGTAAATTAGTTAAACATGATTTCCCCTTCATGAATCCATGTTGCATCTGCTTGAGTGCACTATTCCTATCTAGATGTCCCGCTATTTCTTCCTTAATGATAGCTTCAAGCATTTTCCCCACTACAGGTATTAAACTAACCGGCCTATAGTTACCTGCCTTTTGTCTGCCCCCTTTTTTTTTTTAAAACAGAGGCGTTACATTAGTTGCTTTCCAATCCGCTGGTACCTCCCCAGAGTCCAGAGAATTTTGGTAGATTATAACGAATGCATCTGCTATAACTTCCGCCATCTCTTTTAATACCCTGAGATGCATTTCATCAGGACCAGGGGACTTGTCTACCTTGAGTCCCATTAGCCTGTCCAGCACTACCCCCCCAGTGATAGTGATTATCTCAAGATCCTCCCTTCCCACATTCCCGTGACCAGCAATTTTTGGCATGGTTTTTGTATCTTCCACTGTGAAGACTGAAGCAAAATAATTGTTTAAGGTCTCAGTCATTTCCACATTTCCCATTATTAAATCCCCCTTCTCATCTTCTAAGGGACCAACATTTACTTTAGTCACTTTAGTCGGTAAAAGCTTTTACTATCTACTTTTATGGTTTGCGCAAGTTTACTTTCGTAATCTATCTTTCCTTTCTTTATTGCTTTCTTAGTCATTCTTTGCTGTCGTTTAAAATTTTCCCAATCTTCTAGTTTCCCACTAACCGTGGCCACCTTATACGCATTGGCTTTTAATTTGATACTCTCCTTTATTTCCTTGGTTATCCATGGCTGGTTATCCCTTCTCTTACCGCCCTTCTTTTTCACTGGAATATATTTTTGTTGAGCACTATGAAAGAGCTCCTTAAAAGTCCTCCATTGTTCCTCAATTGTGCCACCGTTTAGTCTGTGTTTCCAGACTACTTTAGCCAACTCTGCCCTCATCCCACTGTAGTCCCCTTTGTTTAAGCATAGTACGCTCGTTTGAGACACTACTTCCTCACGCTCAATCTGTATTACAAATTCAACCATACTGTGATCACTCATTCCGAGAGGATCTTTTACTAGGAGATTGTTTATTATTCCTGTCTCATTACACAGGATCAGATCTAAGATAGCTTGCTTCCTTGTAGGTTCTGTAACATACTGTTCTAAGAAACAATCCCGTATGCATTCTATGAATTCCTCCTCAAGGCTACCCAGTGCGATTTGATTTGACCAATCGATATGTAGGTTAAAATCCCGCATGATTACTGCCGTTCCTTTTCCACATGCCTCCATTGTTCCCTTGATTATTGTCCGCCCCACCGTGAAGTTATTATTTGGGGCCTATAAACTACGCCCACCAGTGATTTTTTCCCCTTACTATCTCCAATCTCCACCCACAATGATTCAACATTTTGTTCATTAGAGCCAATATCGTCTCTCACAACTGCCCTGATATCATCCTTTATTAACAGAGCTACCCCACCTCCTTTCACTTCTTGTCTATCTTTCCGAATTGTCAGATACCCCTGTATGTTTAATTCCCTGTCTTGGCCACCCTGCAACCACGTTTCTGTAATGGCCACCAGATCATACCCACTTGTAATGATTTGTGCCGTCAACTCATTTACTTTATTTTGAATGCTGCGTGCGTTTAGATAGAGTGTTTTAATACTAGTTTTGAAACCATGATTTTTAGTTTTGACCCCTCCTGCAGCCCCTTTATATTCATACATATTGTCCCTTCCTATCACCTTGTGGTTTACACTTACCCCAGTGCTACTCTGCTCTGTTGCCTTCAGCCTTTTGCATTCTTTCTTGGGGTCCTGTTCATCTGAGCTCTCACCCACTAACGAGCTCAGAACCCTCTCCTGGGTTCCGAATACTCCTCGTATTGAGGCACCAAGCTTTCATGCTTGCCTTTTTATTACACTTTAACCCTTTAGAATTTTGCTGTACAGTGGCCCTTCTTGTTTATTGCCTTGGGTTTCTCTGCCCTCCACTTTTACTAATCTCCTTTCTGTCTTTTGCTTCAGTCTCCATTTTGTCTCCCTCTATCTCCCTGCATTGGTTCCCATCCCCCTGCCATATTAGTTCAACTCCTCCCCAACAGCACTAGCAAACACTCCCCCTGGGACATTGGTTCCGGTCCTGCCCAGGTGCAGACCGTCCGGTTTGTACTGATCCCACCTCCCCCAGAACCGGTTCCAATGCCCCAGGAATTTGAATCCCTCCCTGCTGCACCACTGCTCAAGCCACGTAGTCATCTGAGCTATCCTGCGATTCCTGTTCTGACTAGCACGTAGCACTGGTAGCAATCCCGAGATTACTACTTTTGAGGTCCTATGTTCTAATTTAGCGCCTAGCTCCTTAAATTCGTCTCGTAGGAACTCATCCCTTTTTTTTTTTAAACCTTTATCATTGGTACCAATGTGCACCACGACAACTGGCTGTTCACCCTCCCTTTTCAGAATGTCCTGCACCCGCTCAGAGACATCCTTGACCCTTGCACCAGGGAGGCAACATACCATCCTGGAGTCTCGGTTGCAGCCGCAGAAACGCCTATCTATTCCCCTTACAATTGAATCCCCTATCACTATTGCTCTCCCACTCTTTTTCCTGTCTTCCTGTGCAGCATTGCCAGCCACGGTGCCATGAACTTGGCTGCTGCTGCCCTCCCCTGATGAGTCATCCCCTTCAACAGTACTCAAAGCGGTGTATCTGTTTTGCAGGGGGATGACCGCAGGGGACCCCTACACTACCTTCCTTGCACTGCTCTTCCTGCTGGTCTTCCATTCCCTATCTGGCTGTGGACCCTTCACCTGCGGTAAGACCAACTCGCTATATGTGCTACTCACGTCATTCTCAGCATCGTGGATGCTCCAGAGTGAATCCACCCTCAGCTCCAATTCCGCAACGCGGACCGTCAGGACCTGGAAACGGATACACTTCCCGCACACGTAGTCGTCAGGGACACCGGAAGTGTCCCCGAGTTCCCACATGGTACAGGAGGAGCAAATGACGTGACCGAGCTCTCCTGCCATGACTTAACCCTTAGATACACTTAAGTTGGCAACAACAATGCTAAAGTTTACTCACTGTTATAGAAGAGAAAAAAGAAAAACTACTCACCAATCACCAGCCAATCACTTAACCCCTTGGCTGTGAAGTCACCTTTCTATTTCTTTCTCCTTCTTTTTTGCCTTCTCCCTGTAGCTGCACAAGCACGCCTCTCCACGCACCTCCCGACTGCCGCCGCGTTGGGCCTTTTATAGGCCTCTCGCCGACCCCGGACTCACGCCTTTCCACGCACCTCCCGACTGCCGCCGCGTTGGGCCTTTTATAGGCCTCTCGCCGACCCCGGACACACGCCTCTCCACGCACCTCCTGACTTCCGCTGCGTTGGGCCTTTTATAGGCCTCTCGCCGACCCCGGACTCACGCCTTTCCACGCACCTCCCGACTGCCGCTGCGTTGGGACTTTTATAGGCCTCTCGCCGACCCCGGACTTTTCAGAATGGCAGGCAGTGACTAGTGGGGGGCCGCAGGGCTCAGTGCTGGGACCCCAGCTATTTACAATATACATTAATGATTTGGATGAAGGAACTGAGTGTAATATCTCCAAGTTTGCAGATGACACTAAGCTGGATGGCGGTGTGAGCTGTGAGGAGGATGCTACAAGGCTGCAGGGGGACTTGGACAGGTTAGGTGAGTGGGCAAACACGTGGCAGATGCAGTATAATGAGGATAAATGTGAGGTTATCCACTTTGGTGGCAAAAAACACGAAGGTAGAATTACCTGAATGGCGGCAGATTAGGAAAAGGGAAGGTGCAACGAGACCTGGGTGTCATGGTACATCAGTCATTGAAAGTTGGCATGTAGGTATAGCAGGCGATGAAGAGGCAAATGGTACGTTGGCCTTCATAGCTAGGGGATTTGAGTATAGGAGCAGGGAGGTCTTACTGCAGTTGTACAGGGCCTTGGCGAGGCCTCACCTGGAATATTATGTTCAGTTTTGGTCTCCTAATCTGAGGAAGGATGTTCTTGCTATTGAGGGAGTGCAGCAAAATTTCACCAGATTGATTCCCGGGATGGTAAGACTGACATATGAGGAGAGACTGGATCGACTGGGCCTGTATTCACTGGAGTTTAGAAAGATGAGAGGGGATCTCATTGAACCATATAAAATTCTAACGGGACTGGACAGGTTAGATGCAGGAAGAATGTTCCCGGTGTTGCGGAAGCCCAGAACCAGGGGACATAGTCTAAGGATAAGGAGTAAGCCATTTAGGACTGAGACGAGGAGAAACTTCTTCACTCAGAGAGAGTTGTTAACCTGTGGAATTCCCTACCACAGAGAGTTGTTGATGCCAGTTCATTGGATATATTCAAGAGGGCGTTAGATATGGCCCTTACGGCTAAAGGGATCAAGGGGTATGGAGAAAAAGCAGGAAAGGGGTACTGAGGTGAATGATCAGCCATGATCTTATTGAATGGTGGTGCAGGCTCAAAGGGCCGAATGGCCTACTCCTGCACCTAGTTTCTATGTTTCTTTGTACAAGTGTCTTGGGGACACTTTTGAAAAAAATCAGCAACCTGTCGAATTCTCCAGTAGTACTCAAACTAAGCCACTGAATTCTAATCAAATGTACCGAAGGTTGCATAGTGTGAGTGCAGTGCATTGGAATGCAGTAGGTGGATTTCCAGCTCCAAAGTTTGCCAAACAATAACATTCAGACTGAGTGGGTCAAAAGGGAAAGAGTTGGGGGGAATCTCAAAGATGTCACATCTGCTTAGATTCCTTCCGATCCCCATACTATTGCTTTCTGGCAAGCCCGTATAGAGTATCACAGGCAGACACCTGGGAACAAGTTACTTGCTTGCCTGTCCTCGTGGCTTATGACAGGAAAATGTATGGAGATGGAATAAGAGTGTGTGAAGAACTTCAATTCTAAAGCAAAATACTTAAATACTGTTCTGTGAGTAAATGTCTTTTGTTAACTTATACCTGCATTTGATTGAATATCACATTTAATATCAGAAGCAGAATGACAAGATAAGGAGATATAAAATCATAGAAACTTACAGCACAGGAGGTGGCCATTTGCCCATCGTGCCTGTGCTGGCTCTGTGAAAGAGCAGTCGTGCTTAGTCCCACACCCCCGCTTTTTGTCTATAACCCTGTAAGTTCCTCAAAATGAGCATAATGTATAATGTGAGGTGGCATGCAATGTAACGTTTTCCAATACCTTTCTGTGTCTGCTCTCAGCTGCAGCCAATTGGGATACCATTCGCTCCTGCATCTTCTTGCACTGTGTCATTACTACTTTGAGCACCGAGAGTGGGTTGGTGCACACAGGCTGCTTATCGCCACAACTCCCATCCCTGATCGACTCACAGTCCCTCTGGAGAGCAAGGAATGGGTCACTGATGTCATATTTTCCATAGCGTTCTTGGATGAAACGATCTCTCTGCTGTGCCTGTAACCAAACCCAGAGAACATTTAGAACTTAAAAAAAAATGGTAGTTTGATCCTTATCCTAATGCTATTCCAAATGAACATTTATCATCAGGATATTAATTACCAAAAATGAAAAAAATAAACAACATACACAGGAAACATAGGATCAGAAATGACGCTGCATTCTACCTAGCCAGTTCAAACAAATTCAAACAACCTCTCAATTTCCTATTTCCATAAATATCTATCCAGGTCTATGTTCACACTATCTGCCTCCACTGGCTCCCTGGAGAGCCTATTCCATATGTTTGCTATTCTCTGCATATATTAGTTAAATCTAAACTGCCTGTGCACTTTTCCTCTTGTAAGCTTGAACATATGTCTCTTAGTTCCAGTGGAAATCTCAAACATTTATCGGGATTCAAGTCCCTTAAGTATCTTGAATACTTAAATATCTTCTCTGAGCTTCTCTTCTTTGGAATAAGCAGTCCAGTTCTTTAACCTCTCCCTCATAGCTCACATGCCTTATGGTATCAGTCCGGTTGGCGTTTCCAGTGATGAATTCCATGTCTGAATCCCCTTGCTGCAGTATGGCAATGTGTAACCAGTACTCAAACTTCAGTTGATCCAAAGTGTGACAACGTGCATTGAGTCTCATTCCTTTAACCCTGTCCTCCTGGATTCTACTGGTCCCAGTGCGTGATTTCAAAATTCTCGTCCTTGCTTCCAAATGCTAGTCGCTGCCTTAGTGATATCTTCCTGCATAAATTGCTCCCTCTGCAATGGTGACTGTTTGTTCAGCCACTGCTCTTTTATTCCTGTGGAATTCTCTACCCAGTTGTCACCTGCCTTGTAACCTCTCTCTCTACTTACAAAAGCATTCTTAAAATCCTCCTCTTTGACCATCTCTTTAATTTCCCACCCTAGCCTTATGCTTCCTCTTTCCCCATGCTCAAGGTCTAGTGTATTTTCTTTCCACATAGTTTTGTAAAGTATTCTGAGACATCTTCCTGCACAAGCAGCAGTAAGCAGATTTAAATGGTTGGTGTGTTATAGAATTTCCTTTGAGGATTTTCTAACTTCATGATACAATGACAGCAGCAAGAATGAGATGCAAAAGGTCACCACCACCCTGGTTGTGCCTGCTCTTTAGTCCCACACTGCATCCAATTTAAATGACAAAGGTTCGACTAAATCAAATGTTTGCACATCACTATCCTTAACTGTTAAGTCTACTAACAAGAGCAAAATCTATCCAAATTAGTGACTTTGGAACCAATGCTTCCATTGTAACACAATGCACTGATTGTCATACAAAGGCAAAATACTGCGGATGCTGGAATCTGGAATAAAAACAGAAAATGCTGGAATTCTCAGCGGGTCAGGTAGCATCTGTGAAGAGGAAGCAGAGTTAACATTTCGGGTCAATGACCCTTCGTCAGAACTGGAGAATGTTCGGAAAGAACGGATTCTTAACAAACAGTGAAAGGGGGAGGGGAAGAACGAACAAAAGGGAAGGTTTATGATAGAGTGGAAGACAGGAGAGATTAGAGACACAAAAGGGATGATGGGCCAAATTCAAATGGTAATACCAGGAATTAGAAAAACATTAGTCAAAATAGGGTGTGAATGGCGGGATAATGACTAACTGCCATTAGAAACAAGGAGAAGAAAAGAAACAAACAGGCTCTGGGGGGGTGGGGGGAGGTGGAGGGAGCCAAAGATTGGCAGCAGTTACGCTCTGAAATTGTTGAACTCTATGTTGAGTCCAGAAGGCTGTAAAGTGCCTAAATGAAATATGAGGTGCTGTCATACTATGCTTGAGCGTACCATTTATATTTGCTATCTACCAAGAATCAGAGAGAAAAATAAAAACGTGTAAACAAAACTTTAACCTATCTTTTTGGTTGGTGAAGACTTTGCTGAATTTCTCACAATTTTTGTTTTCATACCAAAAATCCAAGTCTGCCAGTTTCGTAGAATGCTTCAGCTTCCTCTGAAGCTAAAAACATCATAATTAAGGTGCACTTAAAGGGGTCAAGTTTCGGGGTGCGCCTAGAACGGTGCAGCCCCACGAGCCACGCCTGATTTCCATGCTCAAAACCACGCCGAAAACTTACCTTGGTATTCTCCACTCCCTCAGGTCGATCCAGGCCTTCGGTGCGGCAAGCACAAGCTGTGGGGGGCGGAGCCAGGTCCCTGTGCTGAAAACAGTGCCGGGACCTCTGCACATGAGCGGTACAGTGTGCGCGCATGTGCAGTAGCTCCAGGCGCCCGAGGCTGTGTGGGAGGGGCCCAAAGCGCACCGCCCCTAGCCCTGGCTGAATGGGCTCACTGGGGTGGCGAAGATCGGACTGCACCTCCCTCCTCCAGCTCCGGCTTCCCTCCCTGTTCAGCTCCCACTGGCTCTCTTCCCCCCCAACCCCAGCTCCTGCTCCGCTGCCTGCATGCCGCCGCCCCTGCCCCCCAGCTCCCACTCCACTACCATCCGTGTCCCCCCCCACCCCTCAGCTCCGGCTCCACCCCCACCATATGCCTTCAGGTCCGCTCCGCTCTGCTCCCTCTTCCTTCGGCGGAGCCCACCCAGCATCTTGCTGGGGACGGAAACCGCCCGAAGTCTTCGGCCCGGCTTCTTCATGTCGGCCGGGCCCATTCAGCCTCCCCCCTCCCTCCTGTCAGAAACACATAGACACTGACAGACAGAGAGAGAGACACTGACAGACAGACACAGAGAGAGAGAGAGAGAGAGAGAGAGAGAGAGAGAGACGCTGACAGAGACACAGACACTGACAGAGACAGAGACCGAGACCGAGACACACTGGGGGGGGGCCCATCCCAGCACGCTGTTGGAGGGCTCTCGGTGCTGCAGCCAGTGAGCAGAAACTTAATTTTTTATTTATTGATTTTTAAATGTTTTTTATTTTTTAATTTTTTTTGGATTGATTTATTGGTTGATTTATTGATTTATTTATCATTTATTATTGATGATGGCTCTTTATTTGTAAAAGTGATGTGTTTCATGTTTGTAAACTTCCCACCCGCCCCCAACCCCTCATTCCCTACGCCTGATTTTCTAAGGGTAGGCAAGGTTTTTCTGAGCATACAAAAATCTACACTTACTCCATTCTAAGTTAGTTTGGAGTAAGTTTTCACTGCCTAAACTTTCAAAACAGGCGAAAGTGGCCGGACACGCCCCCTTTTGAAAAAAAAAATCTGTTCCAAAATGAAACTGTTCTAACTGACTAGAACTGGAGCAAACTAAATGCCGAGAATTGAAATTTCTAAGATACTCCATTCTAAACCAGTTGCTCCAAAAAAAATAGGAGCAACTCAGACCGAAACTTGACCCCAAAGTCACTACCTGGGCTTACACATCAAGCAAGTATTACTGTGTCATTACAGTATTGATGCACACAGCATACTTGAAGGGAACATTCAATGGCATTCAAGACTTTCCTGCTTTGATGTAGATTTGACCATTATATAACCAGCTTGTTGGGATTTTCAGTCGAGTAACTTTAAATAGCACTATTTACCTGCATCCTTTTAAAATTTCCCATCACCATCTGCATTTCCAACAGATAATTCGACTGGGTCAGTTAGAAATACCAACAGGTTGGGAAATTTCCAAGTAAATTACATCCTCTTTACCATCAAAGTGCACGCCAGTCATGAGTGCGTGATGTAGGAAGAATCGAGAAGAGAGATTGTAGCTGAAGATGAGAAGTCACAGTTTTAGTCAGAGGAACAGAGAGATTACAGTGAAGTGGAGTGAATACTTCTACTGTAATGAACTCTTAGAGTACAGCAAGATAGAATCAATGCCAAATCACCATTGCCCACGACTCAGCACACGTTCCTTCCAAGGCTAAGCTGATTAAAAAGAGCTAACAGAAGCAAACAAAACCAATGTGATTAAAATGGCAATCCTTTAAACAGCACTGGCTTTATTTTTGTTAAGATAACTTCATAGCTCTGTGGTGCAGAAAGCAAAGCATGTCGGAGACAACTCTACAGTTCAGATGGGTTGGAGGTAGTGCAATTATCGTAAGAGCAAAGGGTTTCAGCCCCTGCCTTTTTGTTGAAGGGAGTGCTGCTGCTAGTGGCAAATCTGAACAGCTTCACCTGTATTATTTGCTATCAGGTCTGTCAATTTGTGCCCGGCCACTTTTAGCATCAGAGCAGCAATATTTTTATCACTAATGCAAGGCCTTTAAATGCAGAAAAAGTTCCCAAGGCGCTTTACTGAGGCATATAAAATCAAAGGAACATCGAGCCAAAAAAGGAGATATTAGGAGGGTGACCGACCAAAAGTCTTGTCAAAGAGATGACTTGTAAGCAGGTTATTGAAGGAGGATAGGCGGAGGGATTTAGTGAGGGGATTTCTAGAGCATGAAGCCTGGGTGGCTGAAGGCAAGGCTACCAACGGTGGGAATGGGGAGGAGGTGTGGACAGTCATGAACAAGTAGCTGAAGTCAGGACAGAGAGTTTGGTGGGGAGAGGAGTATAGGGCTGGAGGTGGTGAGGCCATAGAAGGCTTTAAACACAAGGAGCAGAATTATATATTTGAAGGAACTGGGAGTCATTGTAGGGCAACAAAGACGGTGATGAGAGAGCAGGACTTGGAGTGGAATAGTATATGGGTAGTAGAAATGTGGATGAGCTGAGGTTTATGGAGGATGGAGGTATGGGAGGCTGGCCAGGAGAGTACTGGAATAGCTGACTCTGGAGGTGACAATGTTATGGATAAAGATTTTGGCATCAAAAGGCCTGAGGTCGGGCAGAGACAGACAATGTTGTAGAAGTGGAAGTAGGCCACCTCAGTGATGGAGAGGATTTGCAGTTGGACACTGAGCTTAGAGATGGATAGGGCATTGAGGTGGCAAACAGCTGGCTCAGTCTGAGACAGTGGTGGGGAAGGTGATGCATGTGGTCTCCAAGGTTTGAGAGAAAGGAGGAACATTCTGGGAAGTTGGAAAACCAAAAGTTCTTGTAAGGTAAATTACAGCTGAAAATATCCAGAACAGGTGGTTGTAAAGCATTCAACATGACAAACCACAAACACGCTACTGAAACCCTTAAAGGGCTTTATCAATGCACTGCCTGCTTGATAGGTGAGGCATGACACAAATGGCTTCAAACGCAATATTTTAGGCAATAAATTCTCTTTTTAAAAAGGACAAGAATCATTCATAATTGCCTTTATTTTGACAAGAGGGCCCTAGAGGGTGTGCTTAAAATAACTTTCAACAATTCTGCAGGGAAATTTGAAAGAGAGGGAAAGAAAGAGAACTTTTGTGTCCTGTTAGAAAAACAAGATAACAATCGCACATATTCTCTTAACTCCCATCATCAATGGAGTTGAATCAGAGCTGAATGGGTCCAGACTTGTACCAGACTGCAGTTTCATTCTGTTATGTTTGCTTCTTACCAAGTACATGTCCCCCAAATTATACAGTTTGAATCTCTACGTCAGCATGTATTCTCATTGTCTGAAATTCTTGTAGCTGAGCCTCCTCACTGCTTCCTCCCCATTAGTTGCTCTGATTAGAATCACGATTGGAACATTGAACGCACCTGCAGCACTTATTCCAACCCTCCGTTCCAAAAAAAAAGAAAATACAGTTCAATAGACTGCTAATCGTAGTTGTTTTGATCTTCAAGTTATATTGCACAACTGTGGAATTTGCACCCTTTACATCGTAGGGTAGATTCCATATCAGTACAACACAATGCACACAGACCAGTTTATTGTTTTCAAGTCACTATTTATGACTGTCTGGCTGCTGTATCTTCTCTCAATGACTGCAAAATTTGGGGTTAACAGTCCACTGCTTTATCGCCTTGCTGCTGATCATCATCATAAGCAGTCCCTCAGAGTCGAGGATGAGTTGCTCCGACACTAGAAATGAGTTTTCAGGTGACTGAAGAGTCCAATGCGGGATCTACAGTCTGTCCCAGGTAGGCAAACGGTGGTTAAAGGAACAGGTGGGTGAGGTGCCTGGATTGTCACGCATTCTTTCCGCTGGCGACGCTTGGCTTCAGCTTGCTCTCGGCGAAGAGACTCGAGGTGTTCAGCACCTTCCCGGATGCTTTTCCTCCACATTGGGCAGTGGTCTTGAGCCAGGGATTTCCAGGTGTCGGTGGGGATGTTACATTTTTTCAAGGGGGCTTTTAGGGTGTCCTTGAAGCATTTCCTCTGCCCACCTGGGGCTCGCTTGCCATATCGGAGCTCCGAGCAGAGTGCTCGTTTTGGGAGTCTCGTGTCAGGCATGCGAACGATGTGGCCGGTCCAGTGGAGCTGATTGAGCGTGGTCAGTGCTTCGATGCTGGGAATGTTGGCCTGAGCGAGGACACGGATGCTAGTACGCCTATCCTGCCAATGGATTTGCAGGACCTTGCGGAGGCAGCGTTGGTGGTACTTCTCCAGTGTTTTGAGGTGCCTGCTGCTCATAGTCCATGTCTCTGAGCCATATAGGAGGGCGGGTATCACCACTGCTCTGTAGACCATGAGATTGGTGCCGGGTTTGAGGTTCTGGTCTTCAAACACTCTCTTCCTCAGGTGACCGAAGGCTGCACTGGCTCATTGAAGGCGGTGTTGGACCTTGTCGTTCATGTCTGCCCGTTACAGGACAAATTGGAATCTGTTCCACCTCCGCCGCCTCCAGGCCAGATCCAAGGTCGTCCCATCCTCAGTCATCAAACTACAGTACATAGACGACGCCTGCGTCTGCGCACATTCGGAGGCTGAACTCCGAGCCATCGTAAACACCTTCACCAAGACATACGAGAGCACGGGCCTTACACTAAACATCCGTAAGACAAAGGTCCTCCACCAACCTGAGCCCGCAACACAGCACTGCCCCCCCGATTATTAAAATCCACGACGAGGTCTTGGACAACGTGGACCATTTTCTATATCTCGGGAGCCTACGGTCAACAAGGGCAGACATCGGCTGCTGATAAATCTGCCACTGACAGTGGAGCTGCTAACAAGCTTTCCCATGGAAGGCAGCCTTGCAAAGAAGTGGTTTCAATTTATAAAATGAAAAGCAAAATGCTGTAAATGCTAGAAATCTGAAATGGAACAGAGAATGCTGGAAACACTCAGCAGCAGCTGCAGAAGGCAACAGAGAAGTTTTGGGTGGAATCCTTTGTCGAAACTGATTCACTCGACAGGGCAATGTGAGTACTTGCAGCCAAGGAGTGCTGAGTGCTCACAATGACTCCATACAGGGAACACAAATGCACAGACACAGTTGTTTAGGTGTGGTCCCTGATCGTTTGGATGCCCGTTTTTCACGCCACAAAGTGCGCCTAAAAAAACCTTACCTATTCTCCGGCTCCCTGCAGGCCCTCTGGAGCTGGGCGCGACGCAGCACGAACTGTTGGGGGCGGAGCCAGCTTCCTGCACCGAAAACAGTGCCGGGACCTCTGCACATGCGCGCTACAGTGGGCGCGCATGTGCAGTAACTCCAGGCGCCCAAAACTGTGGGAGGGGCCCGAAGCACGCAGCCCCTAGCCCTGGCCGAATGGCCTCACTGGCGCTGTGCGCTTAAGGCTTCTCCCACCCGACTGGACCCGACCCCCGCTCTCCCCCCCCCCCCCCCCCACCCCACGACTCGACCTCTGCTCCCCGCCCCGGACCTCCACGACTCTCTCTCCCCCCCTGACCTCCGCAACTCTCCCCAACCCCCGCCCCCCCAGACCTCTGCGACTCTCCCTCCTCCCCCCCGCGACTCTCTCCCCTCTCCCCCCCGTGACTCTCTCTCTCCTCCCCCCACCGGAGACCCGACGCCACCTACCTGTAAATCCAGCCCGAAGTATTGGGCCCGGCCGTTCATCTTCCTTCTCTCCCTTTCTCCACCCCCCCCCCTCTCCTTCCCTCCCTCATCTCCCTCTCCCTCCCCCTCCCACCCAATCTCCCTCACCCCCACATCTCCCTCCCCCTCCCCCCCATATCTCCCCCCCTCCTCCTCTCTCTCCTCCCCCCCCTCCCCTCCTCCCCCCCATATCTCCCTCCCACCCCCCTCCCCCTTCTCTCCTCTCCTCTCCCTACCCCCCTCCTCTCGCTGTCAGAAACACAGACACTGACAGACAGAGAGTGAGAGACACACACATAGACAGACAGAGAGAGAGACAGAGAGAGAGAGAGACACTGACAGAGACACACTGGGGTGGATGTCCCAGCACGCTGTTGGAGGACTCCCGGTGCTGCAGTCGGTAAGTAGAAAATGTTTTATTTATTGATTTTTAAAAATGTTTTTATTTTTTATTAATTTTTTTTGATTGATTTATTGGTTGATTTATTGACGTAATATTCATTTATTATTGATGATGGCTCTTTATTTGTAAAACTGAAGTGTTTAATGTTTGTAAACTTCCCTTTAAACCCCCCCCCCCATTCCCTATGCCTGATTTTCAAAAGTGTCGACAAGGTTTTTTCGAACGTACAAAAATCTTCACTTACTCCATTCTAAGTTAGTTTGGAGTAAGTTTTCACTGCCTAAACTTTCAAAACAGGCGTAAGTGGCCGGACACGCCCCCTTTTGAAAAAAAAATTTGTTCCAAAGTGAAACTGTTCTAACTGACTAGAACTGGAGCAAACTAAATGCCGAGAATTCAGATTTCTAAGATACTCCATTCTAAACCAGTTGCTACAAAAAAACAGGAGCAACTCAGGCTGAAACTTGGCCCCCCTATAATGGAACCATTTTCACATTAAACATTAAACTGTTAAAAATAATTAACAGCAATTTAGTTGCTACACATTGCCTTTATGCAAATAGCTCCAAAATGTTCAGCATTGCACATCTATAGAATAGGTTGGTGCTCTTGATTCAGCACTGTGCATTTCCTGTTAAATAAATAGTAGATGAAAAAGTTGGAAAAATCCTAAAACCTTAGGCAATGCTTTTTAAAATAAAATAGCAGGCAACTGGAATTTGATGATGGAAAATAATTCAGGGCCTTGGCTGTATTTATCAGATTATGGCTTTTTAAAAATGTTTCTTAGTAAGAGCCAAAAACTAAAAGCATAGCAATACTCCAGGACAAACAAAATCCATATAAATTCCAATGGGCACAATTACAGGACTATAAATTATGAAGGAAAGTTAATGAGCCAGAAATTTTCACTTCATAGTGAACTTCAGCCAGCAACAAATGCTTTCACTTTAGCTCATAACCACCTCGAATTATGACCCCAGTGGTGGAATAAATCTTGGGATTACAGTCACAGTGGTCCTCTACAAGCCAATTTAGTGTTCCTGCCGCATGCATCACATTTGAGGCAATTTTGCGACTTTTCCAAAACCTTCATTTTATGCATTGGCTTTTATTGATAAAAGCAATGCATATTCTTTACAAGAGCAAGTTAGAAATACACTAAAAATATGGTAGTGCCATTCATCAGCTAATGAAATCACCAAGGCCTTCGACATGGTCAACTGTGAGGGACTATGGAGCGTCCTCCTCGGTTTCGGCTGCCATCCTCCACCTGCTCCACGACGACATGCAAGCCATGATCCTGACCAACGGATCCACCACAGACCCAATCCACATCCGGACCGGGGTCAAGCAGGGCTGCGTCATCACACCAACCCTCTTCTCGATCTTCCTTGCTGCAATGCTCCACCTCACTATCAATAAGCTCTTCGCTGGAGTGGAACTAAACTACAGAACCAACGAGAACTTGTTCAACCTACGTTGCCTCCAAGCCAGATCCAAAGTCGTCCCATCCTCGGTCACCGAACTACAGTAAGTGGACGATGCTTGCTTTTGCGCACACTCAGTGGCCGAACTCCAAGCCATCGTCAACACCTTCACCGAGGCGTACGAAAGCATGGGCCTTACACTAAATATCCGTAAGACAAAGGTCCTCCACCAACTTGATCTCACCACAAAGCACTGCCCGCCGGTCATCAAAATCCACGGCTCAGCCTTGGACAACGTGGACCACTTTCCATATCTCGGGAGTCTACTATCAGCAAGTACAGACATCGATGATGAGGTCCAACACCACCTCCAGTGTGCCAGCACAGCCTTCAGTCACCTGCGGAAGACAGTGTTTGAAGACCAGGACCTCAAATCTGGCACCAAGCTTATGGTCTACAGGGCAGTAGTGATACCTGTCCTCCTATATAACTCAGACGTGGAATACATATATCGGCGCTGCCTCCGCAAGATCCTGCAAATCCACTGGGAGGTCAGACGCACCAATGTCAGTGTTCTCGCTCAGGCCAACATCTCCAGCATCGAAGCACTGGCCACTCGACCAGCTCTGTTGGGTTGGCCACATCGTCCACATGCCCGACACGAGACTCCCTAAGCAAGTGCTCTACTCAGAATTCCTACATGGCAAGTGAGCCCCAGGTGGGTAGAGGAAATGTTTCAAGGACACCCTCAAAGCCTCCTTGATAAAGTATAACATTCCCACCGGCACCTGGGAATCCCTGGCCCAAGACCGCACAAAGTGGAGGAAGAGCATCCAGGAGGGCGCTGAGCACCTCGAGTCTCTTCGCCGAGAGCATGCAGAAACCAAGCTCAGAAAGCAGAAGGAGCGTGCGGCAAACAGATTTAATTTTAAAGCTAATGAACACAATCATGTCCGCTACAACATCTTTGATGGCAAAAAAGCAAACTAATTATGGAGTGGTAACATTTCTTAGCATTCACAAGGCAGCAGCCCAAGCCTTTGCATTATGATTTCAATAAGTTTCTGAAGCTTTGCTTTCATATATCATTACCAGCGCAAATGCTTAATAGGTTATTACCATCTCTTCAGATCTCTGGCACTCAGACTTCAAAAATCTCTCCACTTAAACTCCTCTCGTTTTTCTCTAGTTTAAAGCATTATGATAATTCTGTGAGAGTTTTCCTCTTCAGCTCCAAACACTGCACCCTACACTTATTTCCTTTCCCCTGTATCTTTACTATACTAAAACCAAGATACAGTAAAAGACCACCTAATTCAGGACCACAAAGCAGTGAAACTCCTCGTCTGTATCAGTCATTCTTTCCTCTGTCAAGTCACATGCTTTTAAAATGCAGGCTTGGCATCACCTACCATTACTTTACTTAAACCATAATATTTCTCATGAATCAGCTGCAGCTCATCACTTGATAAACATACAATTATAGCTCACATCATTAATCCTTCAATACATATACATTATGTATATACCAAACAAGATATCGAGACGGGGGTTGGGATGAAAACACAACATGCACACAAAAATCAAACCACTCCAGAATATATGTACATTCGATATATAGATTATATTTATGTGCACCTGCATTTTCAACTCTCTCCGAAAGGGCTGCAGAGTTTTGATCTGTTGTTGTGGGACTACTTAGCTCTGTCTAGAGCCTGCTGCTTTTGTTGTTTAGTACGTAGGAGCTTCCTTCGAAGGTATGCCTGATATTACTCCTAGTGCAAACTTCTACACTCCCCTTTGAAACAGGGTTGGTTTCCCAACTTGATAATGGTGGAGGAGCGAGAGATGTGAGAGCATGAAGATAAATTCTAATGATATATAATTCTGCTATTGCTTATGTTGATGGTAAGCGTGCCTCCTTCAGTGCTTCCTCAAAGTGGTGTTTGTAATATATGCACCTGAAAGTATGCTCACAGGTTTCTGTAGTGTAGCGGTTATCACGTTTGCCTCACATGCAAAAAAAAAAGTCCCCGGTTTGAACCTGGGTGGACACATTAATTTGGGTGCCCCCCACCCCATTTTAGCTAGGGAGCACTTGTATCATGTGTGTTTTGGTGCCCTCAAACCCCCCTTCCCCCAAAAACAAGGGGGCACGTGGAAAGTTTTTGGAGTGCGCCTCCCCCCTTTAAATCAGGGAGCACTTGATTATTGTCTTCAACTAAAATAGTTGCAGAGCTGTTGAGTTGAGAGTGTTTTAGAAAGTCACATAATGTTCACAAGACTCAATAAAACCCCAGCCAATTGGGTTCAGGGGATCCATTGTAAAACTCGAAGTTTTCTCAAAATTCAAAGATTCCCCCTCTGTGTGAAGAAACCCTAAGGATCATTTTGGACGCGCTTAAGATGAACTTTGGGATTTTAAAAGAGGCATGGGTCTGCAAGGAAAAAGGGCTGCAAAACCGGGGGACCACTAACCTTGGAAAAGGCCAGTCTTTGGGTATTGGAACTGTCTGGGATATTGGAGCTAAACAAATTGTCTGTGTAAACTCCAAAACTCTACTCCCTAGGAGACATTAACATAGCAACAATTGACCCAGAAATAGCCAGGCATAAGCTCTAAGCATAAAACCCATCCAGCACATGCATAATATTAATCACCTATCCGGCCTGCATGGAAAACCCAGGCCTAGGCAGACAACGTAAACACCAAAAATGATTGTTAAAATCGTAACTCGAATTTAACAGATCGACACATCCTAAACAAGTTATCGTTAACGAGCCCGCCAAAATTCAACAAAGAATTACCAAGCCCGCCAAAACCAAGACAAACAATCGGGTTTGATTTGGCGCGCAGATTAGAAAGGCTCTCAAAGTATAATTGAGGCCCTGTTTTATGGGTTAAGGACACAGTCTTCTTCGCAGCCCTCTGAGCATCAGCATCTTCGGCCTCGACAGCTCTCCTGGGTTATACTACTCTGCCACCAAAGAAGGAAGATCATCATCAAAAAGGCAGAGAAAGGCAGTTCCCTGGGACTTCGGACATCACCAACTCATCACGGCAACAACTGACCACAACCAACGTGGTAACATCGAACCACTGCGATCGACAAATTCTAAGAAAGAAACTTCGAGAAGAAACTGAAGATTTGAAAGTTTTCCACTCTACAATCTATTCCTGGCTTACAACGGGTGAAACATTACCTAAAGTAACCCAAAGCCCTACTCCTACAAGAAGAAAATGGGTACTCACCCCATAAATCCAAACCTCGCCATACCGCATCAGAGGACTCAACTCAACTGAAGACTACGCAGCAAGAAGTCTTCCACGACGTTTGGGGTACGGCAAGCAGAACCGACAGAGTCCAGCGAACCCCGAAACCGCGAACCACCACTAACTGTCAATAAGAGGATTGGTGAGCATCATCCCTGTTGCCCTAGAGTTTAACCTAGTCAGATTTAGGCATTGGGAGGTGGGAGGTGTATTATTTTTCTGTAACCCCTTTTGTATATGTAATAAACTGCTCCTTATTCTAGAGAGTGTAAGTTTTGACATTATACTTTTCTTTCCTGAATAAAATCAGAGTTTCTTGCACCAAAACCAGTTGTCTGCTGCACTTTGTTATATCCCCAAATAAATCCAAAGTCTAGAACGCAGGGAGTGGGAGCGATTCGAACCGCTCAGAAGGTCAGAAGTGAACCTGACCCCCACACCAGGGTGAGGCAGGTGGTTGTGAGCCTGGTGGATGAACTGGTAATGTGTAGTGTATTGTTAATAAACCAACTAGTTTCTTAATGGCAATATGTTGCTATGAATTCTTAAAAACAAAGAACTCTTGAAGCAAATAGATTACAGTGTTCAACATCAAGAAGCACCAATTTGTTAACTGGAAGGGGGAGGAGGTGGTGCGGTTATCAGCTGGTAATTTCCTTGGCCTTGTTTACCCTGAAGCTACGAGATTTCTTGGGATCCAGAGTCAACATTGAGGATTCCCAAGCCCAAACTTATCTAACTATATACGACCATGCCCCCACTTGTGTTCGGTCTATCCTGCCAGTAGGATAATGTAGACCTGGAAATGGTGATGGAGGAATCTGGGATGTTAACTGACGGATATGGTTGCGTACAACTGAATCAGGCTGTTGCTTCACTATTCTATGAAACAGGTCTCCCAACTTGCGCACCAGTCCCCAGATGTTAGTGAGTATGACTGTAGAGTCAACTAGGCTGGGCGTGCCAGAGTCTTGATTTGATCCAATCATATTTCTTGTAGGATTCTGATCTGTAGCAATTGCTTTACACCTCAGTGGCTTGCCAGAGAGCATGAACACTAAATCACATAGTGGCACTAGATTCACACCAGGTAGAGAGCGGCTGATTCCCCTCCCTGATGGGACTAGTTTTTATAGAATTCTGGCAACTTTTAATGATCATTGTTCCTGGTGCTGGCCCTTGAATTAAATTAAACAACTTGCCATGGTGGGATTTGAACTGCTGTCATTGGGTTGCTAGTCTAGTACCATAACAACCATGCCACCGTAATATCTTTCCAATAGGATTCTGCTGCTGTTTTATCTTCAGTCTCCTTTATCATGTCTTTTGCAGCTTTGAAAAAAAATTAAATCATTGTTCTGGTCTTCTGCATTACAATATGGTAGATAACATCTACTGACATACTAAAGGTTGGACAAACTCCATCGTGTTGGCTACCATATCTCATGACAGTATCTTGAACAAAGGTCAGATTGTCAAGTTCGCCAATGCTGATACAACACAATAGACTTACAAATATTTTTAAATAATTCACTGAATCGTTGTTGGAATGGATATTCTGAATCTAATGTCATGGATATGTGAAATGTTTGTGCTAGAATCCAAGCTCAATATATGCAGGCAGATTATGACGAGTTATCCCAAATATACAACTGGCATCACAGTGGTCATTTTTTTTTACATCGGATATACGGCACAGAAACAGGCCATTCGGCCCAACCAGTCCATGCCGGTGTGTTTATGCTCTACTTGAGCCTCCTCCTGTCTTTCCGCATCCAAATCGATCAGAATAACCTTCTATTCCCTTCTCCCTCATCTGCTTATCTAGTCTCCCCTTAAATGCATCCATACTATTTGCCTTAACTACTTCCTGTGGTAGTGAGTTCCACATTCTCACCACTCTCTGGATAAAGAAATTTCTTATGAATTCCCTATTTTATTTCATGGTTACTATCTTATACTGATGACTTCTAGTTATGCTCTTCCCCCGCAACACACTCTGTATCTACTCTATCATCCTTCATAATTTTAAAGACCTCAATTAGGTCAAGTGAAAAGATACCCAGCCTGTTCATCCTTTCCTGATAGGTATATCCTCGCATTTTTGGTGCGCGAGCGATTTTTCTTTAACCAAGCTATGATAAGGTGAGATGAAGCAAGGTTGTAGGAGACTCGTGTGGAGCATGTAGACCTGTTGGGCCAAATGACCTGCTTCTGTTCTGTAAATACTATGATGTATTGTTAACCAGAATTAATAAAAGGAGTTGGTAGCAATATAGGCCCCAAGGCCCCAAGTTTCCACATGATTTGCGCCTGATTTTTTTTTTAAGGAGCAACTGGTGGAGAACGGACTTTCTTAGAAATCGCAATTCTCCACATTTTTTTTTCTGCAGTTCTAGTCAGTTAGAACAGTTTCACTTTGGAACAGAATTTTTTCTTCAAAAGGGGACGTGTCCGGTCACTGACGCCTGATTTCAAAGTTTCCATAGTGAAAATGTACTCCAAACTAACTTAGAATGGAGCAAGTGAAGATTTTTGTAGAACTGAAAAAACCTTGTCTACACATTAAAAAATCAGGCGCAGGTTACAAATTAGGCGTCCAGAACGAGGTGGGGGGGGGAAGGGAAGTCATTAAATTCTACAATAAATCCTTATTTATACTTATACAAATATTATATAAATAAATCCAACCTGAATAAAAATTTATAAGCAAAGAAAAGATTAAATAAACCATCTTCCTACCTGTGTGAAAGCGCTTCAGCCAGGGAGAATGCTGCAGGAAGCCTCACAAGTTGAGGCAGCCGTTCGTTCCCGACGGTGGGGGGGGGGGGGGAAGGATGGAGTGAGGGCCCGACCGACCGAAGCGGGGGGGGGGGGGGGGGGGGGGGTGAGGCAGCCATTCCCGACGGCGGGGGGTGGGGGGGGAGGAGAAGGAGGCAGTGAGAAGGCTGCAGGAAGCCTCACAAGTTGAGGCAGCCATTCCCGACGGCAGGGGTGGGGGGGGGAGGCTGTCAGGAAACGGCTGTCTCAACTTTCTGAGGCTTCCTGCAGCCTTCTCACTGCTGCAAGAAGCCTCAGTGCTGATCATGGAAGGGCAATGTGCTTTTATTAAAAAATGTTCAAAAATTAAACAGCTACAAAGAACTACAAAAATGGTTGAGTGCCAATGTTTCCTTCACACTGCGCGTGTGCAAACGCTCCAACGCGCACGCGCAGGGTTGCCGGCAGGAAAAAAACTAATTTAAATGGTACCCGCCCCCTCCCACTTACAAGATCGGCGCGAGTGGTAGGCTTCGCCCCCCTGGGCGCCGCGCCAAGCTGCCATGGAGCTGCAGGGCGCTCCAGAATCGCGCGTTTTTTTTCTGGCGCGAAAAACGGGCGCCCAGCTCGGAGGGGCGCCCATTTTGTAGCGTGTGGAAACTTGGGGACCAAGTTTCCACATGATTTGCTCCTAATTTTTAGGAGCAACTGGTGTAGAATGGTGTATCTTAGAAATCGGAATTCTCCACATTTAGTTTCCTCCAGTTCGAATCAGGTAGAACAGTTTCACTTTGGAACAGAATTTTGTTTTCAAAAGGGGGTGTGTCCGGCCTATAACGCCTGATTTCAAAGTTTCGTGAGTGAAAACGTACTCCAAACTAACTTAGAATGGAGTAAGTGAAGATTTTTGTACGCTTGAAAAAACCTTGTCTACACTTTAAAAAAATCAGGCGCAGGTTACAAATTAGGCGTAGGGAACGAGGTTGGGGGGGGGGGGGGAGGGGGGGGAAGGGAAGTCATTAAATTCTACAATCAATCCTTAGTTATACTTATACAAATATTATACAAATAAATCCAACCTGAATAAAAATTTATAAGCAAAGAAAAGATTAAATAAACCATGTTCCTACCTGTGTGAAAGTGCTTCAGGCAGGCCTTTCAGGCAGCGGTGTGGCGTCAGTGTCTCGACGGCAGCGGCAGCAAGCAGCCTTCGAGCTGAGCTGCAGTGCTTGAGGCAGGCCTTCATTCTCTTCGTGGCTGGCCGCGAAGAAGCAGCACCGGACGGACCCGAGGCCATTCGGCCATGAGATATCAGCGGCGTCAGTGGCTGGTCGGCAGCCGAAGAATCAGCAACGGACCGACGTGAGGCCATTCGGCCATGAGATAGCAGCAGCGTCAGTGGCTGGCCGGCAGCCGAAGAATCAACGCAGGACCACACGCAGCTCATTAAGGTTCTTGAGGCCATTCGGTAGCTGGCCGGCAGCCAAAGATACAGCAGCAGCCTTCGAGCTGTGAGGGGGACTGAGGCCATTTGGACAGGGAGAGGCAGCCACATAGACAGTTTTATATTTAAATTTGCAGAATGGGTGCTGCATTGTCAACACCACATATTATGCAATGGTTTGCCTAATATCTCCACTTCCTCATGCAAGAAATTCCTTCATTTGCATGTACCAATGCAGCACCGGTTCTGCAAGTTTAGCAGTGAAAAGCTGAACTCACTGATTTCAGCAGGTGATTTATTCAGCAGTGCTGCTAAAAGCACTCCCTCACACACAGAAATATCAAAAACAATTTAAATTACAATCCTTTGCAGGGGTCCAAGAAACAAATCTTCACTTTTTCTGCAGTATTTTTAAAAATGGCCGAGTGCCAATGTTTGTGTGAGACTGCGTGTGCGCGAACGCTCCAACGCGCACGCGCAGGGTTGCTGGCACCATGAAGACTAATTTAAATTGTACCCGCCCCCTGCTGCTTAGAAAATCGGCGCGAGTGTTAGGCTCCGCCCCCTGCTGCGAAGAGAGCGCCGCGCCAAGCAGACATCGAGCCAGAATATCGGATTTTTTTTTTTAGGCGCCGTTTTCGGCACGAAAAACAGGCGCCCAGCTCGGAGGTGCGCCGTTTTCGCCGCGGCACAAAACTTGGGGCCATAGAGAGGTGTGGAGTACAGATGATCAAGATTTGAATAGGCTGAACGATCCATTCACTTGTGTGCATTTGAATCAACACTGGGTGTCAATCAGTTGTTAGAGTGCCAATTTGGCAACGATAAAATAGCCAAGATATACTCACTTCCAGGACTCAGATTTTGGGCCTGATCTTTATGATGCGGTGCAGTCATGCTGTAAAGAGGCTGGCTCTCAGCAGCTTGGATAAAGTCTTTCCAGATGCTGGCATCTAAAATGCCATGGCTGTTGGTAAAGCTCCATCAGCAATAGATAGAAAATTTCCAGAGTAGTTGCTACTAATAAAATGTGTCTTTTATATAGAGGTTGTAGTGCTGTCAGCATCTGTTCAATTTTCCTGATTTTGGGATTTTTTTTCCTGCTGTTTCGCATAGACATACAACATTAGTACTCACAAACCTTACAGCCGCTTTCCGTAAGAAGATTCATGCAAACATGAACTCAACTGTCACTGCTCTTATCCCAGCTAATTAACAGCACTTCAAGGAACACAAGAAGATATTAAAATGAGAAAGACTATAAACCATTAATTCCATTTGTTAATTTTTTGATGTGCAGTCGACAGCGATCTTGCGCAGGCAACTGGAAAATATTTTGGTTCGGCAGGGATTGAGTTTTTCACAATGTATTTTCAGGATCATTCCAACTGCGTAGAATTCTAAAGCATCAAATCCCTTCTCATTCTCTTCAACTATGTTGAGTTATTCATCAAAGTGATGCACTTCAATACAAATTGCTAATCCAAGGATCAAATATTTCTCAAAGTTATCTGGATTTTAATACTGAAGAATGCAGCCTGTCTGATCCAAATATCTCCTAGACACAGCACTGCATTTTTACTTTGATGTACAATATAGGTTTTTTTATTTAGATTGAGTGCCTGAATAAACTATTCAATTGGCTGAGGCGCAAAGATCAACAAATTGGTACTTTGTAAATCTGCACAATACAGAAACTCAGATTCAAGCGAAGTATTTCTTGTCAAACATAAAAGAACTAGGAGCAGGAGTAGGCCATTCGGCTCCTCGAGCATGCTCTGCCATTCAATGAGATCATGGCTGATCTTCTACCTCAACTCCACCTTCCTGCCTGATCTCCATATCCCTTGATTCCCTTAATATCCAAAAATCTATCGATCTCTGCACACTGCGATATGTGCGCGCACTAGGTCCGTGCAGCAGAGCTGGTCTCCAGTCGTCTTGGCTAATCCTTGCCACTGGACCAAGACCTAGCTCTGTCAAGCCCGTGTGGTGGCTAGTGTGCAACGGCCACCACATGTTAAAAAAATCCACGCACAGGCATCTTCCACCTTTCAAGATGTAGTTCGGGATCTGGAATAATAGGTCCTTCATTGAAACACCTGTGAACTTTTTGGCATGGAAGCAAGTCATCCTCGATTCGAAGGACTGCCTATGATGATGATAATGATGAATATACTCAAAGACTGAGCTTCCACAGGCCTCTGGGGTAGAGAATTCTAAAGATTCACCCTCTGAGTGAAGAAGTGTCTCCTCATCTCAGTCCTAAATGGCCGACTCCTTATTCTGAGACTGTGACCCCTGATTAAAGACTCTTCAGCCAGGGGAAACCTCCCTGCATCTACCCTGCCAAGCCTGTAAGAATTTAGTATGTTTCAATGAGATCACCTCTCATTCTTCTAAACTCGAGAATATAGACCTAGTCTACTCAATCTCTCCTCATAGGACAATCCCCCTATCCCAATGAGTTATGTATTTACGATGACTTATCTGCAGCAGCCACTGCGAGAAAGGGCAGGTATGAAATCACTTCTTGCTGAGAAGATTTGTGTGGTACTGAATTATCATCAGTTTGTCACTTCCTTCACATTGGGGTTCTGAGCGGAAAGGCTGCAATGTCAACAAAAAGGGCGTCCTATTGACAAATCTATCCTGTCTGCATTGAAATTCATCAGTTCCGATTTACAATGATCCTGGTACTGCCACACCCAGCATAATTATCTCTTTCAGTTAAAAAAAAATATAAACTATCGAATCTCCATATGCACAGCTCATTTTTTGTTCCTTTCAGTCAGTTTAAAAAAAATATAAACTATCGAATCTCACAGAGAATGCGCTATTTTATAAGGACAGGTACATTACATCATGTAAAACACAATGTAACACATCATGTAAAACACAATGTAACACATCTGCTAAAGTGCAGTTACACATCCCTTTGAGACTGATCCACCATTCAATTACATCGCAGCTGATCATTACCACAACTTTATTTTCCCGCCGTTGATCCACATCCCTCGATACTGTTATCTAACAAAAATCAATCTGTTTTGAAAATTTTAATCGGAGTGATTATGTGCACGAACATTTTTGCCCCCTTCTGCGCATGCACACCGTGAACTCCTGCGCCCCGCCCCCCCAACCCCCTTTTTTGCACATGCGTGCTTGATCTGGTCATGCATGCGCAGTACGATGCACGAGGAAGCCGGAAATAGGGCCTAATCATGTTGTTGAGCCTGGAGCTGCTGCTCGAGTCGGAGCTTTTGGGTTATCGCCAGGATTTCTGCTTAGATTATCGCTGTGATTATCTACATAACCATTCTCACGACCTTCTGAGAGAGAGGAAATCAGAGGAGAGAGAGTGGGGCAGAGAGAGAGAGAGAGAGAGAGAGAGAGAGAGAGAGAGAGAGAGAGAGGGGGGGGCAGAGAGAGAGAGAGAGAGAGAGAGAGAGAGAGAGAGAGAGAGAGAGAGAGAGAGCGAGAGAGAGAGAGAGAGGGGGCAGAGAGAGAGAGAGAGAGAGAGAGAGAGAGGGGGCAGAGAGAGAGAGAGAGAGAGAGAGAGAGAGAGAGGGAGAGGCAGAGAGACAGAGAGAGAGAGAATGTGTGGGGCAAAGAAGGCCAGGAACTTGGGCAGGGGGAGGCTGTCAGGAACCCGCGGTTGGGGAGAAGGTCAGGGGAAGAAGCTCAGGAACTCGGCGGGCGGCGGGGCAGGGGAGGTGGTCAGAAACATAAAATAAGAAATAGGAGCAGGAGTAGGCCATACTGCCCCTCAAGCCTGCTCCGCCATTCAATACAATTGTGGCTGATCTGATCTGAACTTGGGCAGAGTGAGCAGCTCAGGAACTCCGCCATAGTGAGAAGCTCAGAAACTTGGGTGGGGGGGTGCGAGGAGGTCAGGGACTTGGGCCGGTTGGGTGAAGGTCAGGCACATGGGCAGGGGAAGAATGTCAGAAACTTGGGGGGGGGGGGGGGGGGGCGGGGGGAGGAACTTTCAGATGAGACATTAAACAGAGGCCCCATCTACTCTCTAAGTGGACATAAAAGATCCCATGGCACTGTTTCGAAGAAGAGCAGGGCAGTTATCCCCGGTGTCCTGGTCAATATTTATCCCTCAATCAACATAACAAAAACAGATTATCTGGTCGTTACCACATTGCTGTTTGTGGGAGCTTGCTGTGTGTAAATTGACTGCTGCGTTTCCCATATTATAACAGTGACTACATTTCAAAAATGTTGAATTGGCTGTTAAGCGCTTTGAGATGTCCTGTGGTTGTGAAAGGCACTATACAAATGCAAGCCTTTCTTCCTTTTATAATGATAAACAATAAGTAAGTTGACAAAATAAGAAAATTATTTAAAAATTGAATGGGAACATTAGGTTAATAAAGTAGCTGATATTTTCCACTGGTGTACCAGCAGACCTGAATTGTATACTTTAATGATATTCACGCTGTCCGAACAGCTGATTAGTTCTAAAAACAGCCACAGCACAGAACCACTCAACCACCCACTGAACAGCACTCGATAATAATTAGGGTCTCACATATATACATGATAGGTTGTGACAGGAACATTAGAACAAAATAGAGCTGGGAATGTAATAGCACTTTCCAATTCACTGATCAACACAATTCAATGTTAATGATTTACGTCCCATCTATATCAACGCCATCCTCCCCCCACCCCCACAATTAAAAATCAGGCAATTCTCGATTATCCGTACATGGATCCAACGGGAAACCGTTGGAACGGGATTTTAAATTCTGTTGCTAACAAGTAAAAAGACAGCTCCAAATAATTTGGAAAATCGCCTTCTAAACACTGTGCTCATTTGTATTTGCTCATTCTCGCTCTCACACACACACACACACACACACACACACACACTCTGCACTTGCTTTTCTGGTGTGTGTTGTGCGCGCTGTTGCAGCCGCTGTCTCTCGCAGCCGCTGCTGACGTTGGGAACGGGGGCAGTGATGGTACCGGGTTCCAGGCAAGGACCTGTACATGTATGCTGGTAATGTCCATCTTTTGTTACTATTTGTAGCTGATTGTATTGAATCATTAAAGTTTTAAACTATAAATGTAAACTCGCCCTAACGATTGTATTTATTCATTAAAGTTTTAACTTTAAAATGTAGACTCACCCTAATGGAAAAATTGTTTACCCGGAATAGCCCAATCCCTGAGGGACCCGGATAATCGAGAGTTGCCTGTATCATAGAGTAGCCTCTGTTGTCTTTAAACTTACACCACCTTTCCTAAAACAAACTTGCTCACAATGGCCCAATGCTTAAATAACATGAGGTATGTATTTGATTTACATCACCGAGTTCTGTATGTTTTTGTCGCAAGAGAGTTTGTCAAACTCTTTGTGCAGCTGATGTGGGATTGCATGCCTTATGAGCTCAGCAGCTACATCAGGAAAATGGGTGGCACCAAACATTTTGAAGAGCAGGATATTAGAATAAGGACAAGTTTTTATATAAAATACTCATCAGCATAGGCAGTCCCTCGAAATCGAGGAAGACTTGCTTCCACTCTCAAAGTGAGTTCTCAGGTGATTGTACAGTCCAATACGGGAATTACAGTCACGGATGGAACAGACAGTCGTTGAAGGAAAGGGTGGGTGGGGAGTCTGGTTTGTCGCACACTCCTTCCGCTGCCTGCGCTTGGTTTCTGCATTCTCTCGGGATGCTCTTCCTCGACTTAGGGCGGTCTTTGGCCAGGGATTCTCAGGGGTCGGTGGGGATATTACACTTTATCAAGGAGGCTTTGAGGGAGTCCTTGAAACGTTTCCTCTGCCCACCTGGGGCTCGCTTGCCATGTAGGAGATCCGAATAGAGCGCATGCTTTGGGAGTCTCGTGTCGGGCATGCGGACGATGTGGCCCGCCCAACGGAGCTGGTTGAGTGTGGTCAGTGCTTCGATGCTGAGGATGTTGGCCTGATCAAGAACACAGACATTGGTGTGTCTATCCTCCCAATGGATTTGCAGGATCTTGCAGAGGCAGCGCTGGTGGTATTTCTCCAGTGCTTTGTATCTACTGTGTATGGTCCATGTCTCTGAAGGAGCAGCAGCAAATTTATCAGTTCTCTCTAATGCTCATTAAATGAAGTGGAGCAGCACTGCACGTGCACGATTGCCCAATATCGACCCTCACCGTTAAGCGCAAGGCCCCTTTATCAGTGAAGGCTGTTCAGTGAGTCCATGCCTCGAATCTGGCTTGGAGCCTTCGGGCCACTCTTCTGATCGCACACGAGAGGCCTGGCAGTGACATCAAGCGATCGCTTTATTGATTCGCAATCTCCACCCCGCTCCTCCTCCCCTCCCACCCCTGCCGCCCTCCCCACCCACCGTCTTGAAACACCGACAGACAGCAAAATCTTTCTAAGTTAAAGGCACTACATAAATTAAGTTGCTGTTGAACAGTAAAGAAGATTGTGTTCCCAAAGCAGGGAACTCCATCTGGAGTGCTCCTGGGACAGGAGTGGGGCGTAGGAGTTGGAGCAAGAGAACACCATGCAGACACAAGAGTCATCAAGCTGCGTCACTCTTGCATGCCACTTTATGCCTCATGTAGATCAGGGAATAGATTGCATACCCAGTCAAGGAATTAAGTTGTTGATGAGAATCTAAAATGAGAAAGAAAAGACCTGTGCAGAGAACAACAATTCACTTTGAAAGTAATCAATAGCTCTGTCCAGGGAGTTATCCATCAATAACAGTGTTCATGCAGAGTAGTTTTACATTTGTGCTTCCATTCTCACCAAAATAATGAAAAGGCAAAATACTACGAAGGCTGGAAATCAGAAATATAAACAGAATATGCCAGGAGATACTCAGCATGTTTTCCAGCATTTTCTGTTTATATACATCAACATAATAGTGATTTAGGTGTGGTAGGGATTGCAACACAAGTACTAAACCTGGTCCTATAAACCAACTCAAACCGTGCCCAAACTAATCCGGAATTCCAGTCTTAAACTACACTTTCTTTGGGCAGATTTCATACTATCCTATATCCATTCACTAGTGCAGCAATACTTATCCAAGCTGGTTTACACACAATTTCAACCTCATCCCTATGGGGGAACAGAAGGACTTTTTTTTTTAAGTTCTCAAACTGTAGAATCAGACTTTTGGATGTTTAAGATCCAGTGACCCAACTTACAGCCTATGTCTTTATAAGGAATAGGGACAGGAAGTTTGGAACTTTTTACGTGATAGGATCCATTTGACAGAGCGCAAGTAACCCTTCTTAAAAAAAAATCCCAAATCCATACATATTCCAAACCTTGTCTACATCTGTGCCAGATGCACAATTACCCTCATTCCCACTTAGATTCTCCTGGCTCCCTCTTACTATTTAAGTTTTTAAAAATAAATCTAATATTTGTGTAGATTGGAAATTAATACATCACTAACTTCAGAAAACTGCTGTAAATTGAAATGTTTTGTAGTTCTCAGACTGACAAGATCTTCCTCTAAATGTGGTGAAAGGAAGATGAAAGGATTTACACGCGAACAAGACCAGGCTTGACTGCGAGGCTGACCAGGGAAGGTGTGGCGAAGGCTACACCGCTCTTCTACAAAAGGGATAAAAATCAAACTGCTTTTTGGGGGAGGAGGGGATAAAAGATTCCTCTGTAGTGCATCAAACTTCTATTTGTACCCAGTTTGTCTCACTGCTTGGAAAATCAAACTCACCATATTCAGGTTAATGGTTTATTAATGCTTCCTGTAGTTTCTTTTAAACCATGCTGTTACACAGCATCACATTTTTGTTTGGCACTTCCTGAAAAATTGTTCACATGTGCCAGTAAACAAAACAAAGAAAGCTCAGTCCAGAGTTTCCTCCTATTCATCACGCAGTCGATAGAGCAGCAAGATATTCAGCCGCTCCCATTTTTGTGGCTCCACAGTCACTGACCTTTGTAAGCGTAACTGAACGACAAAATAAATTTTGTTCCCCCTCTTGATTAGGTGTGTTCGTGGGAAGGGATAGAAATAGGAAGAGGGGAGGGAAACAAGTATTCGTACCCAGCAACATTTCGGAGTGTCTTCGAACAAGTTCTCTGATATATACTATTAATATCAGATAATCCCATGGGTGGACATCAACAGGGATGTACATAAACGTGAGAAGACAAGCATGCACTAAATCGCATGAGGTACATTTATTCTGTACGGCCTTAGTTTAAAAAAAAATCTCTGCATCAGTGTTGTATTTTTATATTTTAAAATTTGGGTGTTACAGGGGTACATCATAATAGAAAACCGTCATGTACATATTTTCACTAGACTTAGACTCAAACGAGAGTAGAAAAAAATAATGGCACCTGGAGGATAACTTTAAAGAATGCACAATAAATACATCCCCTCATCTTTCTCCCTCTGTACACCACTGGTTATTGTACCATACAAGTAATTGTTTGTGAGGAGGGTAGAGGACCTGCTCTAAAACAGAGTCCAACATAATCCAGCAAAATAGTGTACAACCATACCCAACACAAATGTGGAAAGTGAGTTGATGTGGTCACTAACCAAAACTCATTGAATGAAACGTGTATGAAACTAGGTCCTGCAGCAGATACCATTCTTCTCGGGTGGCCCTTAACATTTAATGGGGAATGGGCAGAAACATCTCACTGATGACATCTCACAAAACAGCAGTTTCTAAATCAATGAAGTGGCTGTCTGTTGGCTACGGCATTGTCTACTTCCCCAACCATCGGGTGCATGTTGTGTTGTTGAATTTCCACTGTACAAATTTATGACAATCATCATTTGATTACGTCAGCTCTATACATGTCCTTAATGCTAATTACCATCAGAGACAGTCCCTCGAAATCGAGGAAGACTTGCTTCCACTCTAAAAGTGAGTTCTCAGGTGACTGTACAGTCCAATATAGGAATTTCAGTCTCTGTCACAGGTGGAACAGACAGTCGTTGAAGGAAAGGGTGGAGAGTCTGGTTTGCTGCACGCTCCTTCCGTTGCCTGCGCTTGCTTTCTGCATGCTCTCGGCGATGAGACTCGAAGTGCTCAGCGCCCTCCCAGATGCTCTTGCTCCATTTATGGCAGTTTTTGGCCAGGGACTCCGGTGGGGATGTTGCACTTTGTCAAGAAGAATTTGAGGGCATCCTTAAAACATTTCTTCTGCCCTCCTGGGGATTGCTTGCTGGTAATTACTGTAGGGCCGAAATTGCCCTCCGCCCCAAACGGGGCAGATAATTCGAATTAAATGTTTATTCTTCGATCCAATCCATGGAGCGGAGAATAGTGGGAAATTGGACTCTTTACATTTTTAAATGTGTCCGGGCTGTGTTTGGGGCGGCTGAGGGACGGAAGTACTTTGGGAGCGGGGCAGAAGGTGTCATCAGTGCCGCACTGAGCATGTCAGCATGATGTGGACGTGCTGCATCACGCTAACACATAGCAACATCCCTCCACTTCCGCCTGCCCCCGGTCAGAAAGCCCTTACCGCCCCATTGCAATGGACTTTAAAGAGGGGAGCAATTTCAGCCCCAGCATCTATTGCAGGTTACTTACACTGAACCTTTTCAAACTATTTAGGGAACGCAGGACTTCACTAAGTTTTTGAATTGGACTAAAGCAGTAGCCAGGCTACCTTGATTTACTATTGTTTAAATAAAGATGTTTGCCAAATGCAAGATGTAATTTTCAATCTTTAACTGAATGCCTGAGGGTTTTGCAAGGATAGGAAGCAGGTATTTCAAATTTTTAAAGCTTGTCATCAGAATGTAATGCACATTTAATTTATTACCTACTAATATTCTTGGAACCGATCTTTAAAAATGTATCAACTCAGTTTTAGTGTCAATGTTTTGATTTGACTTTACCACACAATAGACTTGGACAAAGAGATGTATAGGCTTATGTTTGGCACCAACCCAAAAATGAGGCAACAGCATGAGGTATTTTTGTGGATAAAGGAATTTTGGAAGTTATAGCAGATTACACTACAATTATAGCAAAAATGCTTTCATTAGTAGTACTAGGTGGGGTCCCTTTACATGGATTAGACTCTGTATTCCATACTCGGCATTCTAAGCTAGTCTTCGGAGCCAAACTTCTTGCACATTATAAGCAGGTGTGCACTTTTATAGACAGTGTTACAATAGTAGGTAAAGCATCATGCAAACATACATAATGTTCAGGAAAAGGCCAGCTGCTCCGTCAAGCCTATCCCACACTATGAAAGAAAGACTTGCATTTTTATAACACATTTCATGACATCACTATGTCCCAAAGCGCTTAACAACCAATTAACTACTTTTGAAGTGTAATCACTGCTGTAATGTAGGAAACGTGGCAGTCAAATTGCACACAGCAAGCTCCCACAAACAGTAATGTGATAACCAGATAATGTGTTTTAGTGATGTTGATGGAGGGATAAATATGCCCCAGGACACTGGGGGAAACTCTCCTGCTCTTCTTCAAAATTGTGATTCTATAAACGATCCCATTGCACTATGATTACAGCACAGAAGGCAGCCATTCGGCCTGTCGAGCCCGTGCTGGCTCTCTGCAAGAGCACTTTAGCTAGTCCCACTTCCCCGCCCTTTCCCCCACAGTCCTGCAAATTGTTTTTCCTTAGCTACTTATCCAACTCCCATTTGAAAGCCACGATTGAGTCTGCCTCCAATACCCTCTCAGGCAGCGCATTCCAGATCCTAACCACTCGCTGCGTAAAAAGGTTTTTCCTCATGACATCTTCGGTTCTTCTGCCAATCGCCTTAAATCTGTGTCCTCTGGTTATCGACCAATTCGCCAATGGGAACAGTTTCTCTTGATCTACTCTGTCTAGACTCCTCATGATTTTGAACAACTCATCAAATCTCCTCTCAATCTTCTCTGCTCTAAGGAGAACAATCCCAGCTTCTCCAGTCTATCTACATAACTGAATTCAACATCCCTGGAACCATTCTTGTAAATCTTTTCTGCACCTTCTCTCCAAAGCCTTCACATCCTTTCTAAAGTCCAATGCCTAGAATTGGACACAATACTCTGGTTGCGGCTGAACCAGTGCTTTATAAAGGTGCATAACGTCCTTGCTTTTGTAATTTACGCCTCTATTTATAAAGTCCAAGATAAGCTATTTTAACCGCTTTCTTAACCTGCTCTGCCACCTTCAACGATTTGTGCACATATACCCCCAGGTCTCTGTGTTCGGGCACTCCCTTTAGAGTTACACATTTAGTTTATATTGCCTCTCCTCGTTCTTCCTACCAAAATGCATCACACTGCACTCTTCTGCGTTAAATTTAATCTACCACATGTTCATCCATTCCACCAGCCTGTCTAGGTCCTCTTAAGAGGATTTGACGTCGACCTTTGAGGGCTGACGAGGCCTCAGTTCCACTTCTCATCCGAAAGACTGCAATTCCAACATTCCAGAAAGGCAGCACTCTGAGAACCGCACTGGAATGTCTGGAGTGGGACTATGTATCCACAACATTCTGACTTATGCGAAATACCAACCGAGCTACAGTTGACTATGGTGCTGTTACTTATGCACCCACCTGCACTACCCTCCGCCTCCCCTAAAATCACCCAGTCACGCAATCTCCTGGGAGAGGCAGAAAGAGAAAAAGCACTAGGCTTGATTGAATTTGCACAATTGCCTTTTGGGATCAGAGAGGAACTTCCAGAGTTTCTTTCCCTCTACATTTAGGCTGTATCACCATCATAGGCAGTCCCTCGGAATCGAGGATGACTTGCTTCCACTCTTAAAATGAGTCCTTAGGTGCTGAACAGTCCAATACGAGAACCACAGTCCCTGCCACAGGTGGGGCAGATAGTCGTTGAGGGAAGGAGTGGGTGGGACAGGTTTGCCGCACGCTTTCTGCTGCCTGCGCTTGGTTTCTGCATGCTCTCGGCGATGAGACGCGAAGTGCTCAGCGCCCTCCCGAATGCACTTCCTCCACTTAGGATGGTCTTTGGCCAGGGACTCCCAGGTGTCAGTGGGGATGTTGCACTTTTTCAGGGAGGCTTTGAGGGTGTCTTTGTAACGTTTCCTCTGCCCACCTTTGGCTTGTTTGCCGTGAAGAAGTTCCGAGTAGAGCGCTTGCTTTAGGAGTCTCGTGTCTGGCATGCGAACGAAGTGGCCTGTCCAGTGGAGCTGATCGAGTGTGGTCAGTGCTTCGATACGGGGGATGTTGGTGCGTTTGTCCTCCCAGGGGATTTGCAGGATCTTGCGGAGACATCGTTGGTGGTATTTCTCCAGCGACTTGGTGTCTACTGTACATGGTCCATGTCTCTGAGCCATACAGGAGGGCGGGTATTACTATAACCCTGTAGACCATGAGCTTGATGGCAG